>NC_050453.1:66023608-66341437 GCF_903995425.1 Onychomys torridus
CCATCTCCATGAAAAAGATGTAGAACATAGTCCTTTATGTCAAGTAGCCACTGTATTCATGAGATCAACTGTGCCTGTGTGAGTCCATCATGATTAGTCTGGTGGACTGTTGACATTCCCTCATAGAGGGGGAGGTGGGTCATTGGATCCTCACCTGAGGATCCAGCCACCCTTCCTAGCCATTTGGATACATTTTATCCTAACAGCACACGGGCTGGGGAGAAAGTGTCTGGGAGAGTGGCTGGAGTATACAGGCTGGGCAAGACTAACTAACAGGGATCATTGACATGCTGTTCCGGAGCTCTGCCATGCTGTATGGGACCTTCCGGTGCAGCTGCTTTGGGGTCACCAACAGTCACCTGCAACTGCTCACTCACACTCTGTAAGTAAGCCCAATCAACTCGCTGTTCCCCAGGGTGAACTTTGGTGGAATCATACTTTTGTCCTGGGGACCTTATGAGGATGGATTAGATTGTGTTCACATCTCCCCCAGGAGGAATTCTCCTAACAGCAGGCTATTTTTTTTCTGATCTGTGAAGTACTTTGCTTGAAGGCAGGATCTAGATTTGATGGCTTTGGTTTGTTATCTTGTATCTTTTTTAAGTTAAGGAAGAACAACCATTTATAACAGAAAGTAGAGTCCAGGGCAAGGTCATCAAAATTTAAATATATAAAAGAAATTATGAAAGAGGAAATACTAGTATCTGACAAACAGAAATGAAGGATTTTTTTTTTTTTTTTTAAGATTTATCTTTAATTATGTGTATGGGAGTGTTTGCCTGTGGGTAGGTGCATATGCATGCAGATTGCCTCCGGAGGCAGAGGTGATATATGCCCCTGGAGCTGGAGTTACAGGCTGCTGTGAGCCTCACAATGTGGGTGCTGAGAACCAAACACAGGTCCTCTACAAGAGCATCTGTGCATGTGACCTCTGAGCCATCTCTCTCCAGCTTCGTGAAGAATGTCCAATGACTTTAGAAAAACTAAATGGAATTGAAAGGGAAAAATCAGTAGCCATCTTGAGGGACACTCCCTTGCCACCATCTCCAAAGGTATTTGCTGACCAGCAGTTTTAGAACTGAGCAGAAGTTGAACTTACGGGAAGATAAGGCTGAAACAATAAATCTATCTATCCTGGGCTTGGCAAAACAAGATATGGGGAGTGATGGGCTCAACTGACCAGAAGTTGAACTCAGGGGAGAGTGGGACTGGAACAATAAATCTGAATGTATATAATCTGGGTTCAAAAAAAGCAGGACATAGGGAGCAAAATCTTATGTCTCTGTAGATACCCTGAATCCTGTTAGCCATCAGTAACCTCATGCTTATAGTTCAGCCAGTAACTTCAAAGAACTACCTCACCCCTAGCCTCCTTGTCCATTCTCAAACTGCATGTAAACCTTTCCTATATAAAGCCCTTCAAGTGAGTGCTCAGGGCCATCCTCCTCTACCCGCTGTGTTGGATGTTGGACTTAGACCAAGCCCGAGCTTTCCAGTTATCAATAAACCCCTTTGTGTTTTGCACTGGATATTGGCTCTGTGGTGGTCTTGCTTGGGGGTCTTGTGATGTGGGCACAACAATATTACTTCAAAATTGCCAACATAATAATTTAGTTACCTCTTGTTGAAGAGTTTAAACAACATCACCATGTGCTAGAAGGGCTGTTTGGCAGGGTGTCTGCAGTGCTTGCCTAGGATCTCATCTGCACCACAGTGTTCTTTAGCATGCTCTGTGGACACAAGCCCTCATCTTTCTCTCATTCATTCTCAGTGACTAGATGTCACTGGCAAGCTCTGGAGACTTCAGGCGGCAGAGCACTCACACTTTCTGTGAGTTCCTTAAAGATGGCATCTAATTTTACCTATGACACAATAAAACTGGCAAGAACCATATAAACACAAGCTGCCTGAAAGCGAACCCTATTACACCGAGCTGCAACAATAAACTCCTGTTTAAAACAATTTAAGGGCTGGAGAGATGGCTCAGCTGTTAAAGGCTAGACTCACAACCAAAAAAAAAAAAAAAAAAAAAAAAAAAAAAAATTCAGCTTTCCAATCAAACCAACTTGCAAATACACAAGTACTTTCAATGAGCAGTTTACTTTTTCCTTGCAGCCCCTGAAAAAAAGGAAGGAAAGAAGCATTCATTCTTTTCAGCAACTAGGTAGTAATAGCAAAATATCTTCTATGAGCTGAAAGATGCTGAAGACAAAACATCCCTCAACCCTGGGCCCCAGGAGATCTTTAAGGAGTTTCAGAGACAGGGTCTTACTATTACATCGAGGCTGGCCTGAAACTCATGATCCTTGTATCCCTGCTTCCATTATCTTCTTAACTTATACTCAAAGGACAAGTAAAAACTCAGAATGAACAACTGCAAATTTATAATCACTCATGATACTATAAATGTTATATTATCTTGACTTGGAGTACAGCTTGTGTCATGATATGAGGTCATGTTATCTTAAACTTTCCCTGGTGTTCTCCTTAATCAAAAGGCAAGAGGATTAAAGTATTCTCAACTAAGCTATTAGGTACATTTTGGGAGGAAGTGGTTTAAATATCTTGCTTCAAAAGGAGATGAAACTACCATATTGATTTCCAAAGTGGCTTTACAAGTTTGCAGTCCCAGCAACATTAGAGGATTGTTCCCCTTGCTCCATATCCTCTCCAGCATGAGCTGTCATTTATGTTTTTGATCTTAGCTATTCTGACAGGTGTAAGATGGAATCTCAGAGTCATTTTGATTTGCATTTCCCTGATGGCTAAGGATACTGAAAATTTCTTTAAGTGTTTCTCAGCCATTTGAGGTTCTTCTGTTGAGAATCCTGTTTAGATCTATACCCCATTTTTTAATTGAATTATTTGGTATTTTGATGTCTAGTATCTTGAGTTCTTTACATATACTGGATATCAGCCCTCTGTCAGATGTGGAGCTGGTAAAGATCTTTCCCATTCTGTAGGCTGTTGTTTTGTCCTATTGATTGTGTCCTTTGCTTTACAGAAGCTTTTTAGTTTCATGAGGTCCCATTTATTAATTGTCGTAATAGCCAAAAGCTGAAAACAACTTAGATGCCCCTCAATTGAAGAATGGATAAAGAAAATGTGGTACATTTACACAATGTAGTAGTACTGAGATGTTAAAAACAATGACATCAAGAAATCTGCAGGCAAATAAACAGAACTAGAAAAAAAAATCATCCTGAGTGAGGTAACCCAGACCCAGAAAGACAGTCATGGTATGTACTCACTCATAAGTGGATACTAACTGTAAAGTAAAGGATAACCATGCTACAATCCACAGACGAGAGTCTAGGTAACAAGGAGGATTCAAGGAGGGATGCTCAGATCTCCCTGGGAAGGGGAAATAGAAAAGAGGGATCAGGTGTGTGGGGGCAGAGTACTGAAAAAGATAACCGGAAAGGGGGGCATTTTGGGGTGAGACAGAAACCTGTGCAAGGGAAACTTCCAAGAATCTACAAGGATGACCCCAGCTAAGTCTCCTAGCAATAAGAGTTGCCTGGCCATCTTCAGTGACCAGACAAGACTTCCAGTGGAGGGACTGGGACACCAACCCAGCTACACAACCTTCGACCTACAGTCTGCCTCTGCCTATGGGATATACTGGGGTAAGGGTGGCACCGAGACTGTGGGAGTGGTCAGCCAACTGGTTCAGCCTCAGACCCATGCCACGAGAGTTAGCCCACCCCCTGACACTGCCTGGAGCAGCAGGACCCAGAGGCTGATAGCCCAGAGACCTACAATAGAACCAAATACAACTGGAGGGAAAAAATGTCAATGTAATGATGCCTAATGATATTCTGCTGTATTCATAGATTGGTACCTTAGCCCAGTTGTCACCAGAGGGGCTTCACCCAGCAACTGATGGAAACAGATGCAGACCCACAGACAAACATTAGACCGAGCTTGGGGAATCTTGTTAAAGAAAAGGAAGAAGGGCTGTAGGAGCCAGAGTGGTCAAGGACATCACAAGAAAACCCACAGAATCAACTAACCTGGGCGCATAGGAGCTCACAGAGGCTGAACTGACAACCAAGGAGCCTGCATGGGACTGTCCTAGGCCCTCTACATATATGTGACAATTGTGTAGCTTGGTCCGCTTGTGGAACTGCTAAGAGCAGGAGCAGGGCTGTCTCCGACTCTGTTACAGGCTTTGGGACCCTACTCCTCAGACTGGGTCCCCTTGCCCAGCCTTAACATAAGGGAGGTGCTTAGTCTTGCTGCAACTTGATATGCCATGCTTTGTTGATATCCACGGGAGACCTGCCCTTTTTGGAATAGAAACTGAGGTTGAGTGGACTGTGGGCTGGGACAGAGGGGAGGGGAGGGAGGGACTGGGAAGAGAGGGGAGAGGAGGGAGGGGAAACTGCCATCAGGATGAAAAATAAATAAAAGGAGATGTAATCAAAAGGTGTTGGGATTGGAGTTAGCTCATCAGGTATGGGTGCTGGGTTCGAAACCTGATGATGTGGACCTGAGTCTGGTCCTGGCACTCACGTGGTAGAAGGAGAAAAGTGGCCCTCAAAGCTGCCTCCAGCCTCCCCATGCACACCATGGTACACCCCACCAAACACATGCATGAAATAAAGATGTTTTAAATGTCACTGATAGATTACACAACAGGTACTTACTCTCACATTCAACTTTGGGCTCCTCTAATTCATTTGACCTGGTGGCCACATTAATGTCATCTGGTGCTGTGGATGTTTCCCAAGTATCTGATGTCCTTGTTATATCACCAATGGTTGTTTCTAGTAAGTCTGGGCTATTTAGCAAATCAACATTCAGGGGCAAGCTGTAAAAGTAACAGAAAGTTTACTTAAACTAGTAAATTTATCATTAAAGTAAATTAAAATATAAATAAAAACATTGGAAAAAATTAATTGACAAGTTTTATTGAACTGTCTTTATTCACTTTTCAAAAGTCTTTGGATATACTTTTTCCAGGCAAGATGGAGCAAAAGGGAATGGATTAGCTTCCAACCTGAGATAACCTGCAGGGGAGAAAGAAACTATTCTCAGGACAATAGACAACAAGGGTAACAAAAGAGAATGATTCTGAGTCAAGAAACAAGAGGTGAACACCTGGAGGACCCTGAGTGCACATTCAGGCCACAGTGCAGAGGCAGGGCCAGGTGGTAGAGCAGGGGACTATCTCAGGTAACAGGATGAGATGAGAAGAGTCTGGGGAGACTAAAGTAACTAGAAATCTGTGAGCAACACCCAGGTTGCTAATGAGGACACCCTTGGTTGTATCCCCAAGGGTATCTCTGCAGGCCAGTTTACCAGAAGAGGAACACCTGGAGTGTAGGCAGCACCAAACCACAGATGGGGGTCCCAGGATGAAGAAAGAGGGAAAAGGGGGTTGGAGAGATGGTTTAGCAGGTAAAGCATGCCCCTTGCAGGCATAAGGACATGAGTTTGGAGACCCAAAACAGATGCAGGGCAGATGAGGACAGATGCAATAGGTGAGTATCCTAATGCTCCTACAAGGAGATGTAAACCAGACACAGGAGCATCTCGGTGGCTAGCTAGCCTAGTGTGCAGTGATGAACAAGAGACTCAATCCAATAGGATGGGAAGTGAGGACCAGCACCTGAAGCTGTCCTTGACCACACTCACACACAAATGTGCACACAGATGAAAAAGCATCACATGAAAAGGGAAGAAGGAGAAAGCCATCTTGGTCAGCCACCAGGACCAAGTGGTTCCTGCCATTATGCTTTCACAAGAGGACAGACTGCATTCCCCTGAACTGGACACCCAAATAAATCCTTTCCCCTTAATTTGCTTCCGTCACAAAAAGGGAAAAGTAGCTGATACAAATCAAAGGCCGAGTGCCATTGGAGCAAACAGGACAGAGTCCTGGAGGTAAGCAGGGGCATGCTTGCTAGAAAACCACCCTCAAGGCCTGAGAAAGAACTACCTGAAGGCATGAGAGGGAAGTTGTGGTACTCAACACTGATTCTACTGACACAGTGAAAAGATAATTTACAGAGCACTGAGTGAGTATTCAGGAGCATGCTGTAAGGTTCAGACCACTACCAGGTCAACCATGTCTGAAAACAAGACTTCAAGGACAGCCAGCCAAATGATGCAGTAGGCAACAAAGCAGGACTCAGTCAGACTACTCGAAGGGGACTAGCTATGCAGACAAGCACCAGAAAGCCAACTATTTGAGAATAGACAATCACCACCTCAACTGAGTGAAACTTTTCAGTTTGAGTTTTTCACAACTGAAAATTTACTACAGAGCAACAGTGATCAAGACAGCGTAGTATCAGGGCCAAGACAGTGCCAAGATTAATCTGGATTTTTACCACGAGTGAACCAAAGTACTTAGGAGCTGAACTGAAAATGTGAACAGGCGACTGAAGAGGGAGCCTGGCCTGAGTGAGCAGGTCACTTGGGGACAGTCCCGAAGGGACTATCTTGCCTTGACCCTTTCTGCTCCTGGTGGGGAGGGCGTAAACTGCTCTGCTCTTCCCAGAACAACGAACTCATGACATCATAAAGCACATCTTTCCTTTTAAGTTATTCCAAGAGTTCTGTCACAGCTACAGAAAGCTTGCCTAACAGATGTACGACTTGAAATTCTAGAATTCCTTTTATTTATAGTTCATTTTTTGCCAAAACAAATCAATGGGAGAAAAGATAGTTTTATCAACAGATTAGACTACTTACTATTTGGCTTAAAAAAAAAATAGTGTGTGCATACACACATTTGAGTTTGTGTAGACATGTTCCAAACTGTGAGAAGTAGGCACAGGTATATGATTCTCACTTGGAGGGCAGGTGATCTTGGGCAACAGTCTTCACTTTCTACCTTGTTTGTAACAGGGTCTCTGGTTGTTTGCTAGCTGGCTCATGGGTGTCCAGTATGGAGTCTCCTGGTTGTCCCTCCCATCCACCATGTGAGTGCCGGGATTACAGAATACATGCTACTGTGTCCAGCTTTATATGGATTCCTAACTCAGGTTCTCACACTTGTGGAGCAAGTACTTTACTCACACTGAACTATCTCCAGCTTTATCTGGGCTTTCTTTAATAAAATATTTATTTATTTTTGTTTTATAAGTGTTTGCCTACATGTATGTATCTGTACCATGTGTATGTCTAGTGTTCATGGAGGACAAAACAGGGAGTCCAATCCCCTGGAACTGAGAGTTACAGACAGGGCCTCCATGTGCGCTGCTGGGAACCAAAACTGAATTCTCTGCTCTTAACCACTGGGCCGCCTCTCCAGAAGTCCCACCCTGGTTTTCAAATTGTCTTCTATGGACAACCTAAGGAATGGCAAGGAAAAGACATATGGCATTGTGGGCAACCTGTGATAACTTCTACGAACTTTTATTTTGATTTGGCACGTGGATTTAATCCACAGACCTTTATGTCTAGCCCCTTGGAAACCACCAGTGGAAAAGAACTTCGGGTCCATTCTGTTTCTACACACTGCAATGACTGATCTACAGATGCAAAGTACCCATCAGTCCATTTCATGCCTTTTCCTACTGACCCAACTGTTAACTTTCCGACCTAAGTGTGAATCAACATCACGCATGGGGGTCATTTTAAAAAGTAAGGAAACAAGCCGGGCGGTGGTGGCACACGCCTGTAATCCCAGCACTCGGGAGGCAGAGGCAGGTGGATCTCTGTGAGTTCGAAGCCAGCCTGGTTTACAAAGTGAGTTCCCGGACAGGCTCCGAAGCTACAGAGAAACCCTGCCTTGAAAAACAAAAACAAAAACAAAAACAAAACAAACAAAAGGTAAGGAAACAAAAGTTAAAAAAAAAAAAAAGAAAAGAAAAAGAAGCTGATGGTGGGAAATGAAATAAAGGGTAGATGATTGACATTTGTTGAAGCTGGAACATTAGCCTATTGGGGCTCATATACCCTAATATGCATTTTTGATATTTTCAACACAAGTCTTTAAAAATGAAAATGGATATAAATATTTTGGACGAAAGGATATAAAAGTTAGTGGAGATTCATCTCCTACATCTTTAGCGTGAACACATGACAATCTTTTTTCTTTTATTTGATTTTTGAGACAGGGTTTCTCTGTGTAACTTTGGTGCCTATCCTACATCTCCCTCTGTAGACCAGGCTGGCCTTGAACTCACAGAGATCCTCCTGCCTCTGTCTCCCGAGTGCTGGGATTAAAGGTGTGGGCCACCACTGCTGGCTTGTCTTTGTTTTGGGGACAAGTCAGCACTCTACAGGCCAGACTGGCCTCACACCCATTGATCTTTCTGCCTCAGCCTCTGAAGTGTTGGGCTTACAGATTAGATCCCTGGTGTCTGGCCTTTGCATTGCTGACGGTGCCCACCGAAGCACAAAGCGCTGAGTGGATCCACTCTCCCACTTACCCATCTTTAATCACACGCTCTTTAAAATGCTGTGTCTAACAGACCATTACTCAGCCCATGGTCACAAGTATTACATCTATTTTCTAGCTACATTAAACTTATGTCTGTTATTCATTTGCAACTCATTTTTTGATATTATTTAAAGGAACCGTCTAACTCACATGGGAATGCACATTTGCGTAGGGGCTGGAGGTTAATGTTCATTCCTTTCCACCTAGTTTTTTCAGATAGGGTCTCTCACTAAACCAGGACCTCCCCAATTTGGCGAGACTGGCGAGCTGGTGAGCTGTAGGAAGAATCCACCACTTCCCCCAACCCAGCCCTTCACACATTCACACCCACCCACCCCAGTGCCAGGGTCACAGATTCACACTAACATACTCAGCTTTCCTAAGTTCTGAGGGCTGAACTCACAGATACTTGGCCAACTCCCAGCTCCAACTTTAGTCTCTGTGGATGGCTAGTTGACTCAACGCCATGAACACCATGAAAGCAAAGTTATCGTAAGACTGGTGACATACACCTGCAACCCCACTCCTTGGGAGGCCAAGGCTGGATGACCACACAGTGAGAGGCCAGCTTGGGTCACATACACAGAGACTCTGTCAAGAGACTGGAGCAGAAGGGAAGGAAAGGTAACAAGCAGGCCTGACGGTGCACACCTGTGACCCTAGTGCTTGAGAAGTGGAGACAGGAGAACTGGGAACTGACGCCAGTCAGAACTGCATGTCCCTCCACAATTCAACAATAACTAAATGAGCATAAATTATTAAAGAAAAGGACAGATCAGCTGCTTAATATGAAAATAATTTTTTTTTTTTTTTTTTTGGTTTTTCGAGACAGGGTTTACCCCTGTGGCTTTGTGCCTTTCCTGGAACTCACTCTGTAGACCAGGCTGGCCTCGATCCACCTGCCTCTGCCTCCCGAGTGCTGGGATTACAGGAATGAGCCACACCGCCCGGCCGAAAATAAAAATTTTGTGTTAGAAAAAAAAAACAAAAAAACAAAAACAGGGGTTGGGGATTTAGCTCAGTGGTAGAGCTCTTGCCTAGCAAGCACAAGGGCCTGGGTTCGGTCCTCAGCTCCAGGAAAAAAAAAAAAAAAAAAGAACAGAACTGAAAATATATTTGTAAATTATATCATATACAGAAAAAAAAACAACCCTTAAAAACAGAGAAGAAAAAGGCTTTCAGGCTATCAGGCTGGTTTTTAAAGGGGGTAAGACTATACATAAGAACAGACAGTTTAGAGAAAAATGCAAGCAGTTCAGGAAGGAAACTTAGACAGTGACTGTGTTGAAGCCATCCATCACCTGGACTCTTCACTGTGGTGTTAGCTTCACAGCTGGTTTAATGTCCAAGTTCCCCAGGTCATTGTTTGGGGTGGAACTCGGTGCTGGGCTCTACCTCCAGGTGACAGGACTGTACTTTACTGTACACCCAGTGCAGCTCAATAAAACTGTAAGGAAAATTAAAACATCACTTCTTGATGCTTACAGCAGCAAAACCTCATCATCTGATAATGCTGTTGGGTCTGTAAGGGCCAGCCTCTGCTGCTCACATGTAGAATCCAATGAAGGTGATTCCTACACTATTTTAATGTACGCTGCAAGACAACTCT
Source organism: Onychomys torridus (assembly GCF_903995425.1). Lineage (NCBI taxonomy): Eukaryota > Metazoa > Chordata > Mammalia > Rodentia > Cricetidae > Onychomys > Onychomys torridus. The sequence goes on from NC_050453.1 coordinate 66,033,619, forward strand.
TTGTCCACTGTGGGCAGAGAAGCCAGAAAGATGGACACCCTTGATAGAGACTAATTAAAATGCTTTTACTATCAAATTAATACTAGACTCACAGTTAGAAAAACCCCAGACCTGATGGAAGTATATGTGAAACAGTGCTTGATTATTCTCAGCCCACAAAAGGAGTCCTGGATGGAAACCCAATGGGGCTGTGAGGTGCAAAGCGGTATGCAGTGCAGGAATTCTGAAATGAACATATACTGTCCAAGTGGGAAAATATGGAACGAAGAAGAAAAAATCCAGGAAACCAAGAACCACAAAGACTGGCTTTAGATTTATCAGCGTGAGTTTGTGACTCAAACACAGAAACGTCCTGACTGAGTCCAGATGCAGTGCTGCCCACAGCAGTATTGGATAGATAGACCTCCTGGTCAAGACTGTGGCGTCTTAAAGAATGGCTGACGTCACAGCTCAGTGCAGCTCTGGCAAGAAAGCACTACAAAAATCTAGGGACAGGTTAAGTGGTACAGGCGCAGGTTGGCAGAGTTCTCACAAGCTAGACCTGGAACAGTCTGCCATGGTAACTGCTGTGGACCAACAGACAGGCTGCATAAAGGAGTTTATGAAGTCACGCAAAAGTTGACAGAGCGTTAAAAGTTCTTACTGTAGAATATCAACTTACCAGTTTAGAATGATACTTAGCCAGTCATGATTTTGTCACCATCACAAATGATACCTTATTTTTACCATTAGGTTACATAAAAAAATTTTTTTATCCCCCGGAGCTGAGGACTGAACCCAGGGCCTTGCGCTTGCTAGGCAAGAGCTCTGCCACTGAGCTAAATCCCCAACCTCCCAATTTTTTTTTTAATAAATTTTTAATTGATTTATTGTGTGTGCCATGAGCAGGTGTGGAGGTCAGTTCCCTCCTTCCACCATCTGGATCCTGGGGACTGAACTCAGGTTGTTGGGCTTGGCAGCATGTGCCCTTGCCTGCATGATATCGCCGGCCCTAGGTTTCATATATATATATTGGTTTTTTGAGACAGCATTTCTCTGTAGCTTTGGAGGCTGTCCTGGAACTCACTCTGTAGCCCAGGCTGGCCTCAAACTCAGAGATCCACCTGCCTCTGCCTCCCAAGTGCTGGGATTACAGGTGTGTGCCACCATCTCCTGGCTTGGTTATATTTTTTAGGGAGAGAGAATAATACAATGCATGTGGTAAATTTACTATAAACCCAGGTAACTTGAGGACATAAAAAACTTAATAGATACATGGGCTGGGGAGATGGCTCAGTGGTTAGAACACATGTTGCTCTTGCAGAGGATCTGGGTTTAATTCCCAGCATGCCCATGGTGGCATATGACCATCAATAACTCCAGTTCTAGAGGCTCTGACACACTCTTCTGATTCTTTAGGCACCAGGCATGCATGTGGTGCACATACATGCACACTCACACACATAGAATCTTAAAAAAGAATGTCAAATGTATTAAAAAAAACTTGATATGTATTACTTTTAACTATTATAATCAAGTAATCAAACACCAGTAATGAGACAAAACTGACATCAAGTGTTCTCTGGTCTGATGAATTGTAAATATATAGTTCTTATCAATAATGTATAACCTGGATTGAACCATGAAGAAACAATCCGGTTAATCTAAATTGTTCTGTGAAACAAACATACTATTTCAGAACATAAATGTAAAAAAAAAAAAAGAAAAAAAAAAAGGCATGGTTAAGGAACCATTAATAGATTAATAGAACCTTTAATAGATTAATAGGCCCAAAAAACACAATAAACTTCCAAATATAATCTGGCATAGATCAAACATCTATATAAACAAAAGCGTCGGAAAAAACAAGAAATCAGAATGTGGAAGTGACTATGCTATAACAGTCGTTTCCTTTTATCATCATGTTTGAATTTACTTTAAATTAGGTGTATGTACATCTGTGTGCAGATATGTGCAGGTAAGTGTAGGTGTCCTCTGAGGCTAGAACTGTTGGATTCCCTGGAACTCGATACAGGCAATTGTGACTCGGCTGATCTGGGTGCTTAGCTCAAGCTCATGTCCTCTGCAAGACTGGTACTCACTCTGACCCGCTGAGCCATCTCTCTAGCTCCTTCATTTTCTGAGCCTATGCAGTAGCTGCCTCACAGACATGAAAAAGATGACTGTTTTCTCCTAAAACATGCCCACTGAAGCATCTGCAGGGTAAAGCTCTAATATCTGCAAATTACTGTCAGCGAATTCAGGGAGGGAACGGACTACAGGCTCCCAGTGAAGCAGCCTCCCCTGCATCAGGGGCAGGCGGGGCTCCCTGCTCAGCTGCTTCAGGGCTCTTCCACGGTGGTCCTCTTTGAGGAAGCGCTTCCCCCAGTTTTCGTCCTGTCCTTCACTCTCCTCTCATCACAGAGGCCTCTGAGCAGCAGCTATTCTGCTGCAATACTATTTTCTGTGGCTCACTCCTTGTCTCCCCTGGCATCTCTTCCAGTTCCACCTCTCATCCTGCAGTCGCTCAGAGAGACATTACCTGTCTGCAAAGCTCCAACATAAAATCGCTGTGTATCTGTCTACTGGTCCATTAGCAGTCTTCTGTGAGAATGTGCCATTACGGTAGCAACTGTCAGGTCACTGTTCTAATGCTAGAATCTAGGATAGTACACATACAATGTACATAACAAGAACCACTGGATTCCCCGGTTCCTGAGGATTGGACATCGAGCCTTATGTATGCTAGGGAAAGTACTCTATCGTTAAGCTATATTCCCAGCCCTCTTTTTACTTTTTGTTTTGAGCTGAGGATCGAACCCAGTCCTCTTTTTACTTTCTGAGACAGGATTTCGCTCAGCAGCCATGAACTTGCAATCCTCCTATCTCAGGCTTCCAAATAGCTCAGATTACAAGCCAAGCCACCAGACTCAGTTATGAGTTACTAATTTTAGTATGTAATTAAATGGAAATACTACTTAGGCAAGAGAAATACCCTGGTGAGATCTCAAAGGCTCATTTCAGAGTTACTGGAGATAGTACATTAATGCTTAGTGCTGGGGAAGAAAAAAGTTCTGGGACTTATGGCCTGAGACATCACTCCTGGCCAAGACTTCTAATGCTGCTATGACAGTTCATTAACAGGTTTTTCTATGTATAAATGTGTCTTCTATTCTCTTGGTTATTGGTATATAGGGTGTAGATGACCAAATAAATGGTAACATTTACCATCTTCAGGAACTGACAAATACATGGCTCACTGGCTGTGTAGCCTAGTCCACTGGGCAAGTTCTAGGTTGGTGACAATTCTTTTTCAAAAGGAATATGTATACAAATATACATGGCTTGGTTAAATTTTTTTAAAAGCTGGGGCCATATCTCAGATACTAACTGCTTCTTCCTGCCTCACCCACCCAAGTACTGGGATGACAAGCCTAAGCCATCAAGCTTGGCTTCGAAATGGTGTGTGTGTGTGTGTGTGTGTGTGTGTGTGCGCGCGCGCGCATGAGAAGGAGGGGAAAGAGGAGAGAGGGAGTATCCCTTGTTCCTGCTGCTGTGCTCCGACTCTCCTGTCTCCGCCTCCCATCTCATAGTGGAAATGCTGAGAATATAAATGAAGACCAGCACTTCTGGCTTTTAGGAAGGTTCTAGGACCGGAACTCAGGCTGTCAGGCTTGTGTGCTGGCACTTTTATGATGGAGCCATCTCCTCCATCTTGTAGTTGTTTTTAACTTGCCATATGCAACATGGATGCAGCATATTTTATCATCCAGTCTTTCTATGGCCAACTTTCTAAAGTAGAACTTCTACTACATTCCTTTCTACTTTTCACTCTCAGCCCCTCCAAGGCTGGCATGTACACAAATTGTCCAGGCTCTCGAGACTACCCAAATTAAACTCTCTAAGCTGTCTTTTGATGGATGGCATATGTATTCTGCACTCTAATTTCCTCACCAATCAAAACACCTTAGAACAATCTAAGAATTGAATGTTTTGAAGTAAATATTTATACTGTACCTCTAGAACAATTCCAGGCCCAGAAGCATTATCAGCATGTAGACTTCACTCAACCAAGATTCTCATTCCTCAATTATATACACCTTATATTTTGCTAGAGAAACAAAGTTGTAAGAATGTATTTCTCTTGCTGTAGTCAGTCTGAGTTGACTTCAGAGCCTTCCTAACTTCAAGTTCTTTTTTTCTTTTTTTTTTTCTTTCGTTCTTTCTTTCTTTCTTTTTTTTTTGTGGAGCTGAGGATTGAACCCAGGGCCTTGTGCTTGCTAGGCAAGCACTCTACCACTGAGCTAAATCCCCAACCCCCAAGTTCTTTTTTTCTAAGGCTTTGCTTTCCTAATGGCATGTTTGTATCAGGAAAGCTGCCTGTTCCCAGCTTGTCAACTCCTTGAAATAAAGAACAAAAAGTTTGAGTATATTTCACATGGCATTCACTGATTCAAATATGTACAAAGCTTATGTTCTCATAAGCAAATATTTTCCTTTAATGAAACTGTCAATCTACTGAACAGATAGAAAATCATACTATAATATAATAATCATACTATATAAGATGAAGTGAGGAGAAAAAAAGGGTGAAGCAACTGGAGAATGTCCATTAAGGGTATACACAGTCATTCAGGACTACAGATGAGAAACTTGAAGATGACATGGGCTATTAAATAAAGTCTCAGTGTGGGATACTTTGCTACTGAGTTATTAGTCAGGGAGGCGCCAGAGACCCCCAGACAATACAGGCTTTTGCCATTGCTCTTTGTCACTGTAGTGGTTTGAAAGGAAACGGCTCCCAAAGGGAGAGGCACAATAAGCAGGCATTGCCTTGTCGGAGGATGTGTGTCACTGTGGGGGCAGGCTGGAGGTCTCCTACGCTCAAGCTACCCAGTGTCACAGTTCACTTCCTGTTACCTGAAGATCAAGCCATAGAATTCTCAGCTCCTTCTCCAGCACCATGTCTATCTGCATGCCACCATGTCACACAATGATGATAATGGACTGAACCTCTGAAACTGTGAACCACCCAACTAAATGTTTCCCTTTATACGAGTTACCATGATCATGGTGTCTCTTCATAGCAATAGAAAACCTGACTAAGACAGAAGTAGGTACCAGAGACTGGGTTATTGCTGTGATAGGCTGAACCATATATTTGTTTGAAGAAATGTGGACATTGGGATTGTGGATTAGAAAAGCAATTGAACACTTTAAGTGCTGCTCAATGGGCCATTCCAGTAGAAGCATGGAAGACAGTGGTATGAGCATGAACTGATGAACTGTGGGGACTTGACTCAACAGGATTTGGAGAATTTTAGTAAGTTGCTTAGAAAGTGTTCTTGGTGATATTTTGGGGAAGAATGTGGACACTTTTTGCCCTTCTCTGAAGAGTCTGCCTGAAACTAAAGTAATGAGTTGTTGGCAGAGGAAATCTCAAAAACAGCCTAGTATAGAGTCTTTTGTGTGGTTTCTAATGTTAATGCTAATGAAATTTTATAATGAAGAGGGGTAATCTGAGCAAGGAAAAATATAATATGTGCAACTTGAGAAGAAAAGAACACCCAGAACTGGAATGGAGCTAAGTCCTGTGTTCAAGGAGATAAACAGATTAAGAAATGGAATAAAGGGAGTGGTGACCTCAGAGCAAGATCCCATCCAGCTAAGTTTCCAACTTGTGAAAAGGAATTAAAAGAGCTGGGAGCCAGGCACACACCTTTAATCCCAGCACTCCAGAGGCAGAGGCAGGTGGATCTCTGAGTTTGAGGCCAGCCTGGTTTACAGATTCAGTTTCAGGACAGCCAAGCTTAGGCAGTGAAGGAAACCATGGGCAACAGAAAGCTGGTGAAGATGTGATTGTACAAGGGGACCATGTTCCAGCCCCACCAAGCAGCAGAACCTGGCAGCTTCAGCCATGTGGTTCTGGCTTTAGAGTCAAGGAGAGAAGAAAGGGAATATGGAACCCCCCTCTAAGGCTAAGGAAAGCCACTGAGACGATGTCGGGGGTGTTAATGCAAGGTCATTATGTGGAGCTGTGAAGTTGAGGCCTGGATTGCCTTAGAAACCCCAAGATGTTGGAGATGTCAGAGCTGTGGGATACCTGCTGAGGAGAGCTGCTAGCAGGGAGTGGAACCAGCCCAAGAGGAAGAAGTATGTTTCAGTCAACAAAGCTGACTGGAGTTGGAGATCTGAAGGCATTTTGACATCAGACATGGAGATTCAATTTGGAGTTTTCAAAAGAGCTGGTTTTCGGGCTTGCTTTGGTCCAGTATTCCCTCATTATTTTCCCTTTCCTATGTTTTGGAATGGTAATGTATATCCTGTCCCATTTGTATATTGGAAGTATGTGATCTGTTTTTTATTCTGAATTTATTTATTTATTTAGGATTTATTTATGTATACAGTATTCTGCCTACATGTGTCCCTGCAGGCCAGAAGAGGGCACCAGATCTCATTATTAAGTGTTTGTGAGCCACCATGTGGGATTGAACTCAGGACCTCTGGAAGAGCAGTCAGTGCTCTTAACCACTGAGCCATCTCTCCAGCCCTGATTTTGATTTTATAGAGGGATTATAGTTAAGAGATTGCCATGAGTCTCAGAAGAGAATTTTGGACTTTGAAACAAGTTTAAGACTGATAGACTATGAAGTTTGAAACAGGTTTAAGACTTCTGAAGTTGGGCTGGATGCATTTTTGCATTATGATATAGCAACAAGCCTCTGAGGGCCAGAGAGTAGAATGTGATGGTTTGAAAGAAAATGGCCCCCAGAGGGAGTGATACTATTAGGAGGTATGGCCTTGTTGGAGAAAGGGTGACACAGTAGGGGTGGACTTTGAGGTCCCCTATGCTCAAGCTAAGCCCAGTGTCAGTTAACTTCCTGTTACCTGTAGATTAAGACATAGAACTCTCAGCTCCTTCTCTAGCACCATGTCTGCCTGCATACCACCATGCTTTTGGCCATGATGATAATGAACTAAACTTCTGAAACTGTAAGCTGGCCCCAGTTAAATGTTTTCCTTTATAAGAGTTGCTGTGGTCATGGTGTCCCTTCACAGCAACAGAAACCCTAACTAAGACAGTCATTCATCAGAACTAGATGGTAAGATCCCATTGCTGAAGATACCACACACTCAGGTTGCAGGGTTTTGATAAATCAAGCTGGCACTGACCTGGGATCTTTGTGTTTCTGGTGGCTAGCTTGCACAGTGCCAGAGGTGCTAGTTTTACCCAGTGGTAGACCCTGCATACTACAATACTGACCCTATGTATAAGGTATGCCCACGAGTGTAACAGTGGTATGAATGTTTTGGGGGTAACCAACCTCTTTTGGATTCAATTTGAGTGCTGCTCCACAGAAGAATTCCATGACTGCTACTGTAAACATGGTCAGAAGCCCATAGCTGACATATCACAGACCAGGTGGAGAATCTACTTACCGTTAGTTTGTTAAGTGGACATATTGCCAAACTGCCTTCTAAATATTTGTGTTGAATTATATACAGAGATTAGTGTTGCTTTCAACCTTGTTCAGCACAGCTTATTTGTAGTGGATTGTGGTTAAAACAAAGATTCATAATTGACTGAAGTAATAAGATTAAGTGACTATTGAGTGTATAGCCCTAAGCAGAACATCTATATGAATCCCCCCATCCCACACAAGGCTCAGGCAACACTGTGAAAAGCAGGCAGAGAGAAAGTAGACCCAGAGGATGGAGAACAGTGCTGTAAATGCTGTCTTCTAGACACCACACAGCTGCTGAACTCATGAACTCACAGGAACTGTGGTCCCTCAGCAAAAACATGGCTTCTTGGAACTCATCCTATACCTTCATGCTTGCAAGGCAAACGATACCAACTGATTTCTCTGACCCTCAGCAGGGTCCTTGCAACTGCTCAGCGAGTCTAACATTATTTCTGTCCACCTTGTAGACTCTGAGACAGGATTTCTCACTAACCCAGAGCTTACCTTTGGCTAGGTTACCTGAGATGCTCCTGCCTCTGCCTTCACCTCTCTAGCCCTGGGGTTTTAGACACTGTACTCTGATTTTTATGTGGATGCTGGGGACCCAAACTCAGGCTCTCTTGTTTGGACCGCAGCACTTTACCCACTGAACCATCCTCTTCTTAGCCCCACAGATGGCCTTTCCCATCATAACACTAGATGAAGTTGCCTACAGTGAATTGACCCAAGAAAAGTCCTAAAACAGTGTACTGGGTTAGGCAGAGGAGGACTGGCAAAGACAACTAAAGCTATTGGGGAGGTCAGGAGACACTAGAGAGGCATCCTTAGGGAAGACAGTGATCGGCACGAATGCAAAGCCAATCACTGTAAACTGACTGTGGCTGGAGAAATACGGAGCTTACCTGTGAACCAGCCAATTGGCAGAGGTGGCATTAATACGCACTTCCTAAAGTCAGGGTCCTATCTCTTACAAAATGGAGAATACAGTGATCCAGACAGCACTGTCTACTGGAAGGCCACAGTCAAAAATATGTGCATTCCCTCTTCAATGTCGTACTCCTGTGCAGTATGCAACCTTTTGTGTCAGAGACAAAGTCTGACTGGGCTTAAAAGACTAAGAGAATGTACCGAACACAGACAATTCTGTAGAGGCAAAGAATTCTCCTCATTAGTGGAACAAAGAAATGAGGCAACAGACCAGAGTCGAGGGAGGTCTCTTTTTAAATGATCTAACGGTATTTTTGTGCTGACGAGAATATGGCAGTTGAGAAAAATTCGATAACACAGAGGAGAAGGTTGAATGGTTAGCATGATGCTCCTACCTACAGTAGGGAGGATTCTCGGGGTACTGACAGGAAAAGCAAAGGAGAGACGTTCCAGTAGGCACACACTAAGAAGATAGTGCACAGAGGAAGTGACTGCTTCGTTTCTCAGTAGAACAGTGAGTAAGAGCAACATCACTCCAGTTTAAAGGGGAGGTTATCACAGATTGAGAGGGGGTACTGCCTCAGCACAGTGAAGAACCACTTTAGGAAATGATGGGGCTGGCAGGCAGCAATGAACTCTGTGGCCACACTTACGATAACTCCATTCACAATGCCCTGTGTATTTCACATTCCCGTCTAGAGGCACAGCTGGATTTAACCAGAAGTGAACAGACAAAGGCAAGAAATTTTAGGACATACAAAAAAATGAGTATGCATAAAGATGGGAGAATCAAAGATGTATTTTGATTGACATTTAAGTAAGGACAGAGATGGCTCAACAGGGAAATCACTTGCCCTGCAAGCCTGATGACCTGTGTTTCTCCCCTGGAAGCCACATGAAGGAATAAGGAGAGAACCAACTCCCAAAAGTTGTCCTCTAACTTCCCATGTGTGTGTCATGGAAGGTATCCTCAAACTTGCACACAAGAGTATTTTTGTTGCTGTTGTCTCTGTTTTTTTTGGAGACAGGGTTTCTGTGTGTAGCTTTGGAGCCTGTCCTGGAACTTGCTCTGTAGACTGCCTGGCAAGAATTTTTTTTTTTAATTTTTTTTTTTTTTTTTTTTTTTTTTTTTGAGCTGAGGATCGAACCCAGGGCCTTGCAGCTTGCTAGGCAAGTGCTCTACCACTGAGCTAAATCCCCAACCCAAGAATATTCTTTAAAAGATATCAAGAACTTGGCATGGTGGTGCATGCCTTTAATCGCAGCACTTAGGAGGTAGAGGCAGGTGAACCTCTGAGTTCAAGGCCAGCCTGGTCTACATCAGTGGTTCTCAGCCTTCCTAATGCTGCAACCCTTTAAATATAGTTCCTCATGTTGTGATGACCCCTAACCATAAAATTATTTCATTGCTACTTCATAACTGTAATTTTGCTGCTGTTAGGAATCATAATGTAAATATCTGATATGCAGGCTGATATGTGAGCCCTGTGAAAAGGTTTGACCCCCAAAGGAGTCATGACCCCACAAGTTGAGAACCACCTGCTCTACGTTGCGTTCCAGAAGGGATAGGACTACAGAGACCCCCATCTCAAAAAAAAAAAAATTATGACTTCTAAATATTTTTTCACTTAAAAACTTACAATTGGTCAATTAATTCTTTTTTTGAGTCAACAGTCACCACCTTTCCAATTCACTCATACACTTTTGTTCATTTTTGAGGCACGGCCTCATGTAGCTCAGACTAGCCTTGAACTAACTATGTAACAAAAGATAATCTTCTCAGGTCTTTCCAGACTTCCCAGGGTTTTCTAATGGTGTCCCCAGAAAGAATTAATGTAATTTATTAAACCTGTCTCTTTAAACTCTGGAGTCTACAATTAAATATGATGCCCTAAAACTCAATGGCTGGACTAGAAGCAAACCTATGCTATGTGAACAGGCCCATTTCTGAATAACACATTACACTCTGAGGTGCTTTGCATAATCCCTCTAGTGCAACCACACTAGCTCCACAGTTGAGGGGAGCTAGCAATCACCTTCCGACTAACCCTTATTTTATAAACAATGACTAACTCCTGTATGGAGCAAGATATTTCTTAAAGACTATGCAACTTGTTGCAATTCCTAGCCACAAACTAATGTATCTACATAGTCTTCATTAAAATGAGCTAAAACAAAAACAAAACCCTTCCCCCCAGCCCCCCAAGACAGGGTTTCTCTGTTACAGCTCTGGCTGTCCGTGGAGCTCACTCTGTAGCCCAGGCTGGCCTCGAACTCAGAGATCCGCCTGGCTCTGCCTCCCAAGTGCTGGGATTAAAGGCGTGCGCCACCACCACCCAGCTCCCAAACCAAACTTTTTTGCCCAATAACAGCAACAAATAGAATTATTGCTGTTGAACCTATTTTTTAAAGAGGAGGTGGAAGTTTATTACAACACTCAATAAGTCTTCAGTCCCAATCCTTGGAGGATGTTGCTCTCCAGGTTAGGTTATGTTTCTCCTGACACAATAAACACAGTGCTGGCTGGCTGTCAGGAACACACTGTAAAAAGCCCACTCATGCTCGGCCACTTCCAACTGAGGCCACAGCTAAGCTGCTTCTTAGGAACACAACCTTAGGTAATCAGTTAAGTTAAAAAAAATCCCAAGAACAAGAATGAGTTCTAAACTCCCAGTAATACGGTCACAGACTGCTTTCATCAATCAATCTTGAAACAGATTCTACTGCTCAAAGTATTAATTAGCAACAGACAGGAATTAATGAAAAATGATGGTTAACATATTTTACATGGAAAGTGATGTGCTTCATGTGCTCATTTATTATTTTGTGAAATTAATTGTGTACATGTGTGTGTTCCATGCCACCATGTGGAGATCAGAAGACAACCTGTAAGAGTTAGTCCCAGGGATCAAACTCAGGTCACGAGGTTTAAGAACTTTTAACCGCCTGTCTTTCTGGCCATGATACCATAATTTCCATACCAAGATCAATGTTTCAAAGTTAAGCCTTTATGTCAAAGCATTTTACATGTGAGTGCTCATAACAATTCTGGCAGGAAGATATAATTAATGCTGTGGTATGATTTATATTAAAATATAAGAAAGATTGGCAAGTCAGCTGCTCTGCAGGTAAAAGAACTTGCCTTGCAAGCCTGGTAAGCTGAGTTTAATTCTAGAAACCACATAAAAGTAGGAGGAAATGACTCCACAAAGTTGTTCTTTGACCTTCACATGTACCATGGAATGTACACACAGTAATAACAAAAATAAAACTAAAATGTAAGAGAAACACTAAGTGGTACTGGCACCAATGTTTTATTTTTGCAAATCCATATTATCAAGAATAAAATAAATTTATGCAATGTGGTATTATTTTCAAACCTAATGTCTACCACACTTAAAATTAAGGACATTGGACATCCAGGTTAGGAAAAAAGAGCTTGTTGATGGAAAAGCCAGAGCATCACCATCTGAGCTCACCTACTGCTTCCCCATCAGTGCTGGATTAATACAGAACCACCATTTCCCAACCTCTTGGGTTCATGTTTATGAATACAAAGGGGGCTGGAGTGATGCCAAGCTGAGGATGAGTCATGAGCCTGGGAAGACAGGCTCCTCCACAGTAAGTACCCTTCTTTCTCCTCAAAGTCAAGACTCAGGACTCTTCTCTTAACCTCCCCCAGCTGCTAATTTGGCAAAATGGAAAGATAAAATTGTGTCATAGTGAAAATACAAAAGTCACCTAGCACTGTTAATTAACAAATCAAAATCATTAGCACATCAATCAAATGTCTATGTAGTGAAGCATAGAAATAAACAAGCTGGGGATGTGGTTCAGTAGAGAGCACTTATCATGTACAAGGCCCTGTGTTCAATCCCTAGCATAGGGGTGAGAGGTGGGCTACAATTAACTGTACTAGCCTAAAAACAAGCTATCTCACTGTCCTTCATTAGTATAATATTTTTATGTCATACACATTCTATATATATATTGTTTTTATATCCTATATATTTACATAGTAACTTTTACATCCCAGGTAATGTTAGCAACTAACAATCTCCACTCAAGAGTTTAACATTTTGTGGCTGGCCTAACTGTTGTGTGCACACTGGGGTGCATGTCTGTAGGTCACTTCCTTGCAAACAAGATGTTTTAAATTTTAATTGTGTCTGGCCTGGACTTTGCTAGGTAACTGCGCTGGCCTTGCACTCTCCCTCTTGACTAAGTGCAGGATTACAGGCGTGTGCTAACACTCTCAATTCACTATCTGAATTAAGCTGGTACAATATTAAACCGTTTGTGTAGCAGCTGCTTTAGAGAACAGGTGTATTAGTTTATCCTCAATGTCTAGCAGCCCTGGTGCCTGACAACGCGCTGACCTTTACTGAGCCCTTTGTGCGACACCAGGAGACCCGAGAACCCTCCCTCCTCTCAGGGCGTTCTTTCGCACGGCCTTCTTCATGATGGAAGCATTTAATGTTTCCTGGCTGCAATGGGTAGCACGCAGATAAGAATTTAACTGTTTGTTCTTGAATTTCTTCTATAATGAATCAATTTTTTATCATCTTCAAATTAAAAAAAATAAAAACAGAGAGATTAAATACTTCTGTAACTTCATTTAAAATATACATGTGATTAACATTTCAAGATCAGGAAAATGAGATCGTACTTATAGATAGGTAAAAACCTATGAATTTTGTTTTTTGAGGGTCTAATACTCATGGAAATCCTCCTGCCTCACCTTCCAAGCATGAATTACCATACCCAGCAACATGTTTTTAACCATAAAAGAATGATCACCAGCTCATTTATAAAGCTTTTCTGTCACGACCGTCCCATCTATATAAACCCAACAGAACACAACTAATCCAGCTCTCAGTACATCAACATGGAGTTTTGAGCCGATGATTCCCTTTGATCAAAAGAGTGCCCTAGCACAGAGCTTCTGGAAGAAGGATTTCTCTAATCTAGATTATTTATTTATTATGTTTCATTGAGACAGGGTTTCACTATGTTGCTCAGGTTGGTTTCAGACACCCAGGAATTAAAGAGCCTTCTTTTTTTTTTTTTTTTGCCGGAGCTGAGGACCGAACCCAGGGCCTTGTGCTTGCTAGGGAAGCGCTCTACCATTGAGCTAAATCCCCAACCCCAGAGCCTTCTAAATAGCTGGAAGTTAGCTTCAAAAACTGATTTTTTCTTTTTAAAAGATCACTTTTATTTGCATGTGTGCATACATAGTTGACAGAGAGCAACTAGGGTAGTTTCTTCTCTCCTTCTAACATGTGGGTTCCAGGGTCGAACTCAGGTCATCAGGCTTAATGAGAAGTAGTTTTACCTTCTGAATTATCTCACTCTCCACCTTCAAGTCTAGGACTTTGATCACTGAACAAATGGTACCATAAGAGCAGAAATGTATCACAGACATTTATTTATTTGGGCTGAACTACTTGTAAATCCTCCACTGCTACAGAAACATGCCATCTTGAGACTACCAGTCATAAGAGCAAATATTTATAGCACAGGCTGGATATTCCTTATCCAAAATTCTCGGAACCAGAAATGTTTTCCATTTCAGTTTAGATTTTCAAATATTTGTGTGTATGTGCGCGCGCATACACACACACACACACACACACACACACACACACACACACACACACACGAAGTACTTGTGGGATGGCACCTAAGTCATCTATGTTTTCCTATGCGTGGCCCGACAGTTAAATAGATATAATACTCTTGGTCTGCTTGCTGAGACCTTTAAAGTGCAACCTGTAACAGGCGAGAAACTGTTAGCATATCAGTTATCTGGAGACTTAAGATTTTAGACTAGGGGTGCTCTGTGTGTGAGCCTAAAGCACACAGGAAGGACACTTGGGAGACATGATTCTACTGCCCTCTCTCCTTTATTGTCTAACATTTTTTCCCCATTAGAAATTTAACAATAAATTATTTCATAACTAAATTTCAAAGAAAGAAAGCCCACGATGAGATTCTGCACCATTCAGCTCAAACACTATTGGCTATCTCAAATTCTAAGAATAAAGATGACTACCTCCAATATAAACTGAAATATGACTCTTTGGTTACAAGCCTTTCAGATTTCTAAAAGTCAGTTTGCTGGGATATATAGGAGGCACTCATTGCATCAGGGTCAGACTAAGACTTCAGGATTAGAGTTATGTGATACTGAGCCATGAGACTTCGAAAAGGAACAGGCAAGCCATTTACTCATTGTGACTCACTTGTGTTATGGAAATTCTAGCGCCTTTAATTACATTCATATCTACTAAGTCTTTTCATAGCACAGAGTAGAGCTTCTATGCTTAAAATGTTATGATCTAAGTACTTTCAAGAAAAAAAAGGCTAGAGTGATGGTTTGGGCATTAAGAGCACTTGTTGCAGCTGGGCGGTGGTGGTGTACACCTTTAATCCCAGCACTTGGGAGGCACAGGTAGGTGGATCTCTGTGAGTTCGAGGCCAGCCTGGTCTACAGAGTGAGTTCCAGGATAACCAGGGCTACACAGAGAAACCCTGTCTCAAAAAAAAAAAGGAAGCACTGGTTGCTCTTCCAGAGGACTCAGGTTCAATTCCCTGCACCCACATGTCAGCAAACAAGTATCAACAACTCCTGTTCCAGAAGATCCAATACCTCTTTAGGCCTCCAAAGGCACCACACTAATGTATACCATACAGATACACAGACATACAAGAAGGTGAAACATCCATTCATACAAAATGAACAAGAATAAACAATTCTTAAAAATAAAAAGGAAAAAAAGCACCACAGAGAATATTTAGTAACTATAATCTAAGAAAAACAAACAAAGACAAAAGAAAACAAAATAAACCTCAGAGGGTCATACATTAGTGCCTTTTAAAAGCACACCAGATGGTGACTGTCTGAAAGGTTGGGCTAGCTAAGATATGCATCTGCTCTATTCAGGATATGTTAAGATTTTGGACACCCCTCCTATATCTATCTATAGTAAATTTAGGCAGTGATCCCCTATATGACGATAAAGCAGATCAAGACTTGCCTACGAATTCCATGCTCTAAATTGTTTTAGGTCACACATCTGTTTCCTACCAAGCCCCATTATATGTGCAATAGGAGCCCTCTGAAGTCATCCTCATCGCCCAGCAGAGAACCTGCAAGATGAAGCCAACCTCTGAGGTAAGCAGAACCAGTTAAACGATATGCTGTTTATAAAAAAGCATCATTATTTCAAAGCATCAACAGTTCTCAATATAAACCTTCAAATTTCTTCCTAAAGTTCAGAAATTGTTCTAAAACTTAAAATAATTGTAAGAGGAAATACTGTTTCTTCTTTGTAGTGTCCAATCATCAGAAATGCACTTTACCAGCTAATTTGCCTCCAATGAATTAAACCAAAAAGCTTAAATTAACTATATTGCAAAGTTCAAAAAGGACTAAAAGTGTGAAATATATGCAACTCATCTCAAAATGGTGCCATTTTGACTTCAGAACTTTATTTTAAAGGCTGTATAAGGCCAGATTATGAAGGTGTAACAAACCTGGGTGATCTGTGAAGGATTTTCAATGTGAAAGAAAAAAGGAATGAGCAAAGAAAGCTTTCATTCTGCATTTGGTATAACCATCTGCTAATAAGGTAACCATTCAGTCTTATCTCTCTACATGAATCATACTGTTAATATAATTTCCAGTCCTGTGGCAACAAAATGTTTATTAAAAAATAAAGTTTAGAAAATTTTTACTAGAACCACAGGTACGTAGCTGAAATGCAGGCATGGGTCACTTTAGAAAGCAGCATGTGAGAACAGTATTATTACAGCACCATGACTGGACATGGTTCCTTTAAACTCCATCTACTTAAGACGCCATGTGGTAGATGACAATTGACTGTTTATCATAACGGGAACATCCTAAGAGATGCACTGAGAGATGTGTTAAATGCTAACGTTATGAAAACCCTTCCCAAGGCCACAGTGGTGTGCACACCCTTTCAACACAGCAACACCTGCCGTAGTCAGTGACAGCTTACAGCTTCTTCAGATCCTCTTCCCCTCCACAGAAGAAGTCAATCACAGCACTGTGTAACTAGTGACTCAGTACGAAATGGGTTCTCTCCAATACTTCTAATGGAATCAACCCTCTATAAATGCCACAGAATACATTATCAACCTGGATGACAGAGTTCCATGGCCTAAAAGGCACAACAACTCATATCTCAGTCACAGCTGCAGGGCCAGAAAAGTGAGCATCATGATGGGCTCCTGCATTCTTCACATTGTGCTCATGGACAAAGTCAGTGTAGTTTCTGTGTGCAGTCTGGGGTGGGGGCAGGACCCTTGTGTTCCACTGGTTTCCACCACGTTGACAGCAGTCACTGGTAGCAGAGAGCCTAGATGGTTGAGGAGCGGGGGAGTACAGTTAGTCCATAGGAACAGAGAACATGGATGTGTAAAGGAGAAAGGCAATGTGATCAGCATGCACCACTATGGTGAGCAGTTCCCATGCAATGCTAACAGTCAAGAAGAGCAGAGGGAGAAATCCAGTTACACGGTTCATGTAATGGAAAGCACCAATACAAAAACACATGTAACTAGAATCAGTTAAGTATATTAATTAATGAAGGAAAGTCACAGAGGGCAAAACACTGTTATCTGTCTCTGCTGTTGCTGGGACATTCCAAGGTAGAAATGTTGTTTGGAATTCTAGTGAAAAAAAGAAAAAATCTAAGCAGAGTTTATGTAAATATTAGAATATTAGATTCTATTGAAAGATAAAGACATTTATTTATGGAAAGGGCAATTATAAAAATTATCTCCAAACTTACATGATTTAAAAAAAAAATAATCCAGGAAACAAAATTCAGGAGCATTAAAAAACCCTGCTCATAGATATGAAGCAAGTTTGCATCAGTGCTCCAAATTACCGCTAATGACTGGACTTCCGTAATCTCAGTTCACAGGAGCAGACTGAGATGCAACAGGCACAGATGGGGTGCAGGAGGTGCCACAGCACAGGCTGGGGGTGGGGTCAAAGGGCAGACATTCACAGACACCGACGTGCATCTGGAGTCCCAAGAGTCCTCCAGCAGAAAGATAACGCCCGCCATGGCTCAAGACCAAGCTTTTGCGATGGGACAAGGGCAGCACACACTTCACGGACTACCAAGGGAAAAGACTATTCAAATACAAAAGGCACCTAAAATCTACATTTTCTTAAAGAAGTATTGTTTTTCAAATTCAATAAAATATTAATTTTTCATCATTTTATTCCCTGCCACTGAAATTTAACTTGCTCATCAGACCTAACAAGCAAAATTCATGACTCCTGATTTAGAGTCTCTAAAAATTTACAATTTCAATTCGGCTTATGTTCTGGTTTACAGATGCAAGATTTCCTAAGTTCCACTTTTTTTTTTTTTTTTTTTTTTTTTTGGTTTTTGGTAGGTCTGGGTCTTACTACATAGCCCAGGCTAGCCTGGGATCAGTCTACCTGCGCCTTTTTCTCAAGCACTGAGATTACAGGCATGCTTCACTTTGCTTTGAGATAAAGCTACTTTGTTGCTCAGGCTGGACTCAAATCCCAGGACTCAACAGACTCTTATTCACAGCCTCTCAAGCACTGTCATCTGACTTCTTGTTAATAAACAATTTATGTATTCCAAGTGATATGAAATGCCTTAACAAATTCTCATACTGACATTAAATCATTCACCTAGTTAATGGTTTCATTAAAGATATCGGGGAAAGAAGCTGAAGACGTCAACAGGAAATAGGTTTGAATTAAATTTCCACATTCTGTGCTGTGGCCCAGCCATCAGTTTCCAAACTTTGTTACCATTTCTAAAGGAGGGCCGTTGTAGAGTCTGAAAGGCAAGCACGCAGAAACAGAGGCAGACTGCACTGTAATGAAGGCTGGAGAGTCACCAGCTCTAAGCCATGTCAGCTGCAGTCCCGTGCCCTGCTGACGGACAGACGGACGGACTCGGAGGCCCATCAGGTTTTCAGGGTTATCTCTACTCCACTTCAGCAAAGGTGGTGTCAGCACAACCATGTGCGGGAAGAGTACACACAGCTCCAAGTTTGTTCATTTCTCTTGAAACTCAAATTCAATATTCTCTCTAAAGGCTACACCAAAGGAACTGGTAGGCCTAACAAATCAAATTAAAAAGATTTAAATATGTACTCATTAAAATGGAATTCAATAAAGACAGCCATAACACAGGCTGTAAACTAATCAGATCCTCACTTGGCATTAAAGAAAGACATGTATCTATTAAGACAGTTCTTTTACAGTTGAAGTCTGGTTACTATCTTCCTGTGACAATGGACTTCAGTGGCACATTAAGGAGATGGAGCATATATGCTTGTGGCCTCTTATCTTCAGCAAGAAATTGAAACTGACAATGTCTTAAAGACTAAAACTAGACATCTATAGGCCTGTCACCCTTTTGGTATGTACACATGCATACATACCTAAGTACCCTATGTCATATTCCCAAACACATATATTTATTTATTAAAAACTGCATGTTATCTGGGACTGACATAAAATACATCCAAGCACCACAGGCAAAGCACCCTGCCGTTAGTTAAGCCGACACTACCAGTGAAAGGGTGTATAGCACAGAGCAGGGCTGTCACCAGCCACTGCTGACCCACCACCACGAAGGAGAACCGGCTGCACAGAAAGCGACCCAGCCTTGAGACGGCCACAGACACTCATCGAGTTCCAGCTAGTAACAAACTAAGAGCAAGAAAGAGAGAGAGCCCGTGAATCATCCAAGGGCATCCGGCACAGACAGAGAGCCTGAACAGATGATACATCCATAGGACCATTGGGCCCAAGTAATTTCCAAGGACCCTCCCCAAGCCACAGAGCTTTCTAGGAAAGCACAAACCCAACTGATTAAATCCAACAAGCCACAAAGTATCCATATTTGTGTATTTACCATTTACGTCAATAGCTTTACTTCCATTGAATTATTTCTCTAGTTCCCCAGACTTTGATCAGCCACTCCAGATCACATTAATGAAAGTAAAGCCATCTGTCTTAGACAACTGTCCTCCCTTCTCCATGTACAAACCTTATGCTCACCATCCCTGACTGCTCAGTCTGCTCCTTTTCAGTTCACAAATATGAATAATTTGTTTTCAATCAATTAAAGTGCTTCAGATTATAGCTTAAAAGTTTAGAATACAATTATGCAAGAAATATTTTGGTTAGGAAGTTAACAAACCATTTTCTGTCGTGTTGGTTTACTGCAGAATTCTGTGGAAGATTCTCTATCTCCACCAGCACCGAACCAGAAGATGAGGAAGGAGTCACAGGCACGGGAGACCTCATACTCCAAGCCTTGGGGTAAAAATTATAAAAGTCATTTGTTTTGCCTATAAGTAAGGTCAAATATTAACAAACAGAAATACTAATGCCAAGAAATATATTAAAATGGAGTGCCATCTATATAGTACATAAATGTAATATAATTAAATGTTTGAATTTTAATACACTAATTTTAGATACTAAATAAACATTCACAATGTACTGATGCCCCAGATGTATAGGGACAGAAAATACAAATTATCTGTTTTACTCACAGTATCTTAGTAAAACAAGAGAAGTACTGGGGGTAAGTGCTGTGGATATCGCTCTGAATAAATAAAATGCTGTTTGGCTAGTGGCCAGGCAGGAAGTATAGGCAGGACAAGAGAGAAGAGAATTCTGGGAGGTGGAAGGCTGGTGCAGAGAGATGCTGCCAGCTGCTGCCATGACAAGGAGGATGTAAGGTACTGGTAAGCCACGAGCCACGTGGCAAAGTATAGATTAATAGAAATGGGTTAATTTAAGATAGAAGAAGTAGATAACAAGAAGCCTGCCATGGCCATACAGTTTGTGAACAATGTAAGTTTCTGTGTGTTTACTTGGTTGGTTCTGAGCATCTATGGGCCTGGCGGGTGAGAGAGATTTGTCCTGACTCTGGGCCAGGCAGGAAAACTCTAACTACAGGTAAGAAATGTACAAATCTTGTAATATCATACACTACAAAAATCCCATTAATACCATGACAGTCAAATTAACTATGTGTTCTGGTGTCTTAGGAACTTACTATTGTCTTACCTGTGGGGAGTCACTATTCTGGGCTGAAGCATTATGAACACTATAATGAAAGAAAAAAAATCCTATTAAAAAAACCTCTATGTAAGGATTTGGGGGGAAGAATGAGGAGCTTAAAAAAAGCTAACAACCTTAAAAAAAAGCTAGCCAAACAAACATGTATACAGACCCAAATCAGAACAGAATTGATTATAAAGTGTTTCCTTAAAATGTATGTAAAGGGGCAGGAGAGACAGCTCAGTGGTTGGGAACACCGGCGGCTCTTCCAGAGGACATGGGTTCAATTGCCAGCGCCCGCCCACATGACAGCTCACAACTGTCTGAAACTCCAGTTCCAGGGGATCTGACACATTCACACCAATACACATAAAATAAAATTTAAAAAAAATGTATTTAAAGTAAGTTCAACAAAGTTTAAAAGTACATATTTAACTTGCACATTAAAGTTTGAAATAGTTTGCATAGCTTGAAACTTTTTTCATGGAACCAACATCAGTAATATCTTGTGTTTATGAGTTCACCCATATAAATATATATCTTAGATCTCTGTTTGGAAATTGAATCTGCCACTGCCTTTGGAGTGCTGAGATAAGAAACATACCCAGAGGCTTTATTTTCTAAGATTATATACACACTATTCAAAGCAGCACCAAACGATGTTACTGTTTTGTTTCCAGCTAAACTGTTTTGATGCTTCCTCAAGCTGCACTGGTCATAGTTACTGTCCAACACTGCTTTTCTATGGCTATTTATATTTTCCATATACACAATTTTAATTGTGCCTTACATTACCAGTAATCTTTCAATAACACATGCCTATGAGGTGCCTTGAGCCAAATAGGGTATTGAATATTCCCATCCTAGTATCATTAATTTTTGGAACCTTCAAATTCCTCTTCTACATCTTCATGAAGAGTTTTAGAAAGTCTATATAACCTAATTTAGTCATACTCAACCTTCCTAATGCTGTGGCCCTTTAATACAATTCCTCATGTTGTAGTGACCCCAACTATAAATTTATTTTGTTGCTACTTCTTAACTGTAATTTTGCTACTGTTATGAATCATAATGTAAATATATGATATACAGGTTATCTGATATATGACCGCCATGAAAGGGTCATTTGACCTTCAAAGGAGTTGTGGCCCACAGGTTAAGAACCTAACTGGAAGAGCCTAATTGGTCTTCCTTCCCATATCTGATATTTTTTGTTTTGTTTTGTTTTGTTTTTTTGAGACAGTTTCTCTCTCTGTAGTCCAGGCTGGCCTCAAACTCAGAGATCCATCTGCCTCTGCCTCCCCAGTGCTGGGATTAAAGGCGTGCGCCACCACTGCCTGGCCCATATCAGATTTTTAATATGTTATTTCATTTATTTATTTATTGTTTATCTATCTATCTGTCTATCTATCTATCTATGTATCTATTTTTAGTTTTTCAAGACAAGGTTTTACTCTGTAGCCTTGACTGTCCTGGAACTTGCTCTGTAGACCATGCTTGCCTCGTACTCACAGAGATCCACCTGCTTCTGCGTCCTAAGTGTTGGGATTAAAGGTGTATGCCATTACTGCCTGTCTAATTTTTTAAATTAATAATTCTATTTCACTTACAGCCTACATGTAAAGTACTCAGTTTTATATAATTAGTACAGAATTTTTCAACTTAGTACAAATAAGACGGTAATGGAACTTAAGCCTTATCACAAACATTAAACCTCTGCAAAACATCCTTTATTCAAAATAACATGAATTTAGGCAGTTTTTATTTTTAAACATTTACTTTGTTTGGAGGTCAGGACAACTAGCCGGAGGTTCTCTCCTTCCACCATATGGATTGAGGATTGAACTCGGCATCAGGCTCTGGGGCAGGTACCTTTATCCACTGACTTACCTCATCATCCTTATTAAAAAAAGATTCAATCTACTTTTATTTATGTGTGTATGTATCCATGTGTGCATACATGTAGGAGGGCATTTGAAGAGACCAGAAGAAGACTTGGATCCCTTGGGCCTGGAGTTACAGGCAGTTGTGAGCTGTTCAATGAGGAAGCTGGGAATCAAACGAATTCTCTGGAGAACAGCCAACATTCTTAATCACTGAATCTCAATTATTCTCCTATTACTGACATAAAGTGCTGAATTTCCAGGACACCCGAGTTTGATTCCCAGCTACCTCTTCCCAAACTATAGTATCCTGCCCAAAGTGACTTCCTAGTCTGTACATTAAATCTCACCAAGCCCCCTTGGAGCAGAAATTAGCCTCAAGGAATCTACGGTTCCTTTGTTACTTTCAAACATTTCTTTCATCTGCGAATAACTTCAGTAATAACAACAAATTCAAACAATTTAAACTTGAGAAAAATATCTCATAATAAGCCATATTAACTAAATCAAAGCTTCCTGTTTAGAATAATATAAAATGTAAAAAACATTACTTTTCTTATAACTTCTTAATAATTAAAAAGTAGGGGTTGGTATGTAGCTCACTGGCAGAATGCATGTCTAGCATCCAGGAGGCCCTGGGTTTGATGTTTAATGCCACAAAGACAGAAATCAACAAACAAAGCATCATCAATGAAGAGACAATTGAAGTGAATTCAAGACATTTGAATGAAGGGACCAGTATTAGGCACAAGACACCCCGAGACCAAGTTCTCAGCACTAAGGAGATGTATTCGCCCCAGAGGGACAAAGTGCAGGGAATAATAGACAAAGACAGAAGACAGAGGACAAAGGAGAAGGGAAGGGAACAAAGGAGAGAGGAAGGGATGTCTGTCCCTGCAGCGGGGACATAGGACTGCTAGATACAGGGGAGACAGATGCGGGACATAGGAAAATGGTGGTTGAGAAAGGTAAAGGGAAAACCCTGTGTTAGGATGAGGTGTTTCATTTTAATTGGGCATGTTAATTAGGGCAGCCAAAGGGGGCTTTGGATTTCTGGACTTCCATACTTTGATAGCTGGACCTTGGTAGTCAGCCTCAAGAGGAGGAAGTTCCCTTATTTGGCCACTTCCTTGTGGCTAGCTTCAGGAGTGTAATGGAGCAGCTTTTAGCAAGGCAGGGGAACTGGGGAGAAGGGCAAGGCCCTCCAGAGCAATGCTTGTCATGCTCTGGCTGGCTGGGTTCCCTCCCACTTGATCTGTGAACTTGATCAGAAATATATATTCTATTCGGAGCTTCCTAGAGAAGGGCTTTGTAAAGGGCCACGTGCAGTCACTGACCCTTTTTGCTCCTATATAGCCTCCGCTTAATGTCCTTCCTGTCCTCTCTGCCGCCTCTAACCAGGCCCGACGGCACATGCCTCCAGCCCCACTGCTCAGAGAGAAGGAAGCTCAAGTAGGACTGTGTCTCGAGTTCTGGTGGCGGGGCTAGCATGTGCAGCATACCAAGGCCTCTCCATTTCGAAAAGAAAACGTAACCAGGAGCATCAACTCTCCTTTAAAACTCTACCTTTCTTCACGTACCTTTAGTCCATGCTCACAAGGAGAAACTGACACCAGCAATTACAAACCTGTTATTCAAACTGGTATATTTTATGGAACAGCAAAGTACAAGGTCGAGAAATGTTTTTGGTCAAACAGACCCTATTAAAAAAGGTACCGTTCTTCACAGTCCACTGGAGCAAAACCACAGAACAGCAAGGGTAAGAACGAAGGGCATGCATGCCAGTCCAGACTCAGGCTGTCCAGAGACTGTATGAAAGAGAGGTACCTAGTAACTTTGGGCGGGGAATTAAGCTGTCTCTTCATTTATTTCACTTCTGAAAGCCTATTATGAAAACACACACACACACACACACACACACACACACACACACACACACACTTTAAGATTTATTTGTGTGTATGTGCATGTGTCTGTGTGTTAAGAAATACATGTAAGTGTATGTGTCCTTGGAGGCCAACTCAGATCATTTGGAGCTGTGAGCAAATCAACTTAGTCTTTTATAATCTTTGAGATTATAATTATACCATTTTCCCCTCCAAAGGGCCACCATTTCTTCAGTAGCCTGTTTCTGTGGTCTTCTAGAGTCAGAAGCATCACTAATGAAGAGACATTTACCCACTGAAGTGAAACTGACTTCAGTTCTAGACAAGAGGCCATGCTTATACTCACTATGCTCTGATTAGAAACTTGTGTTTCAGAACATCTTAGAGAAAGGACTTTAACTTTGCAAATAAAAACCTTAATTGATCAACATCACTGCTTAAATATTTTCTTCATTTCTACTACTTTGATGGCTTATCTTTAAGGTGAAATGTCATGTCCTGGTCTGTTCCAAGAAAGCAAGACAGGATCTACTAAATAAACAAACACCATTTAAAAAACACAGAGAGCTAATATGCCTTGTTAATTTCCTCATAAGAACAGTTTTCTGAATAATTAAAAACAAACAAACAAACAAGAAAACAAAACAAACAATCCGAAGCCCAGAGCCCAGAAAGGCACAAAAAGGTACTTTTTAATCTGAAGTTTTACAGCGGAAACCCTCACTTCTCCAACTCCTTACTCATTTCAGTCTTACAGCATCAAGAGTCCTTACTCACAACAGCCAAGTGTTCATGCAATGGGTCACTAATCACAAGCTGGCTCCAACAGTTCTAAGTGAAGAAAACTGAACAGGAAATGAGAGGCTGGAAAGATGGCTCAGCAGGCCAAGGCACTTGCGGTGAAGACTGATACCTGTCAGCAGGCTGCCATCCCTGGAACCCACACAGTGCAGCTCTTAGAAGCTGTCCTCTTGCCTCCATATGGGCAGTGTGGTACACGCACAATTAAACACTAAACAAGCACTACTACAAACCAGAATTCACTAACTAAATAAATGTAATACAAATTTCCTTTTACGATACAGCTGACTACTCAATATCTGAAACTAACAAACCTCTTTTGATTGAAGAAGTTCTAATTCAGACACAGACAGACCTATCCACCTACATCCCACACAAAGGTATGTTCGCATGTATATTCCGAATTTGATTTTATTACAATAATAATTGTATTTATATAATATATAAAAATTCACAACACATATAGAATCACAATATAATTTATAAATTGTATAATATTTAATAATGGCAGTTATTATTACTATGTCTGAGACAAGGTCTTGTCTAGTAGCCCAGGCTGGCTTCAGACTCATCCAGATCCAAACCCACCTGCCTCTGCCTCCTAAGTGCTGGGATTAAAGGCGTGTGTAATAAGCATTCTGGGAGATACGTACTACTAAAATGAATGGAGCCACTAGGATCAAATCTTAACATTTTTTTTTTTGTATGTGGAACTGAGGATCAAACCCACGGCCTAACACTGAGCTAAATCCCCAACCCCGTAATCTTAACACATTTAAAGGGACTAAAATAATATACAACACACTTTCTAACAAAACAAACAAACAAAAAAAAAAAAAAAAAAAAAAAAAAAAAAAAAAAAAAAGGAAAATTTAAGAAATTCACACATTTGGGGAAATTAGGCAATATATTCCTGAGTTGCAAATAGTTCTGAAGAGAAATCATGGATTAGAGAACAATGTAGACTGAACCAAAAAATGCAAATGCACCATACCAGACTTACAGAATGCTAGTGAATAGTGTGCAAGAGGAACTTTGCAGCTGGAAGCTTAGGGAAGATGTGGTTAGTTCAGGCCTGCAATCTCAGCAGTAGGAAGGCTGAATCACCAGGATCAGGAGTTCAAATTTAGTCAGGGTACACAGCAAGCTTGAGATCAGCCTGGTCCTATGAGATGGTCTCAAAAACATGGAAAATTAAACAAGTCTCAAATGACCTAACCCCGCCTTGAGATAATATAGGGAATAAGAAGTTGGGTGTGGGGCTGGAGAGATGGCTCAGAGGTTAAGAGCACTGACTGCTCTTCCAGAGGTCCTGAGTTCAATTCCCAGCAACCACATGGTGGCTCACAACCATCTATAATGAGATCTGGCGCCCTCTTCTGTATACTAAATAAATAAATAAATAAATAAATAAATAAATCTTTAAAAAAAAAGAAGTTGGGTGTAGCGGTGCATCCTTCGAAACCCCAGCACTTCAAAGGAAAAGCAGAAAGACCCCAAGTTTAAGGCTAGTGCGGATCCTCTTAGGATCTTGTTTCAAACAACTAACAGGGTAGGCCTGTGGGCAAGCTGAAAGTTGCAGGCCAGGCAGGGCTGCAAAGTGAGACCTGTCTCAGACACAAACTGAAATCAGGACAAAGAAATCATCCAGGGATGGAGCTCTGTGCTAGAGCACCTGCCTA
The DNA here is from genome assembly GCF_903995425.1 of Onychomys torridus. Lineage (NCBI taxonomy): Eukaryota > Metazoa > Chordata > Mammalia > Rodentia > Cricetidae > Onychomys > Onychomys torridus. The sequence goes on from NC_050453.1 coordinate 66,060,349, forward strand.
GCTAGCACACACGAGGTCTGAGAAACACAAAACAAGAAGGAAGGCAGGAAGAAGTTGCCAGACAAAACGAAATCTTAAGTAAGAAGAAGAAACAAGGGGCTGGAGCGATGGCACAGTGGTTAAGAGCACTGACTACTGCTATTCTAGAGGATCCAGGTTCAATTCCCAGTGTCCACAAGGCAGCTCACAGCTATCTGAAGCTCCAGTTCCAGGAGATCTGATACCTTCACACCAATGCACATAAAATAAAATTAAATAAATTATAAAAAGAGAAGAAGAAACAAATATTAGAGCAAGAATTAATGAAAGGCTAACAAACTGGCCAATACTCAGCTGGACTAAGAAAAAAGGGGGAAATTAGTTAAAATGAGAAAGGAATCAGGTATAGCACAATTGATCTTATAGAAAAAAGACTGGAAAAATATGAACTACATTCCAGGAATTAAGATGGCCTAAAAAATATGTCTACAAGAGGTGACTGAATTAAGAATTTAAAAATCGGACTAGAGATAATCCAGGTTAGATGGCTTTAATGAATACTATCACAGTGTTAAGAAAGAGTTCATATCAATTCCTTCCAAACTCTTCTCAAAAAAATAGGAGAGGAAGGACTATTTACTAACTTATTCAGTGAGCTCATGAATCGCTCTCATACCAAAACTGGAAAGAGTCTAAGAAAGGCAGACTGACACCTCTGATGAATACAACACATGGATAACAAATACTAGCAAGCCAGAGCCAGTGAAATGGAAGGCGAATCACACCACGACTGAGTGCGATTCAGCCCAGCGGCAAGCTGCAAACTCACCTTTCCTCTTTACCATTCTCCGGATGAATAACGTGGCTACTCCCACCCCACTACTCTACTCCTGTAAGCAGCTTAGCTGTTCTGAATGCCACTTTTATCGGTGTTCATCTGCTCCTTATTTTCCTGCCAATGTCTATGAAAAACCTGACATCTGGCAAGGTTTCCAACAAATATTTGTTGAATTAATTAAAGCAACTATATAAATTGCACAACTATGAGAATCGTCTCCGTTCCTCCACTGCAAGGCATTACTCACCCAAGATCTTCAGGTTTTGTTGGGCCTGCTGACAAGAGAAAAGACAACATCGCATTAGTCCAGCCCGCATGACAAATTGCTACACTACTCAAAGTAAAACCGTGACTAACTGTGAAAACACACACAGGCTGTGCTGCAGGTCAGACCAGTCAGGCCAGCAGCAGCCACTTCTGCTTTTCAATAAAACTCTGTGTACATCTATTCTTTTCTTTCCCAGGATTGTACTTTTGTTTATGTGGACCTGAGTGTGTCTGTGTGTGGCTGGCTATGTGCACAAGAGCACAGGTTCCCCTGGAGCTCAGAAGAGAGCATCGGATCCCTTGGAGCTGGAGTTATGGGTACCTTTGAACCACTTGATGTGGGAGCTGGAACCAAACTCGGTTCCTCTGCAAGGGCAGTACACTCTCTAAACTACTGAGCCATCTCTCCAGCTCAACATCTATTCATTTTAAAATTCCATTAAAACATGTATTGTTGTGTGCATGCCAGTGCCACAGAGCATATATAAGAGCGAGGACAATTCACGGGAGTCCGTTCTTTCCTTTTGAAACAATGTGGGTCCCGGGGATCAAACTCAGGTCATCAGGCAACCTCACTCATGAGCGAAACTGCTGCTCACATCTGTTCTTTTAAACTAACTTTCTATAAGCCTCCTGGACGAAGGAACGGACTATGAATTCTGTCAGTTGAAAAGATGAGGTAACAGGGCTTTAAGTCATCCCTGGACTATCATAATTTATAGCTATATACTTGAATTTCAGTATGGACCAGTCAGAAGAACCAGGCAACAGCAGCACTGCCGCCATCAGACTGTGGCATGTTTTGTAAAACACTGACCTGGCAGCAGACATGCTCACCCAACTGTGTTTTAGTAGTTCAAGTCTGGAACCTAACAAAAGCTTTAGTTTGATTTGTTATGGAAACTATGCTTTCCTTACACGGTTGAAGGATCTTGTGTGGCAGATAACATTTATGAATTTGTAAATATCTATAAGTATCTATGCATGACAGACACTGATAATTAAAAATTTAAATTTGATTTAGTAGAATTTCAAACAGTAAATTACAATACGGAACAGTATCATTCATTCATTTTTATATTGTTTTCTTGGGTGTCTCTGTGTGGGATGTGTGTGGGTCAGCGGATATCACTGTGGAGTTTGGTGTCTTGTTTTCTTTTACTATGTGGTCCTAGAGACCGAACTTAGGTCAGTCCCACGTGGTAGCAAGCACCTTTATCCACTAAGCCACTTAAAAAGTACTTTTATCTCACCAGCCTAATATGAATAATTTTTACTGAAAAATTCTTTGGGGCTGGAGAGATGACTCAGAGGTTAAGAGTATTTGCTGCTCTTCCAGAGGACCTGGTTCAAGTCTTAGCAGCCACATGGCAGCTCACAACTGTCTCTAAATCCAGTTCCAGGGAACCGGCCTTCACATGGTTCATAAAATGGCACACACGCACACATGCATGCACACACCCTCCCCCTACAAAATAAACAATTTAATTTACTCATTACATGCTAATATTAAAAACAATACAAGCTGGATGGTGGTGCACGCCTGTAATCCCAGCACTTGGGAGGCAGAGGCAGGCGGATCTCTGTGAGTGAGGCCAGCCTAGTCTACAGAGTGAGATCCAGGACAGGCTCCAAAGCTACACAGAGAAACCCTTTCTTAAAAAACCAAAAACAAACAAACAAACAAATAAAGTGTTCAAAGGGATGAAGAGGCATTTCATCCCAAGATCTGAAAGACAAGAGGAAAAAACTGCTTTAGTACAGACACACTAAAAATAGGAACTAAGTGCAAACAAAACACTGCTCTTCTCCTCTGACTGAGCTGCTATCAGCTTTAATCCCAGCTAACTAAGAAGCCATTAGAATGAAGCTTATAAAGCTCATACAAGGAGAGTTGTAATTAACTGAAAGAGACTTAAGAAGACGCAGGAGTGCTAGCACATGAAGCCTGGAAGGAAGGACAAGCCCTTGGAACAGGGCTGCACATCACCTTTCGTTTGGAGGGTCCGCCGGGAGTATCGCTTACTGGGCCTTCTCTCAAAGGAGGTTGATCTTCTTGCTTTATTAGTTTTTGTGGTCTGATATTCTGTTTTTCCACTAAAATAAATGAGGCAAGGCAACAGTAAGACATCTAAGGCAACTAGGCACAGGAGTAAGATGTCTGTACTCAGATTATCCTGCAAAGAAGCATCCAGAAGGGAACTACCACCAATAGTTCTGCTTTTTCTCTTTACCAAAGTTTTTTGTTGTTGATCTCCAGGCTTTGGTAAAATATGTAACATTAATAATAGAGGATTTCTCCTAAGCACATTTATCACCTACAAACATATTAAACCATGAGAGAATGCCCAAGCTCTCAGGGAAGCAACTTCTAAATTCCTACCCACATGAATCAATGCAAAATGTATAATCCAAAACAAGATTTCTAGTCAATTCTCCTTTTGTGGTCCTGTGGATTTAACTGCAGGCCTTATACATGCCAACAAGCACTCTACCAATGGGCTATATCCTCAGCCCTAACTCCAGTTACTTTTTCTGATTTTCCACAAAAACCTTCCAGACATACTTTTAAAAACTGCTATTGTACTTCTTGAAGAAGAGCTCAGCATTTCTGGCATGGGAAGAGTAGGAATTCTCCTAGAGTTCCCTGTGACTGACGTGCTCCATTCCCGCTGCTCTCACCCCTTCTTGAACTGATTCCAGGACATGCTGCAGACTCACCCTGACCAGCTACACAGACATAACATGAGCTGAGACATTTCAAATTCATGACAAAGGAGTCAGTAAAAGCAATTGGTCTTTAGGTTTACAGAGAACCAAAGTATTATTCATATTAATACCCCACCTGTTAGAGGGAGAATCCACCTTGTTACATAAATTTAAATTGTGGCTTGATTATTATATATAAAATGTGTCAGTAGATAAATAAATCAATAATATGACTTATTTTCCATCTAGTCAAGAAATTATTATCAGTAACATTCATCTTTAAAAATTTTGGTTAATAAATATCTTTGGCAACATGTTTTATTTCTCTGTCTTGATTTCTGCCTCAGTAAAATTAGTGTTGGCTTAACTTTTCTGGCCTGTAAGCAAGAGAGGGTGATGTCCAAACTAAGGGTATTAACCTATATCTAAATCGCGATCCTAGGCGAATGAATCCTGATCGATGAGCACTCTTTTGGACAGGTCCTCGGAGACGGAAGAAGGCATGGTGCTCCACCGCGCATTTCCATAAGTGTTTGCAGGCCTTTGGATGATCTAGTCTAAAGACAAAGGTATGCTCTTGTTCTTTACCCTGAAAAAGACAAAGTGCTGTTTATGAACTCAGTCATGTCTCCCATTTCTGCAATACAAATACAACCATACCAATACCAAAAGGCAGCCAAGAATGTGGTAAATGCCTATAATCCCAGCAACCCTGGAATGCCACCAGGTCAGGCCAGCATTGCATACACAGTAAGTACCAGGCCAGCTAGACTACAGCGTGAGACCTTGTCTCAAAATAAAACAAAGTATATAACAAAGGTGCTGGAGAGATGGCTCAGTGGTTAGGAGTAGGCAAAGCTCTTTCAGGACACATTTGGCTCCCAGCACCCACAGACAGCTCACAACAGCCTATAAATCCAGCTCTAGAAGATCTCATGTCTCCAAGGTCATCTGCACTAACCACCAACCCACACCCTATATACATAATTAAAAATAAAATAAACCACCAGGAGGTGATAGCGCACGCCTTTAGTCCCAGCACTCAGGAGGCAGAGGCAGGTGGATCTCGGTGAGTTCGAGAGTGAGTTTCAGGACAGGCACCAAAACAACACAGAGAAACCCTGTCTTGAAAAAAACCAAATAAATAAAATAAAATAAACCTTAAAAAAAAAAAAAAGGTGGGCAGAGGCATGCAGAGGGGCGGTGGCAGAGATGCAGTCATAATAAAGACCAGAAACTGAGCTTTTGCCCACTGAGGAGTTAGTGAAAACATGGAGATTAAGAGCTTGGAACAGGGACGCCTTTAATCCCAGGACCCGGGCGGGGAAGGAGCCATCTCTGTAGATTTGACCAGGGATCCTAACATTCTGCCTGAGGCCAACCCAGGGCCCAGCTGCCGATTCCTGAGGGAACCCAACAACTTGGAGGAGTTGATAAGATTGCTCTACTGAACAACCTGGTCAGCTGAGACCCATTCGGGAGAGGTTTTCAGAATCCTACAGTCCGCAGTCTAAGGAAACAAGATCAGCTGAGGAGTTGACAAATGAGCAAAACTCGACCTAAGAACACAAAAGGAGGCACCACCCAGCCACTGAACCAGATCAACAGAATAAGTCCACCCTACACCGACTGGGAACAGGTAAGCCATCTCCAGACTGGAAGATCAGGTCTCTAGCCCCTAGGTCCCTACCCAGGGACCAGACAGCTACCTTTCCTCGCTCCCCCACCAAAAAACGAAACAAAACAAAACGAAACAAACAAAAACCAACCCAACCCCTATGAACCTAACAACCAATGGAGCCATAAGCACACCCTGCACCAACTGGGAACAATGGCTCCCTGAGGCAGAATCCACTAACACTGATTGAACTAAGCCGCTCCCAGAGAAATGGAGCCCAACAGCACCAATTTGACCAAGAACTCCTAGTGGAACAAGACTATCAATTAGAACAAGAGAGGCACCTTCAGACTCAGACACCGCCTGCACCAAGCAGAGGAAGAGATGAGTAGACGCCAGTGCAAAAATACAGGCAACAACATAAAGACCTATATGACATCAGAACCTAGTGATTCTACACCTGCAAGACCAGAACATACCAAGGCAGAAGAAATCAATCCTAAAAATGACTTTAAGAGGAAGATAGAGGCCCTTAAAGAGGAAATGAAAAACTCCCTTAAAGAGAAAATAAAAAATTCCCTTAAAGAAATGGAAATGGGCTGGAGAGATAGATGGCTCTGCTCTTCCAGAGGTCCTGAGTTCAATTCCCAGCAACCACATGGTGGCTCATGACTATCTGTAATGAAATCTGGCGCCCTCTTCTGTATACATAATAAATATAAAAATCTCTAAAAAAAAAAAAAAAAAAAAGGAAGCTCCCCCCCCCCCCCAAATTGGAAGAGATCAAAGAAAGCCAAGAAAAAGTAATTAAACAGATAAAGGTAACAGTTCAAGGTTTGAAAATTGAAATTGAGACAATAAAAACCCACAAACTGGGGGATGCTGAAGATAGAAATTCTGACTAACAGGCAGGAACTGCAGAAGCAAGCATAACCAACTGAACGCAAGAGCTGGAGGGAATCTCTGCCACTGAGGACACAATAGAGGAAACAGATTGGGCAGGGCAGGAGCACTAAGGAGAACAGTAACACTGTTGCCATGAAGGGAGAGGGAAGGAGGAGGGGCAAATAACTCAAAGGATGTTAGAACAAGCCATCAGGAGCTATATCATTTTATGTATCCTTAAACTTCTACACACACAGAGTTTAAGTTAGGCCACTTGGGCTCACATTGTTCCCCTCCTCCAAAACCATATACTACCTAACAAGAAAAGCTCCTTTCAAGTCATTGATTAGAAGAAACCAAGAGACTCTCCTACATCAAACAATGTAGGCTATTGCTATTACCCTTAGTGCCTGCCTGAAAAAGGAATTTAATTCTGTATTACTAAAGACACCACACACTCTGGACACGGGACTTAGAGGAATCAACTTGGATCTGACCTAGAAGCCTCCTTTCTGAGGTCTAGCTCTCATAGTATTGGAAGGAGCCATAAAAGCTGCCAAGGAAAAAAAGCAAAAAGTAGTCCTATCTGGCTATAATGCCTACAAATCACAACAATGACCAGCACAGCACGATATTCCTAAAGGTGCAATAGTGGCACTTACATCTGGGCAGTAACCAAAAGTCATTTAACTGAATTTAAGGTCTGCTTACTAAAAGGAATCTGGCATTGTAAACTCAACCAACTACCTGTGGCTGGTGAGGCCATAGAGTCTAGAGAACCTACTACAGCCACATTTGACACATCTGGTCAAAATGCAAAGATCAAATTGGCCATGGGATGCTGGACCCCAATTAAGATATTTACAATACAATCCCTCCAGTTTAAAGCTCAGAGAACAATGAGGTATTTATTGTAAGAGCCAGAGGATCAGGACATTTGTTGAGAGATGGAGGAAGTGAGGAATGGCAGGGGTGGGTGGGGTGAGGAAGATCCTAACAGCCTAGGCTACAAACCGAGACACTGCCTCAACACTGAAAACCTAACAACTACCACTACTTTGTTGCTTTCTACCTCTAGTTTAGAGACAGCAAAGAACTTATTTGTGTTGTTTGCTTGTTTGCTGAAACAGACTCATTGTGGTTGAAGCAGCCACTGAACTCCTGTTCCTTTTGCCTCTACCTCCAAAGTTCTGCCATTAGGGGTATAGACTCCATGCTCAACAAGAACATGTGATGTAAAAGGAAAAAAGAGCTTAGCCGGGCGGTGGTGGCACACGCCTTTAACGCTAGCACTTGGGAGGCAGAGGCAGTTGGATCTGTAAGTTCGAGGTCAGCCTGGTCTGCAGGATGAGTTGCAGAGGAAAAAAAACTTAGGTTTGTTTGTTTGTTTTTGGTGTGTGTGTGTGTGTGTGTGTGTACATGCTTGTGTGCCATGGCACAAACATGGAGGTCAGGGGTAATTTGAATTTGAGTTGGTTTTTGCCTTCCATCACGGGGATTCCCAAGGATCAAACTCAGGTCACTGGGCTTTCGAACAAGTGCCTTTAACCACTGAGCATTTGGCCCAAACTACGATTTTTGGTAAGAAAGTTTGAAGATCAAACTTCACCAAGATACAAAGGTAGTTCTGTAAATTCCTAGGAACTAAGCAAAATACAAATCTAAAATACCAGTCAAAAAACAACAAACAGAACTCAGAACTTCTGTAATTTGACTTTCATTTTATGAAACACATCTAGGGAAATGTAAACAAGGGGAAAAGAATCAAAATCATCCAAAATGAAAACTACCTCATACAACAGATACAGTAGTTTGAAATACTATCAAAACAAATAAAAATGGAGGAATGGGAGAACCAGTGGGGAGGCAATGAGGGTGGATTTGACGAAAACACATCATACGCGGATAGGAAAGTCTCAAATACAAAAATTTCTTTTTAAAAACTCAGACATAAGCCGGGCGGTGGTAGTGCATGCCTTTAATCCCAGCACTTGGGAGGCAGAGGCAGGCGGATCTCTCTGAGTTTGAGGCCAGCCTGGGCTACAGAGTGAGATCCAAACAAGGCACAAAGCTGCACAGAGAAACCCTGTCTCAAAAAAACCAAAAAAAAAAAAAAAAAAAAAAAAAAAAACCAAACCAAAACAAACAAACAAAAACCAAAAAAACTCAGACATAAAACTATTACCGTATCAAATATTCACTTATTGTATTATGAAGTTCTTTCATATCAATTTTATTTTTCTCAGTTATGTATCGTTTTTATGCATGAAAATGATGTCATGAGCGTGTCTATTTTGCAGACTTGCCAAGATAATATAATCCTATATTACCACTAACCAACTACACTATTAAAATAACTTCTCCAATAGGCAATCCACTGCAATCAACCTCCTCTGAGAATATGAATGTTTCTCATTCATTCCATGAAGTAAAAACCATCATACTGTATCAGCCACAAAAATTCCTCACACCAAGATACAAAGGTAGTTCTGTAAATATGTGATGTAAAAGGAAAGGCAGGTGGATCTTTGTGAGTTTGAGGCCAGCCTGGTCTCCAAAGCAAGTTCTAAGAAAGGCGCAAAGCTGCACAGAGAAACCCTGTCTTGAAAAACAAAACAAAACAAACAAAAACAAAAACAAAAACAAAAAGTAAGAATCTATAAAATCTAATATCTGCAAAACTTCAGAAAAAGTGATACAACTTGACTGTTGCCTACTGCTTATCACATCTTATAAGTATAACCAAAGTCAATTATAAGCTGAATGATAAAAGTATGCCTGAATATGATAAAAACTAAGATAAATACATAAAAATAATTTTTAAATGGGACAACACTGAAATTATATTAAAAAATTGACAAAGAACTCAAATCACACTTTATTGTAAAAAAATATCACCAGGTGGATTTTTTTGATTGTTTCTTTGAGACAAGGTCTCACTGGCCAGCATTATACAGACCAGGCTGGCTTTGAACTCAGAGATCCACCTGTCCCTGCCTCCAAAGTGTCCCCATAAAAGGCAACTGGCTTGTTCTTTTAACTCTTATCAGGAATTAAGCAATCAAGTCACTTAAATGTAGCCTTTGTACACTACAGATACATGATCAACAAGAAATAATAGACGATAAGCTTTTATATATCTTTAAGAGTAACGGCACCAAAGCACATTTTAGGACGGTAGGACCTGAATGAGGAATTTTCTTCAAGTGTATGCGGAGTTTTTGTTCTATGAAGCACTCCCCAGTTGTTACCATGCAACCACCATTAATAAGTAATACAGTACAGATCCTACCTGATCATCATCTTCCACAACCACTAGAGTTAGCTTATTCTTCTTAAAATCCAATCTGGTTATCTTGGGCCTGTAATAATATGAGATCAACAGCCATATCAGGGGAAAATCCTTCCTATATCAAAGACGTCTCCTTATCTCCAGACACTGGTAAGAAGGTTAAGGCAGCCCGTAAAGGGAAGGCAAACACATACTTCAAAAGCAACCAACTAACAAGCTGATGCTGCCCATATGTCAGCCATTAAAAATATGAAGGAAATGTAGGCAGAGGCAGGCGGATCTCTGTGAGTTCGAGGCCAGCCTGGTCTCCAAAGCGAGTTCCAGGAAAGGCGCAAAGCTACACAGAGAAACCCTGTCTCAGGGAAAAAAAATGAAGGAAATGAGAAATACACGTATTTTGCACATCCCTAATGTGGCATAATGAATGCTGTAACCCTAAATAAAATTTTCAGGGCTAAACGGCACAGGTATTAAATATAACAAGTCACTAAGTGTTTATAAAGGGTATAAAGAAAATATTACTGATTAGGGTCTTCTACTCTATTTTTACCAGTAGCATGTGGATGTGAATTTGAGTTTGGGTAGGAAGGGCTGAAGCCAACGGTCTTGGCATGTTACAAGAGCCATCTTTAGCTCTTGTCTGTAACATATGCCTAAATGCCGCATTAGTTCTAACAAAAATGTAAGAATGCAAACAGTTGCCTAATTCTACGCTTTAGGGTCATGAAATCTGTGCACCATCTCTAAGTGCAGAAACAGTAGCTGGGAAGCAGCAGGAGGAGTCAAGCTTGACAGCAGGAGGAACAGAAGACTAACATCTCCCTCCTTTTTCTGTCGCGGACAGGGCGGCCTTGGAAAATCCTAACAGTGAGAACCACATGGAGGGGTCACTGTGGAAAGAACATTTCATAAATACACAAACATAAGATAAGCACACTGAGACACACACTGACACTTTTGACACCACTGGGACACAGAGCTAGAGGACTCTGAACGTCTCTGTCTCTGAGAGATTGCAGAGAAATACCAGCAAAGCAAACATAACTTCACCTGCAAACTTCTCATGATTCGATTGCCAAACATTTTCATTCATTAACAACATAAATGCTTTGGCTCATAAAAAACAAGAGTACTTCTAATATTCACACTGCTTACCAGAAAAACAAGCCGATTTTGGTTTCTCCTTCAAAAACAAGGACTCCTGTTGGAGTTAGTCCCAAGCTATAGTCATTCCCATCTCTAGCCTAATTTATAAAGAGAATATAAAACGCATTATGTTTGTACACAAGAAACAGATTTCAAATTTTCACACAACTGGTTCTTTTTATCAATTAAATAATATATATAGGCTAATATTTATATTCAAGATGTTTTTCAGCAAATAATCCTCTTCAAGCCACAAAGTATCAACCTTGCTTCCAGAACTATTTTTGTAGCAAAGTCTACTCAATAGTAAGCTTCAGTGATACAAAACAGTAAATAATGATAAGAATAAAAAGTGACCTAAACACTAGTAAAAATTGTTTCTCAGCTTAAAAATCTACATCTTACAAGCATCCATGTACATTTCTAGAATTTTAGTTTTCTGTCCTTTCATACTGAATCTTTCTACAGAATTGAGTCTGTGTTGTGGTTTTTGGTTTTTTGAGACAGGGTCTCTTTCTACATATCCTTGGCTGTCCTGGAACTTGCTCTGTAGACCAGGCTGGCCTTGAACTCAGTGAGATCCACCTGCCTCTGCCTTCCAGTGCTGGGATCAAAGGTGTGAGCCGCCACGTCCAGCTGATTCTAGTCTTTCAATACCTAATTTCAACCATTTCCCCTACCTATCACACATCAAAAATACTCAGAGGTATTTTATACAAACTCCATGCCTTCTTTCATACGACAAAATTCAGAGTTGCATTAAAAATCACACACAAGCCAGGCAGTGGAGGTAGAGGCAGATGGATCACTGTGAGTTCAAGGTTAGCCTGGTCTACAGAGTGAGTTCCAGGAGAGATAGGGCTGTTACAGAAAAATCTTGTCTTGAAAAATAAATAAATAAATAAATAAATAAATAAATAAAAATCAAAACAGCAAAGAATGAATCCATTTTTTAAAAAGGATTTTTTTTTAAATTATTTTTAAATTATGTGTATGGACACATTGAGTACAAACACCGACTAGGTCCAGAAGAGAGGCATCAGATCCCCTGGAGACATAGTTATAGGTATTTGCGTACCTTGACAGAGATGCTGGGAACCAAACTCAGGACTTCTATAAGAACAGCACTTGCTCATAACTGCAGAGCCATCCCTCATATCCCAGGAATAAATTTTTAATAAAGGTACCACAAAATAGAGCTTACCTTGACCACATGCATATCAACTCCATACATTTCTAGCCATTTGGCTTTATTCAGATAATTGGTTTCAGCTTGTGCTGGTGTCTGACCTCTGAAATTTAAAATATAGTAATTATAAGCCTAATGTGATTTTTAGTGAAAAACAGAAACAAAAGAAAATAAATACAAAATAATGACGGTGGTGATGTTTAAAAAGTGTGATCAAATTATGAGTTACCTGTATTCCTTCCATTTCTCAAAAATAGCCAGTTCCATCTCTTCAGTCTGAATGGGCACAAACCTGAACTCAGAGACAAGTTCAGGACTGTGTTCAGCAAGATCATAGTCGCCAAGTTCAGCTACAAATACAAGTTAACAAAGTCATGCTGTGTTGCTGTGTTAATAATACTAAGAAAATCCCAGCCGGGCGGTGGTGGAACACACCTTTAATCCCAGCACTTGGGAGGCAGAGGCAGGCGGATCACTGTGAATTAGAGGCCAGCCTGGACTACAGAGCAAGTTCCAAGGCAGCCAGGGCTACACAGAGAAAACCCCTAAGAAAATCCTTTTCAAAGAACATGTTTTGTAAATAAAGATGAAGAGGATTAGTAAAATTCTTTCTTAAGCTAGCAGCCATTCACAATGCCTAGACCATTCCCCCATAAACCTAGTCTAGATCTAGGATTTGGGCTAAACACACATGCAGTGAGAACGGCTCCCCCAGGCTCACGGATCTGAATGCTTGGGCCGAAGGATTAGGCGGTGGCCTTGTTGGAGGTGTTAGTGGGGGTGGGCTTTGAGGGCCGAAACTCCCATGCCATTCCCAGTTTTCCTCTGTCTGCCTCATACTTGGGGTTAGATGTGAGCTCTCAGCTCCTGCTCCAGCACCACGCCTGCCTGCCTGCCTGCTCCCTGCCTTGATGGTCAAGGACTCTAACATTCTGGAACTCTGAGTGCCAAATTAAATGCTTCCTTTATAAGCTGCCTTGGTAATGGTATTTTGTCATAGTGATAAAAGAAGAGTAAGATAACATAAATCACATTTGTTGGTGGTGTATTTTTATTTATACCTTTCTCCTCATTTATTCATATACTAATATTTAGCTTTTGAAAATAAATTCCTGTATTTCCATAGAGGAAAAAACATCTTTGACCTTATAATTCTTAAGACAATCATAAAAATCTACCCAAGATGCACAGTATATAGCATCATATTATAAGATATAATACTTGTCTGGAATGCAAAATTATTAATACTAAAAATTTTTTTTGAAAAAAGAATACATGGAGAAATTATTTTACCATAATGAATAATAATGGTAACCACTCACTTGGAGTTCCTATCCCCTCGAAACTAATGCTTTGAGCAGTGGTGAGTCAAATGTGTTAAAGCAAAAAAAAATTTATAAATCCTATGTGTATGTGTGAGGGAATATAATCAAGTGTTTGGGGGCACATACTTCTGCCTGCTGAGGTGATATATATTGTTTGTAATCTAAGGAATAAAGCTTGCCTGAAGATCAGAGGACAGAGCCCAGCCACAGAGTTAGCCAAAGAGGCCAGGCAGTGGTGGCACACACCCTTAATTCCAGCACTAGGGAGGTGGAGACAGGAAGTGATATGGCTGGGCAGAGAGAGGAATATAAGGCAGGAGGAAACGGGAGCTCAGTCTCTTTCAGGCTGAGGACTTAGTGAGGTAAGAGGTAGTGGCTGGCTGCTCTGCTTCTCTGCTCTTTCAGCTTTCACCCTGATATCTGGCTCAGGGTTTTTATTAAGACCATTCAGGGGGCTAGAGAGATGGCTCAGAGGTTAAGAGTACTGACTGCTCTTCCAGAGGTCCCAAGTTCAATTCCCAGCAACCACTGGTGGCTCACAACCATCTGTAACAAGACCTGGCCCTCTTCTGGCCTGCAAGGACACATGCAGGCAGAACACTGTATACATAGTAAATAAATAAATCTTTGGGATTGGAGAGATGGCTCAGTGGTTAAAAGCATTGGCTAGTCTTACAGAGGTCCTGAGTTCAATTCCCAGCAACTACCTGGTAGTTCCCAACCATCTGTAATGAGATCTGGTGCCCTCTTCTGGCCTGCAGGCAGAACACTGTATACATAATAAATCAATCTTTAAAAACAAATAAACAAACAAACAAAAAACAATTCAGGATTCTGCAACAGCCTGTGCGTGCACAAAAGGACGTCAGGTGTCTCCTGCTGCTGCTGACTCACTGCCTTAAACCCAGTGTCCCACCATTTTGAATGGCTGTCAACTTCTTACATCTGTCTGTCTCAGCTCCAAAGTTCTAGGAGCCTTAACCACATCTTTATATGGGTGCCAGGGACTGGCATCTCTATGTGCAGATCAAGAACCCCCTTCACCATTCAAGTCATCTCCCCAGTCCCGTACAAACCCCACTTTAAGGCATAACTTTGGCTGTCATGAGGGACAAACAATACAGACAGCATTTTCAAACTAATGCCTCCCCTTCATTATGCAGATAGAAAAATTTTAATTTGGAGACAGATAACAGTGAAAAAAAAATCAAGTAGATAAAATTCTCATCACCAGGAAAAGAAGCTTTCTTTAGTAATGGATATATAAAAAAAGCAAATGTACTAGGTTTACTGTAAAACATGCAGATTTAGTTTTGTTATCTACACAGTGACAAATACTACTGATCATAGAACAAAAGTACAACAACCCTTAAAGAGGCAAAAACCTAAAGTCCCGAGCATTGTTAAATATAACTTTAATTACAGTATATATAGAGATATTCCAGAAAAATGTTTCCTTTCAATGGGTGAACAAGGGCTCAAATTATAGTTTTCCTTTAAAATGTCAACTTTTAGGAGAAAATACTTAAATAGATAGATGTATTTGGATAAGTTTCCCAGTAACCTCATTTATTAAAAAAACACCTCAAAGTGACCAACAGGCTCTTTGAAATGTGCACTGGCCTGATCTTGTTTAAGTGTGCTCTGATTCTTCATGAACTCAGTTTTAGAGTGGAGAAAGCCAACCATGAACAACCATGGTAATGTACTCTGGTATCACTGCATTCTCTATGAAAACAATCAGCTTAGGGTTAGCATGTACTCAATTATCAGGCAGGCTGCAAACTGTCTCGACAACATACTACAGATGGGCAGAGAGCAGGAGCTTGTCAGATGGGAGCACTGGCTGCTCTCCCAGAGGACCTGGGTTGATTCCCAGCACCCACATGGCAGCTCACAACTGTCTGTAACTCTAGTTTCAGGAGATCTGACACCCTCACACAGACATGAAGGCAAAACCATCAATGCATAATATAAAAATAAATAATTTTTTTAAAAATTTTTAAAAAGAAAATTAAAAGAGCAAAGAATTGAGAGGGAAAGACAGTGAAAACAGTAACTTTTTCAAGAATTCTTTTAAATCAAACAGAAGTCAAGAGTTGGACATGGGTACAATTTTATACAAAAACAAGTGTTGTCTTTTCTAGCCTGCTGTCTGATGTCAGTTTATTCCTTAGACAGATATCATATAAAGAATTACGCTCCAGTCTTAAGCACAAGAACCACTTACCTTGCAGATTATAAGCTGCCAACTGAACTGCTGTCTCAAAAGGACACTCTAATCTGAGATCAAAATACAAATTGGCTAAGTCAATTTCATAATCTTTAAGATAAATAACAAAAATATATACTGCATCTTGACAATTTGCTTTACACACACACACACACACACACACACACACACACACACACACACACACTTGCCTACCTGTAAGCATGTGGAGGCCCGAGGGCCATGTTGAGAATCATCCTCTGCTCCTTCCCACCTTACTATTTTGGCTACAGTGGCTGGCCAGTGGCCCCAGCACTGGGGTCCCACATGCCGCTGTGCTCTTGGGTGTCACATGGGTGCTGGGGTACAAGTTCAGGTCCTTTACCTACTGAGCTATCATCTCGCCACCCGTGCAGTGAACTTATTTTCTAAGTTATTTTTCTACTACTCAAGAATTTTGTAGTTATGCACTAAATTTAATACTCACTTCCCACTGAGAATATCTTGTTTTAACTGCAGAACAAATAAATACCTAAGGAAAATAAAAGACAAAAAATTACTAAATAGAACAATTTTATACAGAAAAAATCCTATCATTTTAACTTGAGAATACCCTTTTCTTTTTTTGAGACAGGATTTTCACCCATGCAGCCTGGATGGCCAGAACTCAGAGATCCACATGCCTCTGCCTCCCAAGTGCTGGGATTAAAGTTATATATGCACAACCACACCCTGAGAGAACATTTTTAATTACAGAATTTTACCACAAGAAAATGTGTAAGGGAATAACAATATAGGAAAAGCGCGCTGAGCTGGGCGGTGGTGTTGCACACCTTTAATCCCAGCACTCGGGAGGCAGAGGCGGGCGGATCTCTGTGAGTTCAAGGCCAGCCTGGTCTACAGAGTGAGTTCCAGGAAAGGTGCAAAGCTACTCAGAGAAACCCTGTCTCAAAAACAACAACAACAACAAGGCGCTGGGAGGTGGAAGGAAGCACACCTGAGGGTAAGAGAGAGGACAGCAGGCCAGAGTGCAGCAGAGCAGAGCAGCTGGAGAGAACATGTCAGAAGCATACATGTAAACGAGCCCCGTGACCCATCCTAACTTCAGACAACACACTCACGTTCTAAAAGAGATGCAAGGCTAACTAACAGCAGCGGCTCACTGCCAGGGAATTCAAAAGGAAATCCTCCCAAAGGTATTCTAACAACTCAGCCTAGTCACTTAACAAGGACTGTGTACAAGAAGCAATTCGTATGCGATCTGGAGGCAGGGTAAAATAAAGAAATGGATACAAGCTGAAGTAATTCAGAATTACTCAAATCAGGATCTAGTATCATCATTACTCAATGGCATTTATAAGGAAAGAAATCAGGAGTCAACCTACATGAAGTTGCTAACAAAAGACAGATCACAGGAATGTCAGTAAGTATAAGATTATAATTCATCAGAACATTATCAGTTCTATTTAAAATCCAGGAACTGACTCACCAGTCACCTCTGCTGGATGCATGAAAATCAACTTTCTTTTTGTTGTTTACAACAAATAAAAGAATCATACACTTTATTTTAGTGACTTTAATATTTTAAGACAAGGTCTATCTCACACTGTAGCTCAGGCTAGCTTGAAACTCACTATGGGGCCAGGTTGGCCTTGAATCCACAGCAACCCTCCCACCTTAGTTTCCTGAGTGCTGAGATTGTGGGCAGGAGCTATTTTACCTGACTAGAAGCCGACATTTTAAACATCTTGTTCTAGAAGAAAAACTCACCTGAGACCTTATTGCTAGGCTGAGGAATCCCAGGAGAGACCTTCTAAGTCTTAACCCTGACCCAACCTTAGTGCAGGCTTACCGGGTCAGCTCCTCCCGAAGATTGTTTGGTTCGGAGGAATAGAACTTCACTCGAAGATGGAGACAATAGGGCGAGCCAACTGGAGTTAAAAAAGAAGAGCTTTCGTTTGTATTGATTTACTAAGAACTGACAGCTACCGAAGTAGAAAAGAACAGACTGTTGTATTGTTGTAGCATTATTTCCAATAGAACACGGTCAGGAGCGGGACACAAAAGTTTAAAGTGTACCAACCACAGCACAGCATTACCGCATTCATCTCTCACCTCAGGACAGATAGCCCTACATTAATTCTAACAGTTCAGGGTCAAATGCATAATCTTAAGGGCACAATCAACCAACCTGGAAAACCTGCTGAGCTACACTTTTAGTGAACGCCCAGGAATGCGCTGTCAGTAACTGCTCAAGGCCAGCACCCCACACTTTCAAACCCAGTCCAGTGCACTCACTAACTGTGTGCTCTCAGCAATCCTCTCCCAGGACTGCATAAGGACAAGAGTTAAACTGCCCTGATCTCTGATACTACAGGGGTAAGCCAGGCTGAGTAGACTGGACACTGGTGTTTCCAAGCTCTGCCAAGTTAATAATACTCCATTTTATGTGGGTTACTTCATTTCATTATTTTTTTTTAAGTCTTTAATCTTATGGACACTGGTGTTTTGCCTACATGAAAGTCTATGTGAGACTGTCAAATCTTGGAGATACAGTTGTAAGCTGCCATGTGGGTGCTGGGATTTGAACCTTGGTCCTCTGGAAGAGGAGCTAGTGCTCTTAACCTCTGAGCCATCTCTCCAGCCCCATCATTTCATTACTCTTAAGATTTAGTTTTAGGGTTGGGGATTTAGTTCAGTGGTAGAGCACTTGCCTAACAAGCGCAAGGCCCTGGGTTCGATTCTCAGCCCCCCCCCCCCCGAAAAAAAGAGAAAATAAGATTTAGTTTTAATTATGTACATGTGGGGGTGGGGGAGTGTTATGTATATGTGTGGATGCAA
Source organism: Onychomys torridus (assembly GCF_903995425.1). Lineage (NCBI taxonomy): Eukaryota > Metazoa > Chordata > Mammalia > Rodentia > Cricetidae > Onychomys > Onychomys torridus. The sequence continues at coordinate 66,078,650 of NC_050453.1, forward strand.
GTGTCCAGAGTCCAGAAGAAAGTGTCAGGTCCCCTGCAGCTGGAGCTACAAGCAATTGTGAGTCACTGATATAGGTGTTGGGAACTGAATGTGGGTCCTCCACAAGACCAGTATGTGCTCTTAACCACTGAGCCATCTCGTCAACACTGCTTGATTCTTCTCCTTCCTTCTTCCTCCTCCCTCTCCTCCTCTTCTTTTTTTTTTTTTTTGTGGAGCTGAGGATCGAACCCAGGGCCTTGTGCTTGCTAGGCAAGTACTCTACCACTGAGCTAAATCCCAAGCCCCATTTTTTTTTTTTTTCCAATACTGCATTTCTCTGTGTAGCTTTGGAGCCTGTCCTGGATCTTGCTCTGTAGACCAGGCTGGTCTCGAACTCACAGAGATCCGCCTGGCTCTGCCTCCGAATGCTGGGATTAAAGGTGTGTGCCACCACCGCCCGGCTTCATCATTCTTTTAAAAGAAACATCTTTTAGAGGCAGGTAGAACCTCCCAAAACAAAAACAGTGGGAAAGCCCAACGAAATATCATAATTACCTAGAGGTGTTAAATATTTCATAAGAATTCAATTCAATTTGTAAGGTGCAAATATTCCTCCTATAAGCTCAAGTTTGATTGATTACTTGAGTCTAGATTACTGTTAACCCTATATAAACTGGGCACTGACTCGGTACATTACAAAGAAACAAGGCGTAGAAAGCAGACATGCTAGTCAGGCTCCGTAGAACACACCAACATTCCTAGCACTGAGGAGGCCAGGAAGACTTCTGAACTGCAGACCAACGTAAGCTGAGTGACATAACCCCAAGCCCACCCTGCCAAAGCAGATGGCAAAGAAACTCATAGGAAACATGATTTTTAATGTCCTTACTATTAAGGATTTGCACTATTTCACCAATGATTTCAACACTTACTTTTTACTTGCTTTTTGATGCTTTTGGTACTGTCCAACCAATGCTGCAAATGGAAAAATAAAGGTGAGTACGTATGCAAATGGCAGAATTTAATGGTTAACAAGAGTTATTGCTTATTACAACTTTGTTGACAACCACTATGCAGTATTTCACAGAGGAAAAAGCAGAAGCCTGAATTCTTTCAAAGTGGCTCTTCTTTTTCTCCCTTCGAGACAGGGTTTCTCTGTGTAGTTTTGGTGCCTGTCCTGGATCTCGCTCTGTAGACCAGGCTGGCCTCGAACTCACAGCCTGCCTCTGCCTCTCGAGTGCTGGGATTAAAGGCGTGCACCACCACTGCCCAGCTCAGGGTGGCTCTTATGGCTTTGTTATAGCCTTGATTTTTCCGCAGTTCCCAATAAAAGGCTCTCCTGAAACTGTTCAACTAGAGAAGAGGCTGGAGACAGCTCCACTCTGGAGCACTTCTCAGACCGCTATAAATAAGTACATGAGTGAACCTGAGAGAAAAATCCCGTTCCTTCACAAGATTCACTGGCAGAACCAAACACTGAGCAGAGAAAATGCTATCTGAATTTTTGCAAAGCAGTCACTATTCAGTACTCGCTGAAAGAGCCTGAGGGCTTAAAAATGAGACTTTTTTCCCCCTCAAAATGTCTATCAAACAAGCAGTCATTGTTCCTCTGCTTTATAAAAATGTTTACACTTGGGCTGGGCATGGTGGTATAGTCCCCAGTGTTGGGACTACACCTATAGTCCCAACACTGGGAAAGGAGGCAGAGGGGCAGGCGGATCTCTGTGAGTTCAAGGCTAGCCTGGTCTACAGAGTGAGTTCAGGACAGCCAGCACTGTTACACAGAGAAACCCTGTCTTGAAAAACCAAATAAACAAACAAATAAGCAAACGGACGAACGAATGAATAAAGAAATAAATGTTTATACTTGACAAGCAGTTCTGCTTTCAACAGGAACAGTCTTTTCTTTTTTTTTGTATGCTGTTTTATTGTGTGCTACATGGCCAGTGTATATAAAATAGTTAAGCCTTGAGAAAAAGAAATCCATGAAAATAAAGAGAAGTTGAAGTTAAGGATGACAAATAGAAGACTGTCTATCATGGCATGTGTTACAAAGAAGCTTTTGTACAGACTTCAAATTTAGTTCTCTTGAATATCCACTGGTTCCTGAAAAGTGGTTTGAAGAACCTCGGGATACACAACCACAAAAGGAGCAGAGTTTCTGGGGTCTGAAGAGATTTGTACTTGAAGACACTGCAGTCAGCAGAGGGTCATGTTGATCAGTCTGCAAACAGAACTGTTCCAAGCCTGCAGCTTCCTAAGAAACCTTTACACGGTGGAGACCAAGCTGCTGACCCACCTTCTTCATGGTGGCCACACTAGAAGAACCCAACATGGTGCTCAGGACAGCCGTGCTGCCTAGTCAGTCCAAGTGAGCCAGTAACAGCCTTTTAATTTCTACAGCCACTACCCTGGAAAATGCTCGTAACACGAACAAACCTGAACGATTCCGTATGTTTCCACTGCCAAAGCATTCCCAGCTCATCACAAACCCCTTACGTCAGGCCCTGACAGTGACAGGCCGCATTGGGCAACTATGACACACACGACACACACGGGTGAGCTCACTTCAGCATGCTTCCAATTGCAAGCATGAGGAAGGGAGGCTCCTGTGTTGACTAGTCCAGAGCCAAGGGTGCACTTTCAGCAATCCTGCTAGGCAAAGACAAACAAGGCTGCCCCGCTCCCAGTGCTCTCTCTCCCTGCCATTTGCCTAGCCTCTTCTTTCCTTCTTCCTCAAGGTCCTGAAGAGACTTACAGAGCTCTTCCTGCGCCAGCGGCAGAGTGCCCTTCTACCCTTGAGTAAGATGTTCTGTGAACATCTCAGGCGGCACTGTGCAATGCTTTTTGTCTTAGCTCTGGTGGTGGACCAGGGCCTCAAATGTGCCAGACAAGAATCCTGCAGCTGAGCCACGTCCCAGGCCTATGTTTCCTCTGGATTCCAAGGTGTATAGGCTACTTGCCATCTCATTTACTACATTATTGGCCATCCTCTTTTAAATACATTTCAGCATGGCAACTGTTCAGCTGTATAAATCCTACTGGCAGGCAGAAAACAGATCAATTAGGAATGATTACAACCTGGAGCAGCAAATCATGCTTTTATCTTGGCCCAGAAACCCAATATTCAACTATCCCAGACTTGAAGAGGCCTAGTGCCGTTACACACTGAACTGAAATAAAAACAGCTTTGTGTGCAGAATGTTTTCTTTCAGAACCACAGACCTGGAAGTTGCTCAGGTTTTCTCTCTCTTACTGTAGCTGGGTGGGAGGACAAAAACAAAAAAACAAAAAAACAACAACAAAAAACAGAATAGAAAACCCCAAACCCCATGGCTAGTCCCCTGGGTATTGTCTCCGGTAGCCCTGTGGTGCATGGCACTGAGCACAAATGAGCACACCCCTTCCAGGCAGCAATCTTTACTAGTGTAGTGAATGCCTCAAGAACACATGTCCAAATCAGAAACAACTGTACAAAGATTTCCCTACAAGGAATTCCAGAGGAAAACTACACGACCACCACCCAATAAAGGACTGGTTAAAACATTACCTAGGACAAAAGGACAATGGGCCATTCAGAAATGAAAGCAAATACTTGAAGACTGAAACATACTGATGTTTGGGGAAACGTGGGGGTGGTTGAGACAGGGTCTCTACACAGCCCTAACTGTCCTAGAACTCTGTAGTTCAAGGCCGGCCTTGAACTTCTGCCTCTTCCTTCTGAGTGCTGAGATTAAAGGTATGTGCCACCATGCCTGGTCACACTGCTATATGCTAAAGGACTCACTGTAAGTATTATGTACTGTTTCATCAACATGGACAAATGTGTATACACATTCTTTTATACCAAGATAACAATTAATAATAAAATAGTATTTGACATTACTGAAGAGATGGCTCAGCAGTTAAGAGCACTTGGCTGCTACTCTTACAGGGACCTGGTTTCAATTTTCAGCACCCACAAAGCAGCTCACAACCGTATGAAACTCTAGTTCTAGAGGATATGATGACTTCTTCTGTTCTTTATGGGCACTGTAGTGGTGCACAGATATCCATGCAGTCAAAAAAACTCATATACAGAAAAGAAAAATAAACAAGATTGCAAAAAATACTTAAAAGATTACTAGTGTTATGAACACAATTTGTTGCTAAGAATAATTAGCTCCTTTATTAAAACATTTGATATAGATTATCATGGATTTAGGGGGGTAATATTAACAAGCAGGGGCTAGAGTTATGATATCTTAGAAGTTATGAGCACTTGCTTCTCTTTCAGAGAACCTGCGTTCAGTTCATAGCACCCATGCCAGGTGGCTCACCTGCTACCTCCAGCTCCAGGGGTCAGATGCCCTCTTCTGGCCTCCATAGGAACCTGCACACATATATCCTACAGACATACATTTAAAAAAAAAAAAAAAAGAGCTGGGCAGTGGTGGCGAATGCCTTTGATTCCAGCACTTGGGAGGCAGAGGCAGGTGGACCTCTGTGAGTTCAAGGTCAGCCTGGCTACCGAGTGAGTTCCAGGACAGGCTCCAAAGCTATACAGAGAAACCCTGTCTCGAAAAACCAAAAAAATAAAAATAAAAAACAAACAAACAAACAAACAAAAAAACCCAGAAAAGAAAAGAAAAAAAGAAAGAATACAGCCAACAGTCTCACCACCCCCAAGATCTGACTCCTGTAAACTGTATGCATTTTCCCAAGATTTGAATGGTTGCTCTTGACTCCTTCTCAACTTCCCTCAAATTGGAAGAAAGAATTTCTCTTTGATGTGCCTGTATTTGAAGAACGGTTAAGAGTACACTGAAAAATCAATAGGCTAATTATAACCACCCCTCCACCCACTTTGCAACAGGATCTCACTGTGTAGCCCTGGCTGGTCTGGAACTTGCTATGTAGACCAGGCTGACATCTCACAGAGCCTCCTGCCACTGTCCCCTGAGTGGTGGGATTAAAGGAGTGCACCATCACGCTTGCCAATTAATTACACATTTTGAGGCAATAGAAGAAGGAAACAGATCACTTACTAAAATCATTCCCAGTTGTTAAGAAATCTGTTCCTAGTTGGATCTATTCAAGACTAGTTCAGGACCATTAAGATGACTCAGCAGGGAAGGGTACTTGCCGATAAGTCTAGTGACTTGAGACCGCTGGAACCACGGTGGAACAGAACGGACTCCCCAAGTTGTCCTTGAGTTCTACACATGTGTCATATGTAGGCACACACATGAACATAAAGTGTAAAATAAGTAAGACATAAAAACAAAGCCCCAAAGACTATTCTCTTCTCATGATTACACTTTTCCACTCTTAACCATGCCCTACCATTAAAACACAAAGGTTTCCCAGCAGAAAAAGGGCTAGAGGTATACACCAAGCAGTGATTTCAGTCTTTTCTAAGGAGTCTAGTATCTCCGCTCTAGTAAGACGCCCGAATAAACACATCTTGAAGTGTGATTTGGGAGCTGGGGGAGTCCAGAGTAACTGTTCTTATGAGTCTGAGTTCATGTTTGTGGATTCTCAAGTCTGTTTTTTTTAATCTCCTCCACATTCCAAGAGCAGGGACTGGAAAATTCAGAGCTCAGAGAAAGGCACTGGTGTACTTCCTAGATCCAGGGTCTCTGAGAGTCATGTTTAAACTGCTAAGAAGATAAAAGATGGAAGGCATGCAGATACAGACTCTTGGGTGCGTAATGTAAAACTGAAACAGTTTACACCTTAGAAAGAAAACAAATTCCCCTGACTTCCGCTCTTAAAGTTTAGTTGATAAATTTAAGATATTAAAAAAAATAAAATGCAGAAAGCTGTTTCCTTTTACCCTCAGCAGCTAGCTATGGAAGAACAATTTATTTATGTATCTTAAAAGATAATATATAATCACAAACATAACTGACATAACTAAACCAAACAATCACCTAGGAAGCTTCTAAAACATCGACACACACACACACACACACACACACACACACACACACACAGAGACACAATAGACAGACACACAGATACACAAACACACACACAGACACAACACACAGATAGATAGACAGACAGACAGACAGACAGACACACAATTCATCCTCCAGCCAAATAGTGTGCAAACAGTCCATCAGTGAGCCCCGCCTCTGAACACCCACCCCCCTCACAGGGGAAACACACCATTATTGCTCAAAGGGCAAAGAACCAGGACCATACCTCTGTAAACAGAGGCATTTTTAACATTTTAAACTATTTCAGAAAATATTAAAAAATACAAGCTAGGAATATAGGATTTGTAACTGACAAACACTTCTGTTTAGTCTAGATGCTAACTCTTCCCAAGTGTCTGCTTTCCTTAGTTAACAGTCTGCCACAAGTCATTTCAAAAGAAGACTTAGACCAGACATCACAAAATATTTTCCAAGTTATTTTTGTTCAAATTTTTTAACATGTCAAATTCATGACTGATACTTAGTGACCTAAGTATGTAAATAACTCTTAAAGTTTATTCCTTTAGTATTTTTGTCTTGCATATATGTATGTGTACCATGTGCATGCCTGGTCCCTGTGGATGTCAGAGAAGGTAAGTTGCTTTTCTAAGGTATTTTGTCACAGCAACAAGAACAGTAACTGGTAACGTGCATATACTGGGGTAGAGATGGTTCAGGTGCCAAGTCAGCTTCCTGCTCCTTTAGGACTACACTCTAGTTCCCAGCACCCCTAGAAGGTAACTCCAGTTCCAGGAGATCTGATGCCCTCTTCTGGACTCTAGGGGCCCCCAGCATACATGCAGCACACACACATAAATGCAGGCACTCATATTCATAAAATAAAAATAAATCTTTAAAACAAGTGTTCATATTAGGAAATTAGAGAGATCAATGACCTAATGAACACCTCAAGGTCTTAAAAAAAAAAAAAAAAAAAGAACAAAAAAGCCAACTCTAAACTCAGAAGGTAGAAAGAAATATATAACACAGATGAGAGCTGAGATTAATGAAATAGTAATCAAAGAATAATATAAAATATCAACATAACAAAGATGGCTCTTGGAAAAAATAAATATTGGTGAGCCACAGGCCAAAAGAAAATAATAACAGACAACTTATATTTATAAAACCAGAGACAAAGAAATTACAATAAGTACTACTAATGATTATGAGGGACCATTTTGAAAACTTTAAGTTGGGAAAAAAAAAAAAAAACCAACAGAAAACCCCGAATAAACTCCTAGACACATGAGCTACCAAAATTAAACCCAGAGACTTAACAGAATACTGAGGGGCTGGAGGGATGACTCAGAGGTTAAGAGCACTAATTGCTCTTCCAAAGGTTCAATTGCCAGCATCCACATGGCAACTAACATCTGTCTCATCTACAACTAGTTACAGGGATCTGATGCATTGGCCTCTGTAGGCAATGCATACTTGTAGTGCACAGACCTACATTCAGGCAAAACACCCATACACATCAAGTAAAAATGCATCTTAAAAACAATACTGAAGGTATAATAAAGAAATCCTCAACTAGGAAAAGCCCAGAACCAGACATATTCACTGCCTTTAAAGAAAACCTATCTACCTTTAACAATAACCAACATCAATGTTCCTTAAAGTATTACATAATATAGAAAGGGATGGTATGCTTCCAAACTTTCTGCTATAAAGCCAGTATTACTATGATAATAAAACCAGGTAAGGACTCAACAGAAAAAAAAAAAAAAACCCAAAAAACCATGGAAGAAGTTCTTTGACGAGCACGGATGCAAAACCTCTCAATACTTGCAACTAGAATACAGTAACACGTTAAAGAGAACATACATGGGACCAGGGAGATGGCTCAGGAGGTAAAAATGCTTTCTACACAAACCTGGGGACCTGAGTATGATCCCTCGAACCCAGATTAAAAACACCCAGTACAGGGGTCTGCATCTGTAATACCAGCACTTCTATGGGCAAATGCGAGGTGGGAACAAAAAAATGGGCTGGAAACGCAAAAGCCAACCAGCACAAAGTGTGTCTGCCATGCAGTGGCAGACACAAAAGAAATGCCACCGCAACAAAGTGGCATTCAAGAACCAAGTCCCACACTGTCCTCTGAACTCCAAACTTGCTCCATGTCACCTACATGCCAGTGTACACGCACACTCTCTAAATACATAGGACTAAGAGGTTCTATCAAGTGCAAGAAACAATCAGCACAGCCAAGAGACAGTCTAAAGAACGGCAGGGCATCTTGCCAGCTATCTATCGCCAAGAGGAACAATATCTAGAAGATAAAGATTCAACACCTGGTGTTGGGGAGTTAGCTCAGTGGTAGAGCACTTGCCCAGCAAGCACAAGGCCCTGGGTTCGGTCCTCAGCTCTGGCAAAAGTAAACAAACAAACAAACAAAGAAACAAATAAATAAAAATAAAAAGATTAAACACCCAAGAATACCGAGTACACAAGAGATGGGCAAACGAACTGAGAATGCGCTTTTCTAATGAAGTACAGCTGGCCAATAAATAATTGAAAAGCCAACCTCTTTAGGCTCATCAGGAAAAGGCAAATCAAAGCTACGATTGCGATGATCCTGTCTCACCCCAGTCAGAATGGCTATCATCAAGAAAGAAACAAATGCTGATGAAGATGTGGGGGAGGGGGAAGAAACCCTTCTACACTGCCGTGGGAATGTGAACTAGTGTAGCCACTACGGAACACTGCGATCTCATGCACTGCTTGTGGGTTGCGGAATGGTGCATCTGCTGTAGGAAAGTTTGAGCAGTCTACAAAATGTCATCGGTTACTAGATAACCCATTCCCTTTCTAGGGGCATAATCCTGATAACTGAAATGTGCCCTGAAGTACAAAGATGTTCAGAGCAGCACCCTAACAGTCAAACAGAACCAAACAAATTCATCAATTGCTGAATAAACAAAATGTGGTATACGTTATTCAGCCACAGGAAGGAATCAAATACTGAAAAATTTACAAACAAATATTAGCTTTGAAAACATTTTGAGGGCTGGAGAGATGGCTCAGCGGTTAAGAGCACTGGCTGCTCTTCCAGAGGACCCAGGTTCAATTCCCAGAACCTACATGGCAGCTCACAACTGTCTGTAATTCCAGTTCCAGGGGATTGCTCACCCTCACACAGACATGCAGGTGAAGCACCAATACATATAAAGTAAAAATAATAAATAAATCATTAAAAAAAGAAAACATTTTGATAAGAAAGGCTGTAACTAGATGATCATTTATATAGAATTTTCAAAATAGGCAAATCCAAATAAACAGAAGTAGAGTACTCAATCAGAGTATCGTGTTGGAGGGGTTAATGAGGACAAAGTGGTAATAACATCCAGGGCTCCCTTCAAGGATGACGATGTGTTCTGAAATTAATAATAGCTGTGCAATTCTGAATCCCCTAAAAGCAAATTACAATCTAAAGTGGCAAATTTTATAATATAAAAAAATGTATCTCATTATTTCAAAGTGGCCCAGTTTGACCTAACAATGCTATGGCTTTCCTAGCTGAAATCAACAGTTTTCCTCAAGCATGCCTTCTCTCTGCTCTATAATCCCCCATCTCCAGAGTGGACGGCTTCAAGGTTCATTATACCACCCTGCGGTACGTAAGATAACAGAACACTCCTCCCAAATAAAGCAGCCCAGGAATAATTCAGCAGCTTAAATACAGTCAGCATCTGCACAGGAGAAATGAAGGGACTGATCAGGGACAGTCAGACCTCCACAATTTTGGGGTTTACAATAGTGGAAAGCAACACACATTTAACAGAAACCACTCTTTGATCTTTCCCCAGACTAATGACAGCAGCAGCAGCATCTTCTGTGATGAGACAGTGGCAGTGAGTCATGGCTTCCAGGAAGTCCCCAGGATTGTTTATTATGTGATAAACAACCAAGACTCTACACTAACTGCAGTGCACAGCTATGCTACTCAGTAGATAGATGCACTTTCAACTTACAAGAGATTCATTCAGACGTAACCCCATCTTAGGTCAAGGAATATTGATAGGCATATCTGTAAACGAGAACTATTACCACAAATGCGAGAAAGTGAGGACACTGTAATAACCTTTGTGGTATCAGACTCAAACTGGACTTATTAGAGGTTGCATGGCATCATCCATCTATCTATCTTATCTATCTGTCTATCTATCTATCTGTCTGTCTATCTATCTATCGAGAGATATAACTATAATCTTATACTCTCAAATCTTATCACAAAGCTTACCAAATAACTTGCTAATTCCAGGACTGAGATGGAAACACCAGAGAAGCCTGGAGCACTTTCTTGGGCAGACAGGAAGTTCAAGCACAAAGAATGACACACTCAGGCTAAATGAACAGGAAGGCATTTTGAAGCAGGTTATATTGGGCAAATGTGAGCATCAAAATAAACAACAGTAACAACACACTGAATAAAACAGGAATCAATGTATTTATTTATAAACAGCTTGATGGGGAACAGTCTCAGAGAAACCGTTAACAAAACAACTAATTACAAAGAGAAAAAGGAAAATCAGGACATGGTGGTACATGTTAAGGCCAGCTCAGCTACATGGTGAGTTTGGGATATATGAAAAAAATTCAACAGGGAAAGAGAACAGCTTAGAAATGAGGCTTGGAAAACACACCATGTCTGCCATTAAGTGACAAAGTCAGTGTCACTGGTTATTGAACACAATGACGCTGCATGACAGCCTGTGGACAGACCGGGACACAGGAACACAATGACACTACATGACAGCCTGTGGACATGGGACACAGGAACACAATGACACTACATGACAGCCTGTGGACATGGGACACAGGAACACAATGACACTACATGACAGCCTGTGGACAGAGTGGACACAGGAACACAATGACACTACATGACAGCCTGTGGACAGAGTGGACACAGGAACACAATGACACTACATGACAGCCTGTGGACACACCAGGACAGAGGATTACTTGCCTTCTAAAATGAACCTATGTCAGGAGGTGACAATAAGCACAGAAAGGGACCCCACACAAAGTAACTGTCCGGCTTCTTCACAAGTTTCAGTCACGAGAATAACAACACGGCAGAACCACAATGTCTCAGATTAAAGGCAACCACAGAGACACGACAATAAGCAAAGCAGGATTCTGAACTGGACGTTGGTGGCTACAGAGGACGCTGTAGGGATAACTCTACTCAAGTACAATAACATATGCTTTTAATACTGACACTTATGAGACAGAGGCAGACAGAGTTCTGTGAATTCAAGGCCAACCTACTCTACATAACCTGGTCCAAGACAGCCAGGGCTACAAGGTGAGACTCTGTCTCAAAAATAAATAAATAATAATAAGAACAAATTTAGATTATCTATACATATAGATAGAAAAATAAAATTTAATTCATCTACTTATTAATTTTGGTTATCTCTATGATGATTATATAATTCAAAAGGCATCATACACAGTTTGGACTGCTTGGTAGTGACCAATGAATTAAGCTTTGGAACATTAATTTTAGATATATGAATATGCCATATGTTCAAGACTAAACTATAGTGCTTTAATACCTTGGATCCTTTATATCTTCCCCCCTCAATCCTGTTGTACCAAAACAGTAAATATGACAAAGATATAAGGAAATCATTGGGTGACTCAGTTTACACTGTATGCTCTAGCTAAAAACAAAAACTGTATTTTAAGAAGTTTACTATATTAATATAATAATTCATATAAAATGTACTGTTTATTCAATGTCAATTTATTTCATTCTGGGACTGAATGTGGCCACTAAGCAAGTAAGGGGTTGCAATATTTACTATACTGTAAAATCAAATGAATTAAAATTAAAATTTTAAAGTGCTTTCTAGAGTTTACTTGTGATACTTTCATCTACCAATGACTGTCCTAGCTCAACTCACTACAGTATATACTACAGCAAAGACACAATAAAAATATAAGCTTGTTCCCCAAACCTAGCTGGACTCTTAGGAGGAGGGATGAACTAGAAAACGGACAGAGACTGCAAGTTCTAGGGCTGGAGAGGAGGCCCATCATTGGGTCTGCTTGCTACTCTCCCAGAGGACCAGAGTTTGGTTTTCAACATCCGCATGCCCTCTTCTGGCCTGAACGCGTGTGGCAGACACATAGTCACACAAAGAGAGACACATACTTATATATTAAGAGAAAAAAATCGAATTCTGGCTTTACCAAAAGTTTGTATGACCAGAAGGCACTGAATGTGCCAAGTATGTGTCAGATAATGGAAAACTATCACTATGAAATCCAGTAATTGCAGATATCAGCCGAGAGCTAAGACTAAAACCAAGTACTAACTGGGTTATTATTTTTCTCCTCAGTAACTTAAGTATGATAAGAAGTGGAAATGAAGAGCTGAGATGGCTCACAGGCTAACGGCACTTGCCATGGGACCCAAGTTCAATCGGTGGGGGCCATGTAAAGGTGGAAGGAGATAATCGATTCTACACATTGTCCTCTGACCTCCACACCAGCATTATACCCATGAGTCTCCTTACCCTCCTTCCAAATAAAAAGAAACTAAACAAAACAAAATAAGGTGTTTCTGCCAATTTCATCTATTAGAAGACAAGCAAGGAAAACAGGGCTGAGGAAGTCACAGCGGTAGAGTGCTTTTCAAGCCTGTGTCTGATCCCAAGAAAGAGACAGATGGGTGTGGGGCCATCAGAACTCCAAGATTATGCATACGTCTATCAAGATTTAAAAAAAGAAAATTATACTGCTTTATCAGCCCTCTGATTAGTTTTCTCACGGTATACCAATTAGTACACTTTGAAAGTCACCATTTTGGAGCCAGCAAGAAGGCTTAGCAGCAGAGATGCTAGTCTGGGAGCCTGGGACTGGCATTCACTTCAGGGCCTCCTACGGTGGAAGCCAAATCAACTCCAGCAGGTTGTTCTCTGACCTCTGCATGTGTGCTGTGGACGCATTCCCCCACATACAAAGTAAATTTAAGACAACTGTTTAAAACACCATTTTTAATGTACTACATAGTACTCATTATAAGGATGAACCATCACCTACCTAATAACCTCCAACTAAATGCTCACCTTAATTTTGCTTTGAGAGGAAAAAAAATGAGAAAAAATATCCAGTGAAATTGTTCTTTCACACACGTGTGTATGTGTGTGAGTGTGAGAGAGAGTGCTCAGTGTCTTGCTGCCCTTAGTTTTTCTGCTCTCTGCCTACTATTATGACTTCTACCAAGCTGTTATAATAACTTTTTTTTTATGTATGAATGCTTGCCTAAACGTATGTCTGTGAACTAAGTGTGTACAATGCTCAGAGAACAGAAGAGGGTCTATGCTGATAAAGTTTGCCTGAAGATCAGAGAGACAAAGGACCAAGCCACAGCTACCTCTTACCTCTAGGACTCCTCGGCCTGAAAAGGCTTCAGTTCCTGCTTCCTCACACCTTTTTTGGTACAATCACATCACTTCCTTCTTAGTGCTGGGATTAAAGGCATGTGTGCTTCCTACAACCTTAGCAGCAAAAGCATGAGCTCTCAAGTGCTGGGATTAAAGGCTGTGATTCCCAAGTTTGGGGTAAAGGTGTGTGCCCCCACTGCCGGGCTCCACTCCTCTTCCAGACCAAATCAATCTCATGCAATCCAGAATGGCTTTGAACTCAGAGACCCAGACAGACTTCTGCCTCCAGAGTGCTAGGATTGAAGGTGTGTGCCACCACTGTCTGGCATCTATGTTTAATCCAGTGGCTTGTTCTGTTCTCTGATCTTCAGGCAAAATTTTTTTTCTTTTCGCTTTTCGAGACAGAGTTTCTCTGTGTAGCTTTGGTCCCTTTCCTGGAACTTACCTTGTAGAGTCTGGCCTTGAACTCACAAAGATCCCCGTCTTTGCCTCCCGAGTGCTGGGATTAAAGGCCAGCAAATTTTATTAGGGTACACAATATATCACCACAGGGTGTTGGACCCTCCAAGACTGGAGTTACAGACATGTGAGTGGTAGGAACTGAACATGAATCCTCTGGAAAGCAGCCAGTCAGTGCCCTTAACTGCTGAACCATCTCTTCTTGACTTCAGTCTAACTTCTAAATAATCCTATATCATATTTCTACATCAAATTTTCTGAAACAAGGGCTAGAGAACTAGTTAAGAACACTAACTGCTCTTGCGAAGAGCTGGGTTTGATTTCTAGCACCAACATGGTAACTCACCACCATCTGTAACTCCAGTCCCAGGGGATCAGATGTCCTCTTGACTTCAGACATACATGCAGAGAAACACTCACATACACACAAAATAATAAAATAAATACTAAAAAAAAAAAAAAAAAAGTCGGGTGGTGGGGCACATGCCTTTAATCTCAACACTCGGGAGGCAGAGGCAGGCAGATCTCTGAGTTTGAGGCCAGCCTAGGCTACAGAGTGAGTTCCAAGATAGCCAGGGCTATACAGAGAAACCCTATCTTGAAAAACCAAAAAAGAAAAAAAGGATTATTACTACTTAACAATTTTGCTATTCAGTTTTGATGATAACCATGAATCTATCCCAACCCTACCATAGCCCAACCCTACCGTCTATCAGTGAAATCTCAATCCAGCACTCAGTTCCATGAAGTCTGCCATTGGGTCTAAGTGTCTATAAGAAGCACTAGCTTCCAACTTTCTACCCTGTTACACACACTGTTCTCTCATCTGAAATGCACAGAGAATAGTTTTTATGAGCACAGAATCACAGATCTAAAAAGAACCTTAGAGATATGCTGGTCTACTTACTTTATAAATTAACATTCATCTAAGGGCATATAAAACTCCAGTGTTAGCAGTCTTTCTGTTACACAGTGGTTCATAATACCCGAGACAGAATTTGTTAAAAACATAGATTTCCAAACCCCACCTTCAAAAATGTTGCTCCAGTAATTCAAGTTAGGACCAGATCTTTTTTAAAAATGTATTCTAGGTGTCTGGAAAGCAAGGAGCAGCCAGGTATGGGGTGTGTGTGTGTGTGTGTATCTATCTATCTATCTATCTATCTATCTATCTACAGAGAGAGAGAATCTTAGTACTTGTAAGGCTTAGGCGACATAAGATTGCCAGTTGAGGCCAGCCCAGGCTAAAGCGAGACCCTTTCTTAACCAACAACAGAGGAACTAAGACAAGGTGTCTCAGGCTTGGGAAAAGACACAAGTAAAGAACGCATTAAGTATAGTTTAGCCTTCAAGCACTTAGGCCATGATGTGAAAACTGCCTCCAAAAGATACTCACAGCTACTTGGGCTGAATCCATGAATCGCAGACCAAAATAGTCACTTTCAATCAAGTCCAGGTGATACATAATTTGATCAAACAGCTCTTGTCCTTTGGCTTTTTTCTGAAACAGCAAGGAGATGATTAGTGAGTGGCTTAAGCAGTCACTGTCCCATTCCTGATCTTAGGGAGAAAAAGGTACGTTAGTCTTTCACTTATTTCTTAAGTTTTGTTTGTTGTTGTTGTTGTTTTCAAGACAGGGTTTCTCTGTGTAGTTTTGGTGCCTGTCCTGGATCTCACTCTGTAGACCAGGCTGGCCTTGAACTCACAGAGATCCGCCTGCCTCTGCCTCCCGAGTGCTGGGACTAAAGGTGTGCGCCACCACAACTGGCAACAAACAATTCCTGCTCCTAGAAGAGAGACAGCGATTTAACTAACTCACTACAGTTCAGTAGGAAGGAAATCTATCTAGGTAAGGGATTCTAGGAGTAGGAATTTTAGAGGCAGAGACTGATTGACATGATTGCTCCAAGGTATGGCTAGGGGAGAGTGCAGCCAGAGAGAGGCATCTGGAGAGTATGGAGCAGAGACAGTAGGGGGCTGAACATGGCCTAGGAGAGGTGAGGGGGAGACCAAGCCCACAGCTGAAGCAGCAAGGTTAGAAGGGAATGAGAAGCTGGGGGAAGGGAAGCCTAGGGACTCTGTGACAGGAACTATGAACAGAGGGAGGCTGGAGGCCAGCATGCCTTTTGGTATGCTAATAGGCACCATAGATAGCCATTTGTCCCAAGCTTCTTTTGGAACTGAGGAGAGAACATTTTAGGCAGTGGCACTAGGGTTTATTCTTACAGACACTTAGACCCCATGGCAGAGTCACTGCTACCTTATCACTCAGAGGGCACATACACGATCAAGACCATGGGTGGGGGGGTGACCATACCACTCAGAGGGCACATAAATGATCAAGACCATGGGGGGGGGGTGACCATACCACTCAGAGGGCACATACATGATCAAGACTACACGGGGTGTGTGTGTGTAAGACTGAGAACAAGACCTTATTCAAAATACCTTTTCCCTCCATTATCTTTCTTTCCATAGACACTCCAGTCTGCAGCCAGGATAACCCCACACCCATTCTAAGAGGAGGGGAAGGGGGGGGGGGGAAGAGAGACAGAGACAGAGACAAAGGGGAAGGGAAGAGACAGGGGAGAGAGACAAAGAGGGGGGAGAGATGTGGATTGAACTCTTGATAATTTTCCCATTTATTTCCTAGGTTTCATGGGCTAGTCTTAAGGCAGGGAATGAGAAATTCCTTTTTTGTCCCCAAAGAGCTGAAAGTCTCATTAAAGAATTTGGGTTTGAGAATGATTTTAACATCATCTAGGGATGAATCTATTCTATATTAAAGATCCATTTCAAGTACTGTTCCTAATTTCTTTGACTTATTTAACAAATAAATAATAGAGCATTTATAACATGCTATGTGCTGCTCTCGCCAGCTCCAAAGAAAACAAAGGAAGGCACTTGTCTTCTGACAATAGCTGTAATAACGTGAAAGGTATAAGGAACAAGATGAAGAAGGATAATAGGAGGCAGTATTCAAATGGGAAGACTTTTTTAAGCAAGGAAAATTTCAATAAAATATGAATAAAGCAAGCAATTATCTACAGAAATGTAGTATCTTTTCTCTCTCTCTCTCTTTTTTTTTTTTTTTCCAGAACTGAGGATCGAACCCAGGGCTTTGCACTTGCTAGGCAAGCGCTCTACCACTGACTAAATCTCCAACCCCGAAATGCAGTATCTTAACAGTGGGAGAAAGAAAGGGGTTCCAGCACATCAGGAAGAAGTCATGGGAGGCGAAAGAGCAGGGTGAAGAGGAAGAATGGTTAGTTCACCAGGCATGACAAAACGGCTGGTTTTAAGTTATACTTACAGTTTAAAAAGAAAACAACCGCTAACAAACTTTTAAGATCTATTTTCTAGTTGTGTGTGGGGTGGGCACGTTCAAGTAAGCGCCGGTGTGTGTGGGAGAAACTGGATCTCTCTGGTGCTGGAGTTAGAAGCTTTTGTGAGCTCTCTGATGTGTGTGCTGAGAACAGACTTGGGTCCTCTACAACGGTACACACTCTTAACCACTGAGCCATCTTTCTCTGGCCCCACTGTTAACACATTTAAAAAGGAACAATTATGCTCATTTTGCCAGGTGCCATCATCAAAAGGGAAGACAAAACATTTTTGAACCTGATCCCCTCTCTACATCCCAATGGACCAAAGTGTCCAACTTCTATCACATGAATTCTAAGGTACACTTCTATATATAATTTCACAGTCCATCAACATTCTGTATTTGTTTCAAAAACAAAAGAATATGTCCTTTAAAATGACATTCCACCTCCTTCTATCCAAGCATCATTCCCAGCCGTTTGAAATATGGTACCTGTGTTCTAGGGGAGAGAACAGGCTTCTGCCAGGTAGAGAGAGCAACAGCCTTTCAAGGTTATGTATTTGACCTTCCTTAATAAGAAGCTGATCTAAGCCATTCAATAGTGAACACATGGCATTTTCAAATTCCTCAAGTTAGTGATGCCCAATATAAAAAAAAAAAAAAGATTCTGTACATCTAAAAAGAGAATTTCTTTTCTCTTTTTTCTTTCTTTTCTTTTTAAGTTTCTTGAGACAGGGTTTCTCTGTGTAACCATCATGGCTGTCCTCACACTCATGGAGATCCACTCGCCTCTGCCTCCCAAGAGCTGGGATTAAGGGCGTGTGCCAACACAGCCCAGTCTAAAAGAGAATTCCTTAAAATAAAATAATCTGGCCACTGGAATAGCATGGATGCTCTAAAAACTTTCATTGATAATCAAGTCTGCAAGAAAAAACTGGTTCATAACAATGTATCAGAGTAATCGCAATCCTCTTTGCTAAGGATGGTGGTTTAAACCCAACAAATGAGCTACAAGAAAGGCCTGCAGCTTGTTAGTTCTGCCTGAAAGTACTGAGACAGCTTCAGGGGGTTTATGTTTCAAACTGAGCCTAAGAGAAAAAATGCTGCTCTGCCAGCCTATGTGAAAACAAAATACAGCCAGGAGGGAGGTCATGAAGTCTGTGATGGCATTGGGGAGAGGAAACAGACCCGAGACAAGCAGGGGTCAGAAGGCTAAGTGGCACAGCTGCCCATGGGGTGTAAAATTATTAATAGAATTATTAATAAAATTGTCGTTCTTTTCTTCAAAATCCCTTCTTAGTCATGTTTGCAGATTAAGTACAGACTGGAATAAAAAATCTTCCTACATCCGCCTTGCTTACCCTCACAACTGTGTCTGTCAGGGAGGGTTGTCTATATTTGGCCAGTCTGTTACCTCCGCACTTCTTTCTCTTACAATGTCCTGTTTGAATCT
This sequence comes from Onychomys torridus, assembly GCF_903995425.1. Lineage (NCBI taxonomy): Eukaryota > Metazoa > Chordata > Mammalia > Rodentia > Cricetidae > Onychomys > Onychomys torridus. The sequence goes on from NC_050453.1 coordinate 66,097,241, forward strand.
CATCAACTCTTGGTTCTGCCTACTCAGAAATCAATGCGTTCGTGCTGGCTGTTGGTTTTTGTCAACCTGACACAAACATGGACACAGCAGCTGAAAAGAGAAAATGCCTCCTAAAGGCAAGTCTGCAGGGCTTTCTTTTCTCTTAGATCTCTTAATTCCATTTTAACTTTTTAACTTTCATACACTATGTTTTGATCACGTCTTCTCCTCCTCCATCTCCTTCCCATACCTTCCCACCCAATTTTGTTTGTTTGCTATCTCACAGAAAACACTACAAAAATGAAAGCAAAACAAACAAAAGCCAGGAAGACAAAACATGCCCAAATGACAAAACAAAAAACCAATGGAGTAGTTCTGTGTTGGCCCACTACTCCTGGACATGGGGTCTCCCGTCGAGTGTAGTTAATGTGTCCAATAATAACCCACTGAAAAAAACGATTTCCTCCTTGTTAGCTGTGTACGACTGCAAACAGCCTCTTGGCTGGGGTGGGGCTGCATGTCCACTCCCCTCAGTGCTGGGACCCTGCCAGTCTCTGTGAGTTCATTTGTACATCCCACATGAGTGCTGCTGTGTCTCGAAGATACTGTCTGCAGTCATCCACTACCTCCTTTTCTGCAGAGATCCCTGAACCTTGAGGGAGGGGTCTGGTGAAGCCATCCAGTCAGGACGAAGGGCTCCAAGACTTTCCCTCTCTGCACACTGTCCAGTTGTGAGTCTCCTTGTTGATATCTATCTAGTGCAAGAGACTTCTCTGATGAAGGCTGAACAAGGCCTGATCCTCCAGATTAATGAGGCCTGATCCTCCAGATTAATGATTACCATGGAAGCCCAGTCCACCGTAGACAGGTGGTTCTGGGTCGTAGTTGTATAAGAAAGCAAGCTGAGAAGGCCAGGAAGAGGGCAAGTCAGTCAGCAGGATTCCGCTTCAGCTTCTGCTGCCTGGCTCCTGCCTGGAGGGGGTATGGCAAAGAAACCCTTTCCCCCTCAAGTTGCTGTTGGTCATGAGGTTTTACCACAGCAACAGAAAACCTAAGCTAACACCCAGTAGAAAGGGTGGAAAGACTGCCGGCGCTGGCTGCCTCTACCCTGAACCTGCTCCTTAGCTTCTTCCGCCAGCAGCTGACTCCAGGTTACTATCTCAGCGCGGGGGGGGGGGGGGGGCTTCACATTCTAGGTCATGAAGATCAGGCCCCCAGCACACCACCTTCCATAAGCCTTTCTTTTCCTCTCAAGGTATTTCTCCCAGATATATTGGGAGGAGCCAATTCTCGAGGAACATTTTCCTCCCCTTGAAACAAGCTTCAGGGTCTCCCTACCCAGCCATTTTCTAGCTGCTGTACTCTCCTCCCTTCCAAACTCCCCGGTAACCGCTGTTCATCTTCTCTCCACGGACTTGCTCAAACATCTAGTATGTTAAGAGCAGCCACTGTGTTCAAGGGACTAGAGAGAATTCAAAATAACGTACCTCCCACCGAGAACTCCTCCTATTTTCTAAAGCCTGACTACCAAACACGCTTGCCTTCCCACAGTACTTTCCTCTGTGAGGGCTGACTATTCTACAATTTTCCACACCACGAATACCACCCAGTCTAACAGTGTGCTCATTACTCATCCCTGTTCCTTCCCCTCACCATATCCGTGTGTCAAATATCCCCTTTTCTGCAATCTCACATTCCCTTGTACCTACACTGCTTTAGCGGTTTCTAGTCTTCCCCCCAATTGTTCCAATTCAAGTCTACCATCATAATTACCACTAAATGTCATTTTGAACATCTTCTCTGGCTTCAAAAACAACAAAGTAACCCAAAACCTATATGCATGCTGTAAAACAGACATACACACACACACACACACACACACACACACACACACGCAAAAACGCTACATTCTTTTCTGAGGGGTGGAAGTTTAAAAACAAAAAAGCTTAATTGAAATGTAATTCATATCCAGTCACCCATTAAAAGTATGTGGTTTAGGCTAGGTGTGGTGGTACAGACCTTTACCCTCAGCATCTGAGAGGCAGACACAGGCAATGTCTGTGAGTTTGAGGCTAGGCTGGCCTATATAGTGAGTTTCAGGTCAGCTAGTTCTACATAGTGAGATACTGTATCAAAAACAACATGAACATGTAATTCAATGGACTTTAGTACACACACAGGTGTGTATAACCATCGGAGTTGGTTTCAGAATATTCACATTACCTCTGAAAGACATTCCATACCCTCTAGCTATTAATTAGTGTCTGTGCCAGCTCCTAAGCAGCCACTAATCTACCTGTTGCAGGCTTTCATAAAACAGAGTCACAACGTGTGGTTCTTGGTGACCGCTTTCTTTCACTGCACAGTATTGCAATTCATCCACGCCGTTACAGAGTATCAGTTCCGTGTCTTCTGTGGCTAGTGACTTGATGTTCCCTATCCAGCCTGATGTCCTCTGGGGCTCCCACCTTTTTGCTATTATAAACAATGCTGCTGTGACCATCTATACGCTTTTGTGCAAGCATGTTTTTAATTCTCTTGGACAGATCTTGGAAAGTAGACACACCCAGTCACAATGTAACAATGTTCTATCATTTGAATAGCTATGGGGTTGTTTTCCAAAGCAGCTGTTCCACATTTCCCAATCTCAATGCTTCTCCAGTTGCTATCATCTGACTTTTGAGCCCTCTTACTTGAATGTGAAGTAGTATTTATGGTTTTGGTGCTCCGGTTTAAAGCCTAGGCCTCCCACGTGTAAGAACACACTTGGCCACTAAACTATTAACATACCCAACTCTGACTTCTCATGTATTTTGTATGTCCTAACTAAACAATGTCTACTTAGCCAGGGGGCAGTAATGCATGCCTTTAATCCCAGCACTAAGGAGGCATAGAAAGGCAGGCAAATCTTTGAATTTAAGGCTAGCCTGGACTCAGAGCAAGTTTCAGAACAGCTAGGGCTTCAAAGAGAAACCATGTCTCAAAAAACAAAAACAAACAAACAAAAAGTCTACTTAGATTTTTGCTTATTTTTAAACTGGACTCTCTTTTTATTGGGTTGTAACAGTTCTTTATATATTCTAGGCACAAGGTCTTTGTCAGACATATAATTTTGAAGTACTTTGTTATGATGTTGTACAGTCTTTTTTCTTTCTAGGTGGTGCCTTTGAAGGACACACATTTTAAATTCTGATTAAGTCCAATTTGCTGACTTGTTTTTATTGATGTCATTATCTAAGAAAAATAAATATTCCTACATTTTCTTCTAAAGATTTTACAGTTTTAGTTCTTATGTTTACGTCTTAATTTTTATATTGTAGTATGAGGAAAATGTTCAACTTTATTCTTTTGCATGTAGATATCACCATTTGTTGGCCTGAGAGGTAGCTCGGGGGTTAGGAGTGATTGCTGCTCTTCTAGAGGACCTCAAATATAGTTCCCAGCACTCACAAACTGTAACTCCAGCTACAGTGGGTATAACGCCTTCTTCTGGCCTTGATGAGCAGCTGCACTCACGTGCACACAGACACTCAAGTATCCATATCAAAAGACAAAATAAAAAGATTTTAAAAAGTGAATACATGGGTTGGGGATTTAGCTCAGTGGTAGAGCGCTTGCCTAGCAATTGCAAGGCCCTGGGTTCGATCCTCAGCTCTGGCAAAAAAAAAAAAAAAAGTGAATACAAACTTTCTAAAGGCCATGGCTTTGTTCCAAAGGGATCAAATCTAAAACTGTGGCTGCTTCACCACAGTTGTCCCCAACATGTCTAGACCCAACCAAGGCACCACCATTCTAGGCCGGCCACTAAACGCTTGCTTTACTTCGTTTAGAGCTGATACCTTTTCTCCTCACCACACTGCCCTTTAAAAAGGCTTCTCTACAAATTCTTAGTATCAGCCTACCCATCAACAACCCTAAGACTTCATACTTCAAACATTAGGTAATAAATTTTCCCAGGTTCTCACACAGCAATCTCATGTTTTTCACTACATATCTAATAATAAATGGACTCACAAAACTCCTCAAGATTCTTATCAAATAAAAATAAATATTAAAACTACCCTTACTGAGTATCTCATGTTGGAATAGCTCACAAACCCTCAAGCCCTTACAGGAAGAAAATTTAGACACCTTAAAGTGTACAGAATCAAAAACTCTAAAAATGTGCAGTGCAATGTACATTTAGATAACAAACACACAGAAAGAGGATCTGCAAACACTTCTAGAGAGCTGGGCATGGGGAGTACACCTGCAATCCAGTACTCAGGAGGTTGAGGCAGGAAGAGCATGAGTTTCATCAAAGTCTGGGATGCATACTGAGACCTCATCTCAAAAAAGAAAGAAAGAAAACAAACCACTACCACCAACGAAAACCAAGAAAGCCTGAACCTGAACAAACTACACAATTCTTCAGTTTTAACTTCTGAATTTAAGGCTTTTCAGAATTCACTCAACTACATAACACAGTCACACTGAGCCATCAGTTTTCTAAATAGACTTTAACAGTCTATAGGGACGGCAGACATCAAGAGACATTCAATGAAGCTTATGTCAAAAATCACACAATATATAGTGTTCTGTGAAGTCTCTGAAACAGAACAAAGACATAAGAGATTTGGTATCTGTAAGTAGTTCTAAAACTCAAGCCTGGCATGGCACATACCTGTCCTCCCATACTTGATGGCTGAGGCAGGGTGATCACAAGTAAAGGCCAACTTGAGCTACACAGTGAGATCCTGTCTATAAACACACAATATGAGTACATGCACAGACAGGCACAGAGTTAATTCACACCTCTATCATTCTATGCTTCTTGCAATTGCCACTAAGTCCAGGTCCTCTTGGCCTACAGGTACTAGGTCCATGTCCCTGAGTACTTCAGAGCCTGAGCCACACTCACCCTACCTTACTTAACCCCAGGAAGCATAGACAGTAGTGATCTCACACACAACTGGAGGCTGAGAAAGGCCTACTTGGGCTGGAGAGATGGCTCAGTGGTTAAGAGCACTGGCTGTTTTTCTAGAGGTCCTGAGTTCAATTCCCAGCAACCACATGGTAGGTCACAACCATCTGTAAGGAGATCTGGCGCCCTCATCTGGCGTGCAGGCAGAACATTGGATATATAATAAATAAATAAATCTTTAAAAAAGCCTACTCACCGGCAAGTCCACACTAACATCTGTACCGTCCAGAAGTGACACCCTGCACGTGATGATGGACTTGGCGTCTCCCGCCGCAGGAATGTGTGTGGCGGCGCGCTGTGCCTCTCGGAGTCGTTCCTTCTCAGCATGTTTACGCATGGACCGGCGGCCAAGCGTTCTTCTCAGGAAGCTCAGCATTTCTGCCACTACAAAACCAGCAGTGACGATGACAGCCAGGAAGAAGAGGCCGGACAACTTGAGTAAGATGAACGGTGATACTGAGTGAAGCCCTCTGGAAGTCAATTTGAAAAAGTCGAAACATTACTTTTTATACATGTTTCAAAGCGTGTTGCATACAATAAATTTTCATTTCAAAATAATTTTTAAAGCTAGATTTTAACATAAAGTTAAAAAAAGAAGGGCGGGCTGGAGAGATGGCTCAATGGTTAAGAGCACCGACTGCTCTTCTGGAGGACCCGGGTTCAATTCCCAGCACCCACATGTCAGCTAACAACTGTCTGTAACTCCAAGATTTGACGCCCTCACACAGACATACATGCAGGCAAAACAAATAAATAAAAATAAATAAATTATTTTTTAAAAAAAGAAGGGCACTGATTGCAGCTTTTGAAACTTACTGTTTTCTTTTATAAGGAGCTGATCTAGCAGGAGAAAGCCATCATTCCTGACGTTCAACAAGTGTTTTGAATCAGTAAGTGGTACCTAAGGCAGATGAATATCCCTACAGACATTACACAATAGTGCCAGACACTGCTGAGGCAGACTGAGTGGTTGTTTTTTTTAACTGAACACTCAAAACACAAGTAATTATCTATTCCAGTGAAGTACAAATAAATTTAAACGCCTAAATTTTATCAAATATTCTTCTAAGAAGGCTAAAGTTAAACCAATAGTTAAAATAGCGACTAGGTATTTAAAGTATTGCACATTTCCCCTGAAAACACTAAGTAGATACAGAAACACAACCAATGCCAATGCCATCAGTTCCTCCGTAAACCTGGTGTCTTTATTTGACAACTGAGAGACTCCGGGAAAAGTAAACACTAACGAGGTACACATGAAGACAGTGACTAATTCCAGGAAAAAAGGTGTAGGAAAGGAAAAACAGCAACAGCATACTCAGGACTCCACAGCTCCAGGAGCTCTCCAGAAACTACCAGCAGAAGAGCTGCTGCCAGAGGCGGAGGGGGAGGGAGGAGAGGGAGGGAGGGGGAGGGGGAGAGGGGGGGAGGGGGAGGGGGAGAGGGAGGGAGGGGGAGGGGGAGAGGGAGACAGGGAGAGGGAAAAGGGGGAAGGGGGAGAGGGAGGGAGGGGGAGGGGGAGAGGGAGAGAGGGAGAGGGAAAAGGGGCAAGGGGGAGGGGTAGAGGGGGAGGGGGAGGGGGGGACGCTTTCTTCTCAGTTCACCAGTGAGGAGGCGCAGAATTCCAGGCAGAGCTATTTTTTTAAAGCCTCTAAATTAAATAACTAGTTCAACTAGCCGGTGGCCATTGACCTGCTTTTTAAAAGGGTAACTTTAAGATCATACTATACTATATTACAACTTAAATACCCATAAGCTGAAGATTACCAAATACATTTTACAATAGTGTTTACATGTATTTCAGATTTTAATCCAAGGAAAGAACTAAAATTGGGGACAGCCCATACCCACCAGCTGTGTGGTCTCCCCAGTCTCCTTTCCCTGCAGACTCCAGACTTCTAAAGCTCTGTTTTCATGAGCCCCCTACTTCTTCCTTTTAACCCAGTTCCATCATACATTCCCACAGAAAAACATTCTGATAGCTATGTTAATCGTTATAATCACACTTCCACTGAACCTTTTATTATAATTAGATAATTATTCCTTTACTCTTTATTGCAAGCAACTTAAGAGCATAATCCTTATTTTTCTTTTGGTATTTATGTATCTTCATTTTTTTGTCAGAGAAGTCTTTTATAAGAAAAAAATTCAAAACACATTATAAACTTATTTCCTAAGAAACTATAACACTACTTTTCTAACTTTCACCTTCTCTTGACATACCGCTACTATAAGTTATCTAATTAAAGAAAAACAACTTTCTGTTAGACTGCTATTATTTGAACAACAAAAGCCAACACTGTGAAGAACACTAAGTTATTTTCACAGAAACATAAGAGCACAAATTAACATACACATTTCAAGCAAAAAGTGAGAAAGTACTAGACAGAGTAGAATAGCAGAGCAAAGGACTTTTAAACAGTTTCTGAAAAAAGGTATTGTGAAGGATTACTATGTAGTTTAACAGTTAGTACAAATCATCTCTACAGAGATACAGCTTGGTGACAGAGTGCTTGCCTACTATAAACAAGGCCCTAGATTAGATGCCCAGAAAGCAAAACAAATTAACTAGATAAACAACCCATTAGAAGAAAATGGGTGACATGAAAAAGGACATCCCAAATGAGAATAATAAAGAAGCCTCTTAAATAATTCTAGCACTTGGAAGGCCAAATCAGGAGAGTTCTGAGTTCTAGGCTAACCTGGTCTATATACATGCCAATTCTAGGCTAGCCTGAACTACAAATGGAGGCCCTGTGTAAAAAACAAAACAGAACAAACAAACAGAAAGATAAGAGGGCTGGTGGGATGGCTCATTTAGGGAAGGTCCTTGGCAAAGCCTGGCATCTGAATTTGATCCCCAGAACCCCCAGAAAGGTGGAAGGAGAGATGTAACTCTGCAAATGGCATGCAGGAGTTCAGTTGCAGCCAGGAAGACCTAAACTAAACAATTAGAGAAGCCAGGCATGGGGGCACACCCTGTAACCCCAGCACTGGGGAGGTGGAGGCAGGGGAAGCAAGATCATCCCTGGCCACTTAGCAAGTTCTAGGCCGACCTGGGCATCATGGACTCTGTCTCAGATTGAAAACAAACAAACAAAAAAGTAAAAACAAAAAGTCAGGAGTGGGATGCACCTGACATGTCTAGCTCTGCACAAAGTCCAGGAAAGACGCCTGTCCCTGCATGCCTTAGGTCTCTAGGGCCAGAGAGGCTCGATGAAGGAAGTCGAGAACAGCCCCCTCAGGTTGTCTCTGACACCCTCACACACGTGTACTCACACACACACATCAGAGTCAAAAATAAATAAAAGACTGCCGCAGGCGAGGTCCATGGAGCAGGGATGAGGAGGGAGGGTGCTTTGATACACTTTCATATACTATCCTATTTAGACAAGTTATTAAATTGCATAGCCTATATGGAGCAACTCTAAGTTGCAGAAACAAAAATTTTTCTTGGCCTAACACATAAGAAATTCACATATTTATCGTGATGCAAAGAGGTAAGTGAGCCATGGGATAAACAATGGTATAATACACAGTTGTTTCTTTGAACCCCACCCTTGAGAGGCAGAGGCAGGTGGACCTCTATGAGCTGGAAGTCAGCCTGGTCCACATAAACTTCCAGGCCAGCCAAGGCGACATAGTGATACCTTGTCTTCAACAAACAAACCAAACCTATCTTAGACTAAATTTATAAGTGAAAAATCAAGTTAATTGAAAAATGAAAACAGTATTATAATATTTTGAGATATAATCCACATACACCCTCATAGGCATACACAGAAACTACAAAATGCAGGTGATTTAAGGGAAGTTCTCTCTGAAGAGAGTTAATCCAGAGGTCATGAGCATATGTGTGGCTTAAATTCTTTAAAACAAATTTGATGGTTGGGCTAAATACATACATACATACATACATACATACATACATACATACATACATAAACAGAGTGTCCCCATATTCTGTTTCCTCATCCCACCTGCCCTCAATCCCGTTCTCAGAGCTATAGCTGCTGGATCGGTGGATTATCAGCCACCACAAATCTGTTTCCTTTTTAAATCTTTAACAGCTCTGGCTCCTCCTTCTGGACCTCTCAGCGCCCTACCTAACTATTTGCTGTCTCCACTCCAGTGCTTTGCTCAGCTCAAGTATCTTTCTAGGTCCAGAACTTTCTTCATTAGTGTTTCCATCTTCCTGTGACAATCTGTCCACCCGTCTCCCGTTCTTCTCCTTCTTCAGATAGTTAAGGCTATATTTACACCTGAAATACTTTTTCCTCAGAAAAGCACTCCTAGATCCTGAGGCTGGATTAGATGGCCCTGTTAGCACATGGGCTTTTCTAAATAATATGGAAAGAAGCTGTAATTAAACATTTAATTGACTTTTTTTTTTTAACTGGCTACCCTCCCCGCCTCCCCCAGTGTTCTCCCACAAGGGCAGGGACCTCGTCTGACTTGTTTACTGTAATGGATCATCAAACTGCTTGCAATGATACGTATTACAAATTAGACAACCAATTAAAAAACTAATATGATAGAATAAAATGATACATTAGAAAATGGTGCTATTTGAAGAAGCAAATCCTAAAAGAGGGTAATAATAAAAGACACTAATAAAATATAACCCCAGCCCTTGGAAGGCAGAAGCAGAATTCTAGGTTCCAAGCCAACCTGGGCTGTATTTATTAGCAAATTCCAAGCTAGCACTTGTCTCTAAAAACAAACAGAAAATATGGGGTCAGGAGTTACATGGTTTCTAGTAAGTCAGTCTCCTTTACAGTCACAGAAATGAAAACTGAAGTAATCAATTTCCTACTTAACCATAGCTGCTTTAACACCCCCCCCCCCCCAGTGTGTCATGAAATGTGTATGTGCATACATTACTGAAGGCCAACTGCACCTCCTCCTCCCCGTTTGGGTCTTCTTTTTGCAGTGCTGGGGTCCAACCCTGGGCACTCAATACTGACTGACACCCCTTAGTGATAAAGCACACATATCTCGGGCCGAGCCACTGATTTTTTTTAACACAGTATTATTTATTGCCAACATACAGAAAATGTCCTAAAGTTACCAGTATTCTTCGTCCCAATTATCTCCCGCAAAAGCAAATGTAACTGAGAAACTAAACGCAGGAGAATTCCGCACATCGCTTCCCCAACAAGTTATCGTACCAAAACAAAAAAACATGTTTGGGGATTTAGCTCAGTGAAGCGCGCGCCAGAACCCGAGTTAGATTCCCAGTATCGAAAGAAAAGGGAGGGAAAAAAAGAGGGGGCGGGATAAAAAAAAACAACAACAAAACGATCCTGAAGCCAAGCGGATCAGACACACACACACTGCAATCAGCCTCAGTTTATGCTGCAACTGAGGCTAGCACCGTTGTGAATCAGGTTAAGAATTTATTGGTGGGTTTATCTCTAATTCTAAAAAGAAAAAAAAAAAAAAAACTACTAGGAATGTTAAACTATTGCCAAACAACTTCGGAGACTGGGGTCTTCTCGCTCGTAAAGCAGAGACTGCAGTAACCACACAGAGACAGACACAAATCATCTTCTACCCACCGGACGACCCATCATTACCCGATGAGCGCCACGCGTGGGAGCGGGAAGCGCCCTCGGCCTTGGCCGTTCCCGGGAACGCACCTGCCTCACACGGTTCCAAGTTTCACTCGAACGCGAGCGAGCTTGCACGTCCCGTCGGGTGTGCGTCTACGCGCGATCCTGACGAGGTGACCCTCGAGGAGACCTTCCCCTAACCCCACGGCTACACGGAGGTCAGGGGGGGACCGGAGATCCTCCCACGACGCCCGAGACCCCAGCTACGCGCCCGGCCCTCGGCGGCCAGCGCTCGGTATCGCCCGAAACTCAGCGCCCAGCCCCATTGGCCGCCGCCGCCACTCCCCTCCCAGCCCGCGGCGTCGCCCCGGGAGCCGGGCCGCCCACCCGGCGCGGCCGAGTGGCTCTGCTCCGTGAGCAGCGCCAACTGGACACCGGGGCCACGCTCTTACCTTTACTGGGGGGTAAAGACCGTGGAGCCACCCGGACCACGGCGACAGGCGCGCACGACCCTCGCGGAGAGACGCCCAGCCGGCCCGAGAGGAGGACGGGTCTCGGCAGACGCAGGGAAATGGCGGCGCAAGGGGCGAGCCCACCCTGCGCTAATCCCCGGAGGACCCCGGCCGCCGGCCCGCCCGCCCGCCGCGGGCACGCCCCTTAAAGCCCTCTCCAAGCCCCGCCCCGAAGGACGGGGTGCTCGGCTCTTAAAGGGGCGATGGCGCCGCCCCGGAAATCAGCCTCCTGAGACTGAATTTAAGCCGGCAACGCCAGGTGGGGCCGACAGGAACAAGAAGCTACAGTTTAAGAGGCACCTGTTGCGCTTGTCCAGAATTTAGTCTTATCCTGAGGGCACTATTAGGTGTATGGAAACCTGGCCGCTACACTGATTCATTTGTTCATTAATTAAAACAAAACTAAACAACAAAGCGGGTAGACCTGGAATGCTGATGCACACCTTTAATCCCAGAATTTGGGAGGCAAGAGGCAGGAGGATCTCCCGTGAGGTTGAGGGCAGCCTGGTCTACTTAGTGAGTTCCAAGACAGCTAGGGCTACACAGTGAAACCCTGTTTTAAAAGAAAAGGTTACATTTATTTGTCTATGTGTGTATACGTGTGGGGCGAGTAAGAAGGGGTTTCATGTTTGCCACAGTTCACACGTAGAGGGGCGTGGTTCTGAGGACAACTTGCAAAAGTTGGTTCTTTTCTATCACGTGAGTGCGGGGACCTGAACTCAGGTTGACACATTTGGCTGCAAGAACTTTATCCATTGAGCTTTTCCTTTCTTTCTTTCTTTCTTTCTTTCTTTCTTTCTTTCTTTCTTTCTTTCTGTCTGTCTGTCTCTCTCTCTCTTTCTTTCTTTCTTTTTTCTCTTTTTTTTCCCCGAGACAAGGTTTCTTTGTGTAGCTTTGCGCCTTTCCTGGATCTCGCTCTGTAGCCCAGGCTGGCCTCGAGTGCTGGGATTACAGGCGTGCACCACCACCGCCAGTCAACATCGAACATATCTCTCTCTCTCTCTCTCTCTCTCTCTCTCTCTCTCTCTCTCTCTCATTTTTTTGTTTTGTTTTGTTTTTCGAGACAGGGTTTCTCTGTGTAGCCCTGGCCATCCTGGAAGTCGCGCTTGTAAACCAGGCTGACCTTGAACTCAGCAATCTGCTTGCCTCTGCTTCTGGAGTGCTGGGATTAGAGGCAAGTGCCACTACTGTCCAGCGAATTTTCACTTTTTTGATTATATAATTTAAAATCAAATGTTGAGTTTGGGATACCGTTCAGTGATAGGGTGTTAAGACTAGTACAAGACCCTGGATCCAATCCTTAGCACAGCAAAAATAACCCAGATATTTCTTTTTAATGTAGTCTGGGCATATCTACTTTTGTCTCTTACTACCCCCAATTCCTAGGAATTAAAATGGATTTAAGCCTCTGCTGTTACAGCAACCTTCAGTCTCTAATGGAGAGAGTAAACAGAGTGTGTCAAGTGGTGATAAGTGTCCTGGAGAAAAACAGAGCTAGGAAGGAAATAACAGACTGATGCTTAAGGCACTGTGGTCAGGGAGGGCCAGAGTGGCAAGACAACATTCCATTCTTTCATTCTTTAGATAATTTATCAAAATGTCTACTGTGCCATAGGCTCTGGAGATAGGACAGATAAAGAAGACAAAAGTCCCTCAAGGCAACCATGGTGACAAACACCTATAGTCTCCTGAGAGGCTCAGTAGAGAGATCAAGGCCAGCTTAGGTTACATTTGGGGTTCTGTTTAATTAAACAAGTTTGTTTCATGCTCAAGCCTGTGTGGTAGAGTGTACCTGTAGTCCTTGCTACTCTCAAGGCTGAGGCAGGAGGATGGATCACTTGAGCCTAGAAACTGGAGACCAACCTACCTAACACCATCTGAGAGAGGAGGGGGAGGAAGAGGAGGAGGAAGAGGAGGAGGAAGAGGAGGAGGAGAAAGGCTGCATATACCTCCATTAGCATACATAAAGTCCTGAGTTCAATACACATGACTGTTCAGTTGTTAGTAAATACTAAAGAGAAAAGTAATAGCAGAGAGCAGGGACGGGGATGAGGGCTACCAATTCAGCAAGGAGGAACGCCTCTTAAGACAGTGACATCAAGTTCGGACCTAAGCAGGTGAGGAGACAGCCCAGTAGACATCCCAGAAGAGCAGAAGAAACAGCAAGGGCAAAGGCTTGTGTGGACCTGCTCAAGGGCAGTACTGAAACCAAAGGAGCAAGAGCAGGAGGCGGCGACCCTGAGGAGGGAAAGGGTGTGGACAGAGGGTCTCAGGGGATCTTGTAGTGGGTAGCCATTTTTCCCTAGAAGAAAATCTAATGAACAGAGGTCATCATTGGTGTGACAGGGCTTCCATGTTCATATAGCTCAGAGTTGCTGTTAATCCTGAAATTCGCAGGAGAAAAACCAGTTCCATATCTTTGAGCCAAAATTGAAGCAAGCTTTAACTGAATACTGGCCAGAAAAATGGACTCTGGTCAGTTCCACCTTTGGTTCCCAGCAAGTGGCCACAACACAAGTGTTGTAGGGGCCTTTTAAGGACAAAACCATAAGGCCCTGTATTTCCCATCTAGTTTTGTTATTTTTCCAAGAACTACAACTCCCAATATTGCAGGAAATTACCTGAACCTTGGGTAGGTAGGGCTTACAGGGTGACTTTGACTTACAGAGCCCACAATTTGAATCCACCTGCCTCAGTCTCTTGAGTACTAGGATTACAAGCCTGGGCTTTTCACCAGGCTTGAGGGGGCTTTTCTCAGAGATGGTGAGTTGGTACCAGACTGCCATAAATCATCTTGGATCTTCCTCAAAATGTTTCTCATAAATTTTTTCCTCTTATTTTTTGACATAGGGTCTCTTTGTGTTGTATAGGCTGACCCTGAACTCCTGTCCTAAAGTGATCCTCCTACTTCAGCCGTAAGAGTAGCTGGGACTCCAGGTACTATGTCATTGTACCTGCCTTTGTCATAATGAGTCCTTCATCATGTTCGCACCCTAAAACAGAGTTATTGGTTGCAGGGATGTGGTGGTACAGCCTTTGATACCAGCACTTGAAAGACAGAAGCAGGCATTTTATTGAGTTCAAGGCAAGCCAAGGCTACATAAATCCAACACCCGCCTCAAACAAAACAAAACCAGCTGGGCGGTGGTGGCGCACGCCTGTGATCCCAGCACTCGGGAGGCAGAGGCAGGCGGATCTCTGTGAGTTCGAGGCCAGCCTGGTCTATAGAGCTAGTCCAGGAGAGGCTCCAAAGCTACACAGAGAAACCCTGTCTCGAACCCCCCCCCCAAAAAAAACACACACACACACACACACACACACACAAAACAAAAACAAACAACTAACTAACTAACTAACTAACTAAAAACCAAAACTGGAGTGGAGCTAGTAGTCTTTACTTCCTCCCTTCCTCTAACAGGCAAGATAGCATGCCTGACTTTCCTTTCTCTTTTAGATGCAAAATGGCACACCTGGGAAGATGTGATCCAGGCTGACTTCAGGAGAAGTCTTTTGGGTGACAAGGTCTTGGTCTGGGGTACTGGAGGAGGCATGGCCACAGTGAAGGAGACTGCAGACACTTTCATTCTCTAGGTAGGGAGATGGATTGATGGGTAAGAATGCTTACTGCTCAGCTGGGCAGTGGTGGCTCACGCCTTTAATCCCAGTACTCAGGAGGCAGATCTCTGTGAGTTCCAGGCCAGATTGGTCTACAAAAGTGAGTTCCAGGACAGCCATGACAGCTACACGAGAAACTGTCTGGAAAAACAAAACCAAAAAGAATGCTTACTGCTCAAGTACGAGGACCCGAGTTAGGATTCCCAGAACCCATGTGAGAAACTGTGCACAGGTGTGTGTACCTGCAACCCCACGCTGTGGTGCTAGAGACAGGGGTCACAGGCTTGCTGCCAGAACTTAACTGAAAAACGTTAAGTTCTAGGTTCAGTGAGAGATCTTGCCTAAAAAGAATAGGGTGGAGATTGATAGAGGACAACACCAGATGCCCTCCCCTAGCTTCCACAAGTATGAGCATATGTGGCTGTTCCAGCATATGTACATGTCCATATACCATACATATATAGCACGTGCATGCGCGCGCATACACACACACACACACACACACACACACACACACACACACACACACACACAATCTCTATTCTCCCCATCCCCTCAAGAAGAACCACTATGTGTGCTACTGATTCTAGAAATAAACATCATGGTTAGCATTCAACCATCTCTTCTAACTGATCACCTCATTAATGACTAAAATCATTGTTCGCAGAGTCTAAAATAATCTTGAAATGAAGTCATTAGATTACTAAAGCACATCTTTATTTTTCAATTGAACATTAACAACTAGAGGGTTTTTTTTCCTTTTCACATTTGTATCTGAACAACTACTTAATCAAAATGAAATATGCCCAACAAAATATGTGTAATAGCATTTCACATAACACAAACTGATGTTAGGACTAAACAGTTTTGATGCAAACCAGCATTTTTATCCTGCTCACTGTTGGAATTTGTAGATTGTTGAAAACCACGAATGTCTGGAATTCTAACTTTCCTTGACATTAAGACAAGCACACAGTGAGTTGCAGTGACAAGTATACAGTGACCATCTCAAATAATCCAGTGTTGACCAAACTCAAGCTTTGCACTTGAAGTTCTCATTCTTAGCTTCTCTGCCCTTGATCACAAGACCAAACCATACAGAGATAGTTTTGTACAACTGGGAGAAAAGGTAGTCAACATTAAGGGACTAATTCCATTCTGCTACTAGTTCAGTACAAACATGAAATGGAAACAGAAATGAAAAGTATTTTAGTAAGGAAATAAAGTAGACCTTTAACCAAGCAAACTTCTCACTCCATATTTACATATAGCACCTATTACAAGAAAAGAAAGTTCCCAAATTAAAATACTCTCTACATAAAAAGAATTTTAAAACTACTGTTTAAAAATAGTACTGATAAGTATAAACTATCAGTCCTAAAGTTAAACCTACACTGTAGAAAACAAAGGACTAGCTTTCCTTCTTTGAAAAGACTACAACATAGTTCACAAGTGGTATGTTCTGATGCTAGAGAACTAGGTAGACAACTTTTATTTTTTACAGCAGATATACTGTACTGGCAGAATATGAGAACAGCTTAATATAAACTGTTACAGTGTCATAAATTCTGCCCTTTGTCTTCTATATAAACTATGTATTTGTGGTGCGGTATCCACTTAATGTCTAGATATTACACTGAAAACAACCGGATTCCCAAGAATTCATGTGATATCCACAAAATGCAGAGCAGAAACAATTTTATTAAACCAAGCTTGGCTGAAGCTAGCTGAGAGAAATGAGTCCAGCAACACAGTCAGCTGGGCAGCCTCTATTGTATTATACAAATTACAGAAAAATCGCAGAGCTAAAATCACATAGGTTACCTCTTAAATATCAAAGAAGCTATCAAGAGATCATTATAAAGCATTTAAACTTGGGGCCAATCTAATAAACTCTAATACTAATCATTTTTTTCTGTATTTACAAAACTCCTAGGATAGATATTTTAATGTATAAATTAAGTCAGTAGTAAGCATGAAATAAAGTGCTATTTGAAATCAATTTTAGCACTGAAGTTTGACCTACTCTACAAGATTCAGGAATGAGGAGTTGTACGAACTTACTGAAAGAGTGGGAAAGATGAATCCAGAGATCACAGAATGTGGTTGAAACATCCTTGCCCAGGATGGCAAATAACTGGAATACTATAACTTATGAGCAGAAAACAAATATTAAAACCAAGGTGAAATGGGCCCAATTATGACAATAGTGGATGTAATGACATATAGCAGATCTAGAGAAACCACAAAGCAGCAACTATTTGGGCTGAAGGTCGAAGAAAGCTACTTCCTTGATGATCGCTGGCAGCGACTTTACTTAACAATGTGACTTCTAAGTTACCAGAGTTAATAGTGCCAAACTTCGTAACGCTGGGGTTGAGGAAATCTGACACTAACTTCCGATTACCTTTTGGTTGTTCACATCACGATGAGTTAAAATTAGTATGTAGATTTAGAAAACATTAAAACAATGGCTTCCCAATTTCATAAGGTTTAATAATTAGCAATTACTAGATTAATTAATCATGCCTACAAGCACTGGTTTAAAGTGAAGAGTTTTCACTTAGCTGAATAAACTTGTAAGCATACAAAGCTACTACTGTTATAAGTCACAAGCGTTGGGCCCAGTGGTCTTACTATCCACATCACCAAAGATAAAAAGGGAAACTCATTAGCAGGGTCAGAGGCCTCTGCACACAATTACTGCAGTGGCTCTTAGGCATGGGTTTCTGGCTTCACATTCTTACAATGATGCCCCCATAGGTGGCTGCGACAATGACAAAGCTTGGGAACTTTCCTCCATGGTAGACACATGCAGCAGCACACTTAGCCTAACACACAAACATTCTTCCACACCCCACAAGTATACAATTAAAATATTTTACACTCAATAGTACATACAATTTTTAAGGAAAACTTCCGAAGTCAAAACAAAGCAAGGTGAAATGAAATGCACACTGTACGTGAAATAGGCTTTGACAGCGATCATTTATCGTGAAACTCCATTTCTTCCCCTTCCAACATTGCATTTGACATAACGACTGTAACACTCTTCACTCTTTGCAGATTCCTCTCTTTTTAAACACATATACTTAGAATCAAGTAATAACTCTAACATTTGAAAGATACATTCATTTTTCTTTACAGCATGAAAGACATACAAATAGCGTTTTGTCCCTTTTAAACAATGACATTAAAGTTAACAGTTTTAACCTTCTGTTCATAGAAAAATATTTTCTGTATATCATTTACATAATAATAGGAAAACTCTACAATGGTTAATTGAAACTTTATGACCTTAACAAGGCTTTCTTTTTCATTCTTATACTGGAAATTTTACAAGGCTCCAGAAAGCTAAATGTTTGAACTCTTCCTTAACAGTGTAGTTTTTAACTTGCAATATTGCTAACAACCTCCTGCAAATTAAAAGTACTACTGGCTTTACTTGTTTATGTACTGAACCATACCTAGCTAATGTGGATGGACTGCTGTCAAGCAGCTATGACTAATGACTGCCTATTTAGCTTTGGAGGACGGAAAAACAAACGATGGCTTTAGAAATCAACAGTACACCATAGTAGAAAAAAATGTAAAACAAGCAGCAACACGTTTATATATGGAAACAGAAAGTAACCTTAGGGTATCTACTCCAAACAAATTCACCTAGGGCATGAAAATATGGGCTGGAATACATGGGTTGTTGCTTCTGTCAACATAGAGAAGTTTATTATAATAGCTACTACTAAGAGTAAGCAAAATCCATGAAAAATAAGAATTGTGGTAAAAAGCAGAACCCAAAACATAGAATTTTGGGGTTGATTTCTTATATTCTTAAAATTGATGGAATTATCTCTTAGCAATTAGCCCTCAAAAAAGTTTTAAGATTCCGTAAATTTCTTTTTATGTATATAGTAATTCTCTAAGAATTTCATAAAAGTCACTACAATTAGCGATCACACTGAGACACAAATGAGTACTGTCAACAGATGGGTAACTTTGCATCTGAGACACTCAACACTGAACTGGACTAGCACAGCAGTTTGCCTTGGAGGGAGCACCACAGATGGTCCAGGGACAGCAGGTGGATGGTGGGTGCACATGTGGGACGTGAGCAGTGTTGACACAAAGTACTTGCTTTGTGGATGCAGCACCTTGCATGAAAGCAGACTGTGGGATCATTTAGGTATGATTTGCAATATTACGGAGATGTTTATTCCAGCAAATATTTATCACCATATATTTATTATAAATGACTTAAATACAAATTCATCAGAACTACAAAATAAGTACTACAAAGAGCCTGTAAACATATCCCACATTTGTGGTATAAACAACTTACATGAATTCAAAACTACTTTGGCAACTTTACCATCAGAATATTCAAAACACAGACATTAGATAGCATATTGCTATAAATTAGTGTTTCCTTCTCTCTTCCTGATAAACAAGCCACACTTCCATTTTATCCCATGTTCACATTATGAGTATAAACTCTTTTGTAAGTAGACATAAATTCTAAGTCTCAGTTCCAGGTTTAAGTGCTTTAGGCTGCCTTCCTACTTGCAGTTCAGTTTGCTACTGTCCGTGTACCAGGCTACCTACCTCACAACAGCTTGTGTGCATCTGCTAGGGAAGCACACCTAGCAAACTTGGCCCCAGTCCCAATTAGCATCCCTTTTGAAGCCTACTTTCAACGTCTAAGGTGTCCAAGGTTCAAAGTGGCAACACTGAGCGTACTTCCTAGGTAGAGACAGGTAAAATTTACAAGCATTTATTACAGTCACAATTTACTGAAGCTCTAGTCCACTACAGTGACACTAGATTGAGAACTAGACAACCTGAAGGTGACCAGATACTGTTAAATTAACTGTGGGCCTCTGGTCCTTCCTACCATAAGGAAATAGAGATTAGACACAAATCTTTCACCTTCTTATAGGTATCAAGTTGTAGTATCACTTCTAGTAAGACAAGATTTTTTTTTTTTTCCCTCAAATAACAACTTAGACTTGGTCAGACCTGCCAAGAGACATAAACAACCCATGGTCAAAGGTCCATTCAGACTGTGCACACATCTTTATGAAGTACACATGCAAACCAATGTGATGATGTTTTTCTGTGAAGGCATGTTCAGTAGTGCCCTAAGCCTTCATATAACTGGCCTCCCCCTACCCCCAGAGAGGGTTCCTCAATGTAGCCTTGGCTGTAGACCAGGCTGGTCTTGAACTCACAGAGATCCACCTGCCTCTGCCTTGAGTGCTGGGATTAAAAGTGTGCACCACCACCGCCTGGTTCAAGTAACAGTCTTAACGGCTCAGAAAACTTTGCACATTTAGTCAATTTTCATACATGTTACTTTTATTCTGAGGTCAAAATGATCAATCATTGTCCTTTCCCAGTCATTCACTTCAGTAGGCAACACAAGAGTTTTTCTTGGGCTCACTTTTGAATGGAAGGATTGCAAGAACAACCCATTCTTTTTGTGAATGAAAGTCTACCCCAAATACTCCTAGATACTATAGAGTATCTAGGTGATGCTGATGAAAACCAGATGCTCAATAAAACACTTGAAAGAAACACAGAAAAATCATCTGAATTCAGAGAGTAAAAATTTTCACCTTTTTATCATGTATAAAAGCCCCTGATTCACCAATATTGATTTTTTCACATGTCAGAATAAATGCATTCTTTCTTGAGTTTTTCAGAGTGTGGGTCTAAGGGTGGCTAGTGAAATGGAAAAGTAGTTTAATTCAAGAAATTTGTTTTTTTGTAACACAATATTAAATCAGTATGTATGAAGTCTAACAGTACTTGGAGTATGAAAACTAGCATTATTTCTAGAAATCTATTTAGATTAATAAACTGATTAAATGCTTAGGTATAAAGGACAGTGTTATATGTTAGAAAACTAGGCAAGTTTAATTAGCATGTCCACATTAACAATTTGTAAAGGGTAATTGTAGCTGAAGGTCCTAACAAATGGCCTAAGAGCTGTTTTCACATTAAAATACTGACAGAGGGTGGTTCTCAGAGGAGAAGTTGAAGTGGAATTCTCTACTTGTCAATAATTTAAAGCCAGCAATGCTCACTGCAGACATCAGCATTAATGACAGAGGTGTGAACAAAGCTGCAGACAAAGAATCATGACACTGCTGTTAGCCTCCACACAGCTTCTCTCTTCCTGTCTCTGGTTGTCACATTCTAACCATATGGCAAGGACAGACACTTCAAATTTAGATTAAAATCTGTACATGAAATAAAGTAGCTCTACAATGTACACATCTCCAACTTCACTTCCCTTTTAAACTTGTCATGATAGCCTACATTACATTTGCCTCTGGTAGACAATGGAATGCTTGAGTGAAGCTATCGTTCACTGACTAGCTCATATTGTCTTGCATGTGAAATCAGAATAGGAGAACTTCCATTTGACATAAAGATTATGTTTATGTCTTTCTTTAAAAAATAAGACAAAAAATATTTGTAAAAGACAATTTATTTGGTACCCTGGCTATTAATGTTTAGGAGCATAACTTCTAAATTTTACTATTATGGATTCTGAATATGTAAAAGGATAATTTAGATTTTACTAAAGATTTTTAAATGTATGGCACCCCTCCCCCAACTAAATAGCAGTCCAAATATTTACCATTGGAACCTATGTTTTATTAAGATTACAGAAATATTCTGAAACCACTAGCAAATGTGCCTATTTTAACTATATTCTTATAAAATAACATTTGAGTAGGTGAGCAAATTCTCACATTAAATTGGGCAATTTTGAAGCTCTATCTCCATAGATTTAGAAACAAATGAAGTAAACAAGGAAAATACACACATCTGTAACGAGAGTTGAATCTTCAGTCAAAATGGACAATCTAAAGCCTCACTAAACATGCTTATAATGTACTAGGCATATATGAACTAGCTAATATAACTGTATACAAAAATGACAAAGAAAACCTATATTTTACTATTTTGGGGGTCACATTTAGAAGTCAATAGTACTTAATTCCTTGTCTGAAGAATTACAATGAGAAGACCATTGTGGCTAGGCGGTGGCAGCACACACCTTGAAACCCAGTACTTAGTAGGCAGGGGCAGGCAGATCTCTGTAAGTTCAAGGCCAGCCTGGTCTACAGAGTGAGTTCTAGGACAGGCAGGGCTGTGACACAGAGAAACCCTGTCTTGAAACAAACAAACAAACAAACAAACAAACAAACACCAAAAAACCAAAACAGAAAACCCAGGACAAACAAAAGTGACAAGAAAGAGCAGTGTGAACAGCAGCCGGATAGGAACAGGAATGAGCACTGGAGGGCGACACCACAGCTGCAGCCGGAGGAAACCAACTACTGAACTTTGTGAACTGGAGCTTAGAGTGGTAATGTGTTGATCTCTCATGTACAAGTGACATCACTTTTTAAGTTAGGGTATAAAGTAAATATGCAATTTGAAGAATAACCCCTCTTTTTCAGTAGGCTGCTGAACTTTAACCCCTGTTCCTCAGTAAAGGAATGTACAGATTGTGAACAATTTCATAGCAGCAGAATGTACTCTCAGCAGAACACAGAATCCTGCCTTTTGTGGCAAAGTACAAGCAAGCACTGAGTAAGAAACAGAATTTCCTTACCCTTCTTTGTATAACTTTCAACATAAGAAGCTGTCTTTTTACACTGTGAACTTATTAAAAATTCATAAAACTATGAGAATGTACAGTATACATACCTCCTATGGGGTCAAATGAGTGCCTTTTCATTAGACAAAGAATCTCAAGGCACTTAAGGGGTTAAGACACGATACATGCATTCCTTTACATCAAGAATGTGAAATCACATGATTTGGAATAAGCCAACCTTATGATAAATATAAGTTACATTATTAAATCCAAGAAAATCCATAGATTCATAGTTATAATTTCTATAAGATGCTGGTAAATGGACACTGTGCAGCATTTCCTGGGAACAGCAAGTTCCACTTTCTTCTCCACAGCAGGTCCCTACTGGGATGTCAGGGAAGATGTGCTGCATCCGCAGGCAGTGTACTGGCTAATGTTGAGAATGGTATTGCTAACGTTTGAAAAGTAAAATCTGGTAATCAGTAGAGTAAGTACGTGAACCACTGGAAAGACCAGAGCAGATTCCTGATGTTTACTCCTTTTTGCTTTCAAGGTACAGTTGTGTAACAGAGATGAGAATTCTGAGCCTTGTCTGGGGCAATTCTACCAGAGGGGACTGCATGGCACCACCTCGAAATTCCATAAGTTACCCTGAACATATTCAGTTTCCACTATTTGTTCAGAGCAAAGCAGAAAATAGTAAAAAAAAAAAAAATGTGAGTTATAGGTTTTGAGTGACTTTTTTAAACATAAAGTGCAATAGTGCTGAAGTTTTCGAAGTTTGTTTGAGTTCTTCACTTTTTGTGTGAGATGTCATTTCCTGCAAGCAGTGTCATGGCACAGTGAATGTAACAAAAATCAGTTTCCCAATACTTATCCCAACTGCTTTGTTTTTTCATTTATTTGATGTTGTTAAGGGCTTAACAAAACCTTCTTCATATACTTTCAAAATAGCTTCACAGACAAATCTGTACTGACTCTGAAAAACACAAATGGAAAAGCAGAATCATTATAAAATCCAGGAAACAAAAAACTAGTATCTCACTTATCTTGTTTATTAAAAAAGGAAGGAAGGAAGGAAGGGAGGGAGGGAGGGAGGGAGGGAGGGACGGACGGAGGGAGGAAGAAAGGAAGGAAGTAAGGAAAGTAAAAAAGCACAGAGATACAATTTTTACCAATAGATGGGCAAAAAGTTATAAAAAAAAAAAAACCATATTATACTTTGTTGGCAAAACTCAAGACACTGCTGGTAGGAATGTTAAAACACTGAAACTGTAAACCGAAGTTTGAAAGCATCTAATAAAATGGTATTATTTTACCTTTGGATCAAGCAATCTCACTTCTAGAAAATCTAATTCAAAAAATAAACTTGAAAAATAACTGAAAATATACACTCACTCTTTTAAAATAAAAAACAAAATGAGAAAACATTTAAGTTGCCATCAACTTGCTATATAAAAAGGCTGACCTTAAACTCCCAGAGATCCTCCTGTCCCCGAGTTCTCAGTGCTGGGGTTAAAGGCATGGGCACCATGCTACGTGTCAGGATATTTTATTAAGTGAAAACAAGCAAGGCAATTCAGGCAAAGTGACTTGCGCATATAATCACTACTGGGAGACTGAAGCAAGAGTTCCATAAGTTCAAGGCCAGCATGGGCTACATAATGAATATCAGACCATTTCAAGAAAACAAGGCAAAACCAAAAAGGAAAACAACAACAAAAGGCAAGGAGGGACTGGGGAGATGGGCCAGCAGGTAAGACTATGTGAACAAGTACAAGCACTTGGATTCCTGTCTCCAACACCCACGCAAAAGGCTGGGCATTTACGTGGGTGTCAGGGCAGACACAGGAGAGCATTACGATTTGCTGGCTGCCAGCTGAGCTCCAGGGACAGTGAGACCCTTCCTTACTCATGAGAATCAAGTGGAGAGTGACACAGAAGGACATCTAACAGCCTCCTCTGGCCTCCATACATACTTGCACATTTATTCTTTGTCCCTCTCTCTGTGTGCCACATAAAAACATTAACATACACGGGCACAAAGCTACCCAGAGAAACCCTGTCTCAAAACAAACTAATAAAAACCAAAAAAAAAAAAAAAAAAAAAAAACCCAAAAACAAAAAACAACAACAAAAAAAACAAAAACATGCGAGGGATAAAAAGTATAAGAAGTATGTACAACATTTATAAAAAAGAAGGCAGGCAGATCTCTGTGAGTTCGAGGCCAGCCTGGTCTACAAAGCAAGTTCCAGGACAGGCAGAGCTGTTATACAGAGAAACCCTGTCTTGAAAAAAAAACAAAAACAAAAACAACAAAACAAAAAACAAAAAAACAAACACAAAAAAGATAAATAAAATATATATTTAAAATCTTACTGTTAGTTTAGCTCCCCCAACTCCAGACAGGGTTTCTCTGTGTAGCTTTGGAGCTTGTCCTGGATCTCACTCTGTAGACCAGGCTGGCCTCAAACTCACAGAGATCTGCCTGGCTCTGCCTCCCGAGTGCAGGGATTAAAGGCGTGCATCCCCCCCCACACTAGTTTAGTATTTATTTATTTGTTTGTTTGTTTGTTCGTTCGTTCACTCACTCACTCACTCACCTACCCACCCACCCATCCATCTATCTATCTACTTATCTATTTATTTATTGGAGCTGAGGGCTGAACCCAGGGCCTTGCACTTGCTAGGCAAGCGCTCTACCACTAAGCTAAATCCCCAACCCAATTTTTTTTTTAAAGGAAGAATATGATGAATCTTTAAAATGTTTTCATGAAAGGATGGAGGGACAAGGGAGAAGGAGAGGGATAGAGATCAGACTCCGTCAAATACAACTTTCTTCTTCATTTTTAATGATTTACTTTTTTTTTTTTTCTGTGCATTGTTGTTGTGTTTATGTGAGGGTGTCGGATCCCCGGGAACTGGAATTATAGACAATTGTAAACTACCATGTGGGTGCTAGGAATTGAATCTGGGTTCTCAGGAAGGGCAGCCGGTGATCTTAACCACTGGGCCATCCCTCCAGCCCCTACCTTTCTATGTTTATAGATTTCAAATATAAAATTGACAATATCCTATAACAAATCAACATGCCTATATCTAGCTGATGACATAACCATTTATTTGGAGCAATTTTAAGACAGTAACTGACTATGTTTTGTAGTTACATCCAAGTTCAAAGAGAACTGTGGGAAACCAAGAACTCTTCTAACCATTCTGTGTATGTGATGTCAGCACTGTAATTTTGAGACTGTGACATGTATTCTTGTTAAACAAGAAGAAAAAGGTAAAGAGAGTTAAGTAAAAAACACCATTGTTGAGTGCACATTACATCATAAGTGTATTTCCCTATCTCTGACAATTTAGAGAAACATATCAACAATAACAATACCCCACCCAAGCATTCAGAGAGTAGCATCTAAAGTAATTTCTCAATAAACAGAACCAAGAATTATTGAAAAATTACTGTTTCCAAATCTGGGGCATAAAATACAAAGCTGGGCTTAGCAATGTTTTTGATAGCAAGGAAGTTACTAAAGTTATGGTCCTGAGAAAAGGACTTAGGAACCCAGCATGAGGCTCCTACTGGCCAAAACACAGGACAATTTTGGGCATCACTGAGAAAAGTAACTAGACATGGGTTGAAACACATCAAATATGTTTACATGCACAACTTTTTTTTTTCCTTTTTGATTATTTTTCTTCTTCAGGACAGGGTCTCAATGTGGTGATATTTTATTTGTGCTCTAGCAAATAAAGCTTGTCTGAAAATCAGGAGGAGGAGCTAGTCACTAATTAACCATAAAGGTCTGAAGTTCTGTACAGACAGACAGGAACTAACAGAGCTGGGCAGAGAGACGAGCTCGCTCTCTTTGGGTGGAGGATTTTGTAGGGGTAAGAACTAGTGGCTTGCTGGGTGGTAATGTTGGCGGCGGTGTGTGCCTTTAACCCCAGCATTTGGGAGGCAGAGGCAGGTGGATCTCTGTGAGTTTGAGGCCAGCCTGGTCTACAAAGTGAGATCCAGGACAGGCACCAAAACTACACAGAGAAACCCTGTCTCAAAAAAACAAAAAAAAAAAAAAAAAAAGATCTAGTGGCTTGCTTCTCTGCTTGGCTGATCTGTCAGCTTTTAGCACAATATCTGGCTCTGGTTTTTTTTTTGTTGTTTTGTTTTGTTTGTTTGTTTGTTTGTTTTGTTTTTTGAGACAGAGTTTCCCTGTGTAGCTTTGTGCCTTTCCTGGAACTCACTTGGTAGCCCAGGCTGGCCTTGAACTCACAGAGATCCTCCTGGCTCTGCCTCCCGAGTGCTGGGATTACAGGTGTGCCCCACCACTGCCTGGCTGTTTTTTTTTTTTGTTTTGTTTTGTTTTTTAATAAGACTGTTTAGCAATTTGTACTACATCTGGCACCTTGAACTCACAGAGCTCTGCTTATCTCTGCCTCCAGAGTCCTGGGGATTAATGTCATGCATCACTACAACAAGCTAGACTCACAATCTTTAAATTTTACTAAAACAAACAAACGTCAGTTGCTGGCACTGGTTAGTGAACTGACACTGAACGAGGCTGGGGAACTCAGTGACAGAGCACTTGTGCAGCATGTGTGATGCCCTGGATTCCATGCCAGCACTGTAAAACACAGTAACAAATAAAACAGCACTTGTAAATCAAGGGAAAGAATCAAGTATTTACCTTTAAAGAATCATTCTAGGAGCTGGAGAAATGGCTTAGTCATTAAGAGCACTTGTGGTGATATATTGTGCACCCTAATAAACTTGCCTGAGGACCAGAAGACAGAGCCAGCCACTAGATTAGACATAGAGGCCAGACAGTGGTGGCAAACACCCTTAATCCTATCACTCAGGAGGCAGAGATCCATCTGGATCTCTGTGAGTTCAAGGCCACACTAGAAACAGAGCCAGGCAGTGGTGGCACATACCTTTAATCCCAGTACATATGCCTTTAATCTCAGGAAGTGATGGCAGGGCAGAAAAAGGCATATAAGTTGTGAAGAAACAGGAACTCACTCTCTTTAGGCTGAGGATTTCACAGAGGTGAGAACTAGTGGCTGGCTGTTCTGCTTCTCTGATCTTTCAGCTTTCACCCTGCTATCTGGCTCTGGGTTTTATATTAAAAGACCATCTAAGATGCGAACAACACACACCATCTACTTTTCAATGTCCTGGGATTCCAGTACACACTCAGTAGCTCATAGCCATCTCTAACTCCAGCTCCAGAGAGTCTCATCCCTGCTCTGGCCTCCAGGGCCACCTGACACACACATGTTGTACATACATACACGCAGGTGAAAGCTTTATACATAGAAAATAAAAATAAATACATGTTTTAAAGTATCATTCTATTTAATAAATGAAGTAGCTGAATATTAATTTAGGAGCAACCCAGTAAATGCTAAAACCAAGTAAATACACAGGATGCCATTATTCCACAAACCCGATGAATAATGGATAGAGGCATATATCACCCAAGGATGCTGATATCACAAGAAGAATGATAATCAAACATCATGTGCTTCCTGAGGAAAGAATTACCAACCTGAACTGTTTAAGCCCATGGCTCCATCTGTCACTTTGAGGAAATACAGACAGCAAGCACTATTTTGAGGCTATAAACCAAACCATCGGAGACTCAGGGATTGATAATTGTACAAGTAACCTGGTTTGTTCATTAAATGAAATGGAAAAACAACAAACAAAACAAACAAACAAAAAACAAAAAAAAATGATAGAAGGTACAGGAGGAGGTCTTTGATGAAAAGAAATTTAGAATTTACAAGACATATAAACTAATTCAAATGTGTAGCCTTGTGGGGGTTTGAAAAAAAATGTTCCCCAAAGGGAATGGCACTATTAGACAGTGTGGCTTGTTGGAGTAGGTTGGTCTTGTTGGAGCAAGTGTGTCACTGTGGAGGCAAGCTCTGGGGTCTCATATATGTTCAAGTTACCACCATTGAGACAGATCACTTTCTGTTGCCTTCAGACCAAGCAGTCGAAATCTCAGCTCCTTCTCCAGCACCATGTCTGCCTTCATGCCGCTATGCTTCCCACCATGATGATAATGAACTAAACCTTTGAACTGTAAGCCAACACCTCTATTAAATGTTTTTGTTTATGAGAGTTGTTGTGGTCATGGTGTCTCTTCACAGCAATAGAAACCCTAACTAAGACAAGGCCATTATTTGAACTAAAAACAATCATTGAGATTGTTATGACCCAGCAACTCTACTTCTGGGTACATATCTGAAAAAAACAAGCTGCAATCTCAAAGAGATATTCTGTATACCTTCCATCATGGCAGCTTTATTCATAATAGTTGAAAGCTAGAAACAAGCCACATGTCTACCATCGGAGAAATGATCAAACAAAATGTAGTATATGAAACAAGGGAGTATGGTTCACCTTTGAAAAGAAAGGAGATTCTGGCATGACTACAAATTGGGTCAACTATGAAGATACTAACTGAAGTAAGGCAGTCAGAAGTAGATAAGTACTATATGAATACTTATATGATACATCAAACTCAGAAATAAGAAGTAGAATGGTGATTACGAGAGGCTTGGGAGAATGGGTATGAAGAATCATTTAATGGGTATGAAAAAAATCCTAGTTCTATGACAATGGCTATATACGCAATACTATTGAAATGCATACATAAAATATGGTGAAAATGGTAAGTTTTGTTATGTGTATTTTATCACAATTAAAAAGGGAGGGGAGACCCAAAACCTCTGTGCACCTGACTTCGCCCCACCTGAGTCACACTCAACCTCCAGGCCCAGACGAACCCTGGCAGATCCTACTTCATCAGCACCCTCCTAAATCCTCAGATCTAGTCTAGATCCTACATCTGATGCCTAGTCTGATGAGCCCTACCATGATGTCCCCAGTCTCCAGCCTCCTGTATGTCAGCCTGCCCCCGTATCCACCTGACTTCACCCCATTCTCACCACACCCACTCTTCAGGACGAGCCTGACCTGCACATCCTACGCTGTGTCCACACCAGACACAGAGTAAGTGAACATTCATAAAAATGAAAGCAAAATGAAAACCCAAGACAAAGTCTATCAATCCCTGACAAAATATATCAGTCCTATAGATTAGTCCTACAACGTCTAATGAGAATTACCTACATGAAGGCCAGGACACAGAACTTAAAAGAACAATCATAGGCCAGGTGGGTGGCGCACACCTTTAGTCCCAGCACTCTGGAGGCAGAGGCAGGTGGATCTCTGTGAGTTGAAGGCCAGTCTGGTCTACAGAGTGAGTTCCAGAACAGCCAGGGCTATTACACAGAGAAACCCTGTCTTGGGTGGGGGTGACACATGACAAAAACAAAACAAAATAAAAGAAGATATAATTAAATAACTCAATGAACTTATAGGAAATAAACTTAAAGAGAATAAATGCCTGAGTGTTGCACAAGAAAAATTCAAATAAGGCTGAATGAACCAAGATAATATACAGGGTTTAAAAACTAAGTTCAATTAAGGGAAATATTAAAGAGAACTCAAACTGGAATAAAGTTGGAATTGGAAAACTTAGTAACCCAATAGAAAAGTCAGAAGGCCTTACAAATGGAATGGATGAAAACAAAAAGTACAGAGAAAAAGTACAAGCCACGTATAAAATATAATAGATTTTTTTTTTATAGTGGAAACCAGCAAAACTGTCTGCTATAGTTGAAAGAAAAGAAAAACTTTGCATGATACAAACAGGCAAAAAGAATTTGTGTTCAACCAACCAGCCCTAAAGAGACTCCTGGAAGTAATACTTAGGCCTGAAGAAAGAGGTGAGCAGAGAAAGAGACCGGAGGATGGAGACAAACGAAGCTATAATTCTTGAACCACAAGGTACAACTAACAATACAAACAGCAAATTAATAAATAAATAAGATGACTGCAATCAATACACACCTTTCAATAACAACTAGAAATATTAATGGCCTCAACTCTCCAATCAACAGACACAAAAATCTATCCTTGGCTGTCTACAAGAAACTTACCTTAGCTTTAAAGGTAAGTACCACTTTAAAGAAAAGGATGGAAACAAGAATTCCAAGCAGTGGGACCAGAAAGCAAGCAGGCATTGCTATCCTAATACATGATAAGATAGAATTTAAAACTAATCAGAAGAGATGAAGGATACTTCATTCTAAAGGGAACAATTAAGCAAGAAGACATAACAATCCTAAACATAACTGCACCAAACTCTGGGGTACTCCATTTCATAGAAAGTGTATTACTGAAATTAAAACACAGACTAATATCAACCTATTAATATCAGGTGAGTTTAATGTCACATTTTCTCCAATAGATAGGTCATCTGGTGAAAAAAACATCAGAATTAAATAACATCATACATCAAATGGACTTAACAGATGACTACAGGATATACCATCAAATACTAAAGATTATATATTCTATTCCGCAGCCCATGGAAGGTTCTTTAGAATAAACCATCCTGGAGCACAAAACAAATATTAAGAAATTAAAAAACCTAAAAGAATTCCATGTATCCTATCTGACTTTAATTCGAGAAAACTGACAGTAAACAAACCTCTCTAAGCACACTAACTCATGGAGATCAAACAACTGAATGACAAATGGGTCAAAGAAGAAGTCAGAAAGACATTGTAAAATCCCTAGAACTAAATGAAAATGAAAACACAAACTATCAAAACCTCTGGGTCTCATTAAAAGCAGTCCTATAAAGAAGGTTTATAGCTGGGCAGTGGTGGCAAAAGCCTTTAATCCCAGCAGAGGCAGGCAGATGTGATGTCTGTGAGTTTGAGGCAAGCCTGGTTTACAGAGTGAGATCCAGGAAAGGCACAAAGCTACACAGAGAAACCCTGTCTCGAAAAACCAAAAAAAAAAAAAAAAAAAAAAATCAGGAAGAGCACAAATTAATGACTAATGATGTGCAGCTCAGGAATTTCTATAAATGAGAACAAAACTAATTCAAATCTAGTATATGCCAAGAAATAATAAAAATCAGAGTAGAAAATCATGAAATAGAAACAAAATCATACAGAGAATCACTGACTCTAAGAGTTGGTTTTCTGAGAAGATAAAAACCACACACCACCAACAAAAATGCCGAGAGAGACCATGGGTACGCCCACTACAAGAGCCTCAGAGAACACAAATATCTAGGAATAGACCAAACCAAGGCCTCTACCATGAGAAATCAGAACAGATACCAGACTTCAGTAAAGTTAAACAAATTTGGTTGTTTATTTATGTGGTGTTGGGTACTTAATTCCTAACCTAAATTTGGGTCTTAAAGGACATCAATAAGGAAAAACAAAGTAAAATAAAACAAAACAAAACTCCCCACAAAAGGGCCAGCAAGTTTGATAAGCCAAGTTTGGTCCCTGGGACACACAAGGAGGAAAAGAGAACCTACTTCTGTAAGTAGACCCCTGAGTTTCACAGATGCACCATTGCATGCACATACCCATCCACAACAAGTAGCACACACAAAATAAATGGGAACATTTTAAAAACAGAAATGAAACAAGAAGAAAGTGTTTGAAAACATAGATTTCATGTAAGATTTGCATTTAGAAAACATAAATCCAACAAAATGACAAATAAAAATGAGCAAAACAAATTTTACATAAAAGACACTTGACATCATTGCTATTAAGAAAATGCAAATCAAAGTCACAATAACACTTCATATCCATATACAAAACAAACTCTCTCCTAAGGTAAATGTTGATGATGTTAAGGACATGGAACCCTTATTTTCCACTATTGGATATAAAATGTTGCCTTTGACTGAGGATGCAGCTCAGTGGTCAGATGTGGCCTAGCTCACTGACCCAACAGCTCTACTTCTGAGTATACCCAACAGAATAAGAACATATGGTACATAAGTGCTCACAGTGTCAATCTAAACATTCATCTATCAATAGAGAAATACACAAAATGTGCTAAACATATATAATGAAAAATTAGTCAGTAATACAAGGAATGAAGTACCAATATACACTGGAGTATACATTAACTGATTCATATGTGCTTAGCCTGGGGTTAAGGGATAGATAGTTAAGGAAGGTATCAGGAAAGAATGGGAATAAGTGCTTATTGAGTAAGGAGATTTTTAATAGGATGATGAAAATGTTCTAAAAATACAGATGATGGCAAACCTCTGTAACATACTGAAAAACCACTGAAGTAAAGCTTTAAAAGGGTAAATTTATGGCATGTGAATTGTATTTCAATAAAGTTGTTCTAAATTTCACAAGGTTTTTTATGAAACTGAAAAACTGAACACTATTTGATAATATTAAGAAATTACAATTATATTTAGGTGAGATAATGGTATTTTTTAAAGAAAAATACAATTCTTATCTTTTAGATACATATTAAAATATTTCTTACATCCAACATTTGTTTTAAATAATAAGAAATTGAGTGTGTAATAAATAAAATGTTGGGTATTTATAATGTTTTTATTAATTACAATGTCAACTTTTGAGTAAGTTTGAGATTTTCTGTATTTAGAAGCTTAGAAAATGACAGTCATTTTTAGAGTGCTTATAGTCCAGACAGCATCAAGTAAACTTGTTGCCACTAACAATGCCAACATCTCACTTTGGTTTAATTAATACAATAACCAATCTTAGCACTAATTTTAAAGTTTCTTGATTCTTTTGATTCCTAGCGCAGAATGAAAGTCAGTGGAGAATATAATGAATAAGCAGCCTAATTTCTAGGAATTTTGTCATTGTTACGCAATTTAAGTTCCTAGGAAAAAGAAAGGCTTTCCACCACAACTGTGGTCCTAAACAAAGTCCTACTAAGACTCTCCAGCTTAGCCTGGCTGTGATGGCACATGCCTTTAATCCTAGCACTCGAGGCAGAGACAGGTGGATCTGTGTGAGTTCAAGGCCAGCCTGGTATACAGAGTGAGTTCCAAGACAGTCAAAGCTACACAGAGAAACCCTGTCTCGAGAAACCAAAGACTCTCCAGTTTAGGGATGCTCTCACTGACAGCATTCCTCGAGGAAAATACTCAAAAGAGTTGCCACGCTAAGCCATCTACATGTTGGCAAAGCTGTCTCTGTAAAAGGCCAGATAGTAAGTATTTCAGACATTGTAGGCCATAGGTATCTGCTGCTTTACTGTGCTGTTGCAGCATAAAAAGCAAACAGAGCTGGGCAATGGTGGCATACACCTTTAATCCCAGCACTCGGGAGACAGAGCCAGGTGGATCTCTGAGTTCAAGGCCAGCCTGGGCTACAGAGTGAGATCCAGGAAAGGCGCAAAGCTACACAGAGAAATCCTGTCTCAAAGAAACAAAACAAATCAAAACAAAAAAGCAAACAGAGATGACACCTAAAAGGATGAATATGGCAGCCTTCCACTATATTGTTATGTCTAATACCAAGTGGTAGTGACTATTATAATACAGAATAATAGCTTCTGAGTAAGAATTAAAAAGACAAAAGTATAATTTAGAGGAAGACTTTATGGCATATACTTGTCAGGAGGCTGAGGAGTTGGAGCCCAGCCTGGGATACATAGTTGTAGGCGGCCTGGCTACATGGTAGGACCCTGTCATATATGTGTGTGTGTGTTTGTGTGTAAGATAAAAAGATAGAGAATGAAGATTATAACTAGATCCACCATGTTTAGGAGATACATGTACATATGAAGTATAGTGCTTACAGGTGTTTGGATCATCATAGCTCTTTGATCTCTCATTGTTCTTACAATGTCTAGTGGATAAATTGGCTGATTGCATTCAATGAGACACATGGCAGTTTCCATTGTAATAAGAACCCCAGTCCTTCCGATTCCAGCACTAAAAGAGAGAGAGAGATGTGTAAAGTTTTAGTGGTGCAATTGTGAAACTTGTGGAAACTGCACAAATATCAAAGTATCACATCACAACAAAGAAAAACAATTTCATTTTAAGGTTTTATTTCATAAAGCGAGCAAGTCAACTGTTAAATATTTTAAACCATTTTAAAATGCAAAGTAGATCTAAAATAATACATCATTAACAAATACATAAATGACAATTATGGTGTTTTTTTTTTTTTTTGAGCTGAGGATTGAACCCAGGGCCTTGTGCTTGCTAGGCAAGCACTCTACCACTGAGCTAAATCCCCAACCCGACAATTATGTTTTATAAGGTAATGTTTTAAACAAAGTTAATTTATATCAAACTTACCATTCAGATACTTAAAAAAAAAACTCCCAAGACATAATCTATAAGCATAACTATAGCACCTACTGAAGATTTACTACAAAGAAGCCACCATATCTCACCATTCTTGATACTGAATCTTACTTGTTTTTACAGAAATACTTTATTTTTATGTGTATGAGTGTTTGCCGACATGTATGCAAGTGTACCATGTGCATGTGCCTGGTGCCCACAGAGGTCAGAAGGTGGTAACATCCCCAGCAAAAGGAGTTACAGGTAGTGAATAGTCCCCATGGGAGTGTGGGTATTGAACCCTGGTCCTCTGACGAAGAACAAGTACTCCTAACTACTGAGCCATCATCTCTCCAGCCCCGACTTTGGCCTCTTCATTGTTTTAAAGTCACAATTCAAAACGATGGGTTTCATGACATTTTCCATGCATAACAAGATACTTTGCTCATATTTAACTCCCTCCCACTACACCCCCCATGGTCTCCCTCCACCATCAGTACATTTTTGCTTTCATGTCATATGTATATATTTAAATCCAAATTCTCTATGATAAAAAACATGGAACACTCTATCCTTCCCATTAACTCCCTCTCTTCCCTTCCATTCTTTCCCTTCATTCTTGCAGTCCCCTTCTTACTTGGATATCATATGTATTCTTACAGTAAATATTAGCAAAAATATTCAAAATCTGTCTTTCTAAACCTGGCTTACTTTAATTAATATGATGAGCTGCAGTTCTATCAACTTTCTTCTAAATGATATTTTCATTCTCCTTTACACTGAATTCATTTTACATACGCACCACATTTCCTCATTCATTTATCTGTGTTGTTAGGCTGTTTCTGTATCTGTGCTATTGTAAACAGTATAGCAATAAATACAGAATCTCTGTTGTGTGCTGACGTGACATTGGTGCTTTAAGTATATACTAAACAGTGGTATATATGATAGTTCAATATTTGAGGAACCTACATACTAATTTCCACAGGGGCTGGAGCAATTAATTTATAATCTCAGAAGCAGTGAATGAGAGTTCATCTCTCTCCACATCCTCACCATCATATATTTTCTTTTTTTTTTTTTTTTTTTTTTTTGGTTTTTCAAGACAGGGTTTCTCTGTGTAGCTTTGCGCCTGTCTTGGAACTCACTTTGTAGACCAGGCTGGCCTTGAACTCACAGAGATCTGCCTGGCTCTGCCTCCTGAGTGCTGGGATAAAAGGCGTGCGCCACCACCGCCCGGCAACCATCATATATTTTCTTTATGATGGCCATTCTGAGTGGAATGAGATGGAATGTCAAACTAGTTTTAATTTTTATTTCCTTGGTAACTAAAGGATGTTGAACATTTTTCATACATTTATTGGCTATTTTTATTTCTTCTTTTGAGAACTGTTGGCTTCTGAGTAGATATTTTGTTTTTGATCTTTTTAGATATTAATCCTGGCAGATCTCCAGTTGTTGTGTAAAAGCTTTAAAATTTGATTCAATTCCACTTGTTGGTTCTCACCATTACTTCCAGAGCTATTACTCTTTTTCAGAAAGTTCCTGCTTGTGCCATGTTGACCTATGCTTTCCTCTAGGAGTTTCAGATTATTAAGGTTTCTGATCCATTGTAAACTGATATTTATGCAGAGTGAGAAATATGAATCTAGTTTTGTTCTTTTACAAGTGGACATCCAGTTTTTCCAGCACCATGTATTGAGGAGGTTGTCTTTTCTGTAATATATGTGTGGCTGGTTTTATTTATTTTTATTTTTATTTTTTTGGTTTTTCGAGACAGGGTTTCTCAGTGTAGCTTTGTGCCTTTCCTGGAACTCACTCTGTAGCCCAGGTTGGCCTTGAACTCACAGAGATCCACCTGCCTCTGCCTCCCGAGTGCTGGGATTAAAGGGTATGCCACCACTGCCCGGCCTGGTTACTTTTTATCAATTCAATAAAAACTAGAGTCACAACAAGAGAAACTTCAATTGAGGAACTGCCTCCACTGGACTGGCCTGTGGGCATGTGTTGAGGGGTGCGTTTTCTTAATTGCTGATTGATATAGGAGGGTCCAGACTTCTGGGAGCAGTGTCCTTGGCAGGTATACGTAGGCTATGTAAGAAAAGTAGGTGAGCAAGTCAGTAGATGCAAGGGAGTACCCACTGTAGTCCTTCTTCAGTTTCTGCCTCTAGGTTTCTACCGTGAGTCCGGACCTGACTTCCCTCCATGACGGAAAGTAAACTATTAAGGTAAAGTAAATCCTTTCCTTCCCAAGTGCTTTTGGTCAGTGTTTTATCACAGCAGAAGAAAATTAAAATAGGGCAGAAACTGGTACTAAGACTGTGGCCTTGCTGTGACAGTCCTATGTAGCTTATGCTTTGGGGTATTTTATGGGAGAAAGGTGGAAAATTTGGAGCTTTGACTTGGAAAAGTCAGTGAGTATTTGGAGCTTAATGAGTTGTTGGAAGATAATGCTAAGAGCAACAAAGATGATGGAGGCCTGACTTGTGAAGTTTCAGAGGGAACTGGAGTCTCTCAAAAGCAGTCTATCAGAGCTGTTCATTTGATTTGAATTAAGAGTTGGCTGTTTCTTATCAGCTGGGGCTGAAGAATAATTTGTGATTAACAAGAGACAAATACTAACAAAGAAATAAGTATGTTTCAACCTTGTAAAATGGTAGAAGTAACTGTGTGCATTTACTTCTGGGTCCATTTTTCTAGTTCACTGGTCTCCATGTCTGTTTTATGCCAGGATTCCACTGGTTTTGCCACTACAGCTATATAGCGTAACTTGAGATCAGGTATTGTGATACACTCTGCTTATGAATGGACGAAGGGGGTATGCTATTTGGGTCATGTGAGTTTTAGGACCATCTGTTCCAGTTCTGTAGAGAATGTCACTAGAATTTTGACCAGGATTATGTTCAGTCTGTAAGTTACTTTTAGTAGCACAGACATTTTTAGAGTTACTGTGGCACTCCTTGAGTATGGGAGGTCTGTTCAACTTGCAGGGTCTTCAATCACTTTCTTCAGTATTTAAACAGTTTGATTAGAGAGGCCTTTAACGTCCTTAATTATGTTTATTCTGAGGTCTTTTATTTATTGAAGCTATGGGACTCCTCTGCCCCTAATTCTTTGTTGACAAATCTGTTACTGATATATATGAAAGCTACCTAGATTTTGTATGCTCATTTTTTTTTTTTTTAAATTCTGTTACTTTACTAAGTGTTTTTCAGAGCTAAATTTTCTCATGGAATCTTTAAGGTCTCTCAAAACTTGGATCATGTGACCAGAAATTAGGGCTAATCTAACTTTTCCCCTTCATTATTTCTATCTTTTTTGTTCTCTTGTCTTGTTAGTCTAGCTAAGATTTTGAGATTATACTGAATCAAGTATAAAGCTCTATATTGACTATGTGAATTGTTCTTGACTAGAGGAGGTTCTCTGCAGTTAAGTATAATGTTGGCTCCAGGTGTGTTACAGTTAGTTGTTATTATGTTGGGGGCACACATCTTCTGTCTTTCCTTTCCTGTCTTCCTTTTTCTCTTCCCGTTTCTTTCCCTCCAACCTCCCTTTGCTGGTTGTTGTTGTGGGTGGTTAGACTAATGTTGCTCTTTGCACTTGCCCTATCTGCATTAGGAATTCACTGTCTTACTATGTTGAACATGGTATGATGGGTTTAGGTATCCTTTGTTCATTTAGTCCTCTCATGAAACTTACTCTTTCCTGTGTCCTCTTGATTGAATCTATCTTTCCTACTCCCCTACTTTTAGGATCCCTTTAAGTATCTTTTGCAATGCTGACTTAGTGGTCATGAACTGTTTTACTGTTGAAATGTCCTTATTTCTGTTCACATTAAAAGGTAGCTTTGGGCCGGTCGTTGGTGGCACACGCCTTTAATCCCAGCACTCGGGAGGCAGAGGCAGGCGGATCTTTGTGAGTTTGAGGCCAGCCTGGTTTCCAAAGTGAGTTCCAGGAAAGGTGCAAAGCTACACTGAGAAACCCAAAAAAAAAAAAAAAAAAGGTAGCTTTGGGCTGGAGAGATGGCTTAGAAGTTAAGAGCCCTGGCTGTGCTTCCAGAGGTCCTGAGTTCAATTCCCAGCAACCACATGGTGGCTTATAACCACCTATAGAGACCTGGTATCCTCTTCTGATGTGCAGGCATATATGCAGGCAGAAAACATAATAAATAAATAAGTAAGTAAGTAAATAAATAAATATATTTTTTTTAAAAAGGTAGCTTTGTTGGATATAGCAGTTTTATTGGCTGTTCACTTTCAGGAATTGAAATACAACATTTTATGCTTCTCTGGCTCTTAAAATCCCTGTTGCAAGGTCTGGTTTGCTTGCCTTCTCCCCACTCTGCCCCAGACAGTTCACTATCTCAACCGCACTTTTCACATTTATTTATTTTGAGGTATATGTATATGTATTATGTGTGTGCATCACATACATTCCTGGCCCAAGGAAGTCAGAAGAAAATATCAAATCCTCTGGAACTAGGCTTATAGACAGTTATGAGCCACTACGTGGGTGCTGGAAATCAAATCTAGGCCTTCTGCAAGAGCAGCCGGTGTTCTCAACTGCTGAGCCATCTCTCCAGTCCCTAAGCTTGCCTTTATAAGTGAGTTGCTGTTTTTTACCTATAGTTTGCTTTATTTTGTTCAAGAAAGGGCTCACTATGTAGTCCTGGCTGGCCTTAATCTCACAAAGATCCCCGTGTCTGTATCAATGTATGCTCTCCTATGCTGTCTTACAGTTTTTAATATTGTTTGTTTGATATTTTGACATTCTGAGTACATTGTACCATGGAGTGGTTCTTCCCTGGTCATGCAATCTGGGGTTCTAAATACCTCTTGGGCTTGGATGTTGATTTCTTCCCTAGATTTGGAAATCTTTACACATTAGCTCTACTGAGTTTTTCATTTTCACCATTGCTGCTTGCTTGAGTTTATTAACCTCAATGTCTTTGATGAATTCCTCAGTCATGTGCACATTAACTTTCCCATCCACTTTGCTTACTTTTTCCCGTGTTGACAGCTTTCTTTCCAAATCCTGATATGAAATCCTTAGTTCATTCATCTGTTTATATAGGAAAATGTTTGAATTCAACCAACCATTTTTTTTTGCGTTTTTCGGGGCAGGGTTTCTCTGTGTAACATTACTGGCTGTCCTGGAACTCAATTTGTAGACCAGACTGGCCTTGAACTCACTGAGATCTGCCTGCCTCTGTCTCTTAAGTGCTGGGATTAAAGATGTGTGTCACCACTGCACAGCAGATTCACCCACCATTTTCTCTGTCTTAGTATTTTTGAATTCAGTAATCAAGGAGTATTTCTATGTCCTAATTTGTGTTTCCATTGGTGTGGATTTTCATTCCAGTTTTCTTTGAGGGTCTGCTTAGTGAGCAGCCTACTCTTGCAGGCTAGACCCCCAATACCACTAAGGGAGATGAAAACAAATTGGTTTATCAATAGTAACACCACACTGTATGTTGTACAGTTAAAATTGACCAAAGCCCAGCTGGGCAATAGTGGCCCACACATTTCATTCAGCACTAGGGAGGCAGAGGCAGACAGATCTCTAAGTTCAAGGCCAGCCTGGTCTAGACAGCAAGTTCTAGGACAGCTGGCGCCACACAGAGAATCCTTGTCTCAAAAAACAAAAACAAACAAACAAAATTGACCAAAGCCCATAATATACCATCAATGACCAAAGAAGAGAAAATGGCAAAACTAATGGAAATTATACTGTGAAGTCAAAATTATTTAGAGCAAATGTGGAAATAGTAAACAATGAGATAAAGGGAAAAGCCAGGAAAGGAGAGAAAACAGATGCAAAAAAACAGTGTTAAATAAAAGGAAAAAGAAGAGTAAAGACAAGTTATAAAAGGGGAGAGGAAAAAACAGAAGATTAAAAACAAGAAAAGGCTTGTTGAATAATGAAAAACACAAACAGATAAACCTAAGAAAGGGAATTAAAAATAAAAACATAAAAGGTTTTTTTTTTTTTTTTTTTTTTAAGGCAGGGATGGGAGTACACATGTATAACCCCAGAACTGGGGAGGTGGAGGACTCAGTTACAAAAAAGGCCCAAGACCAGCATAGGTTACATGAGACCTCATCTCAAAAATGTTAAAATAATAAAAGAAAACAGTAAGATAAAGTTAAAAATATCACCAAAAATATAGTAGGGAAAAAAATCTAGAGGAGACCCAAGGGCCCAAAAAAAGGACGACAAGTTGAATCTGATACTTTCCACACTGGCTGAGCTTCAGAGGCCCACAGGCTATCTATGTTCACTTTATTAGCTCCACTTGTTCGTGTGCTAGGGGCCTCTGCTGGACACACTTAGTCTTGCAGTCTAAAACTGAAAAACCACATGCCTGCTTTTATAAATTACAGTTTTGAATATCTTGATATACCAACACAAACACATGAAGATAAAGGTAGTATTTCATCAGATCTATGTGACAATCAATTGTAAGACAATTCCAATTTCAGAGACATTAAAATAGGAAAAGAACTAGAAAACAGCTCTTTTTCCCCTTTCCATAGTTTGATTAGGATATTTCCTTTGTCTTCCAGCTTCAGAGCACACCTTCGCTCTAAATACCACGGTATTAACCACAATAAAAGGCCAAAGTACAGTATGCACTCCCCGAGCAGCCAGTCAGTCCCATACTAAGGACAGGAAATCACGTACCTGCAATGAACAACAATGGGCGCTTCCTTCCCAGCCCTCTTGTTCCGCACATGACAAACGAAGTCCAGAAAGTCACTGGAATCATCAGGCACTCCATGGTCAGGCCAGGCTGTGTACTGGAGCTGAGTGAGTTGGCGACTCTCGTTTTTCTAAATGAGAGTGGAAAGTTACACACTTTGACAGGGACCGCCTTTAAAGTATAAACATCCATGCCATTTTAACTTTAGAAGGAAAGCAAAACCACCTTCCCTTTTCCTCTTGCCATAGTGTCTAAACTCACTAAAACCCAGTATTTCTTTTTTTTTCCCCAAGACAGGGATTCTCTGCTGTGGATATCGCTCTGTGTAAATAAAGTTCTGATTGGCCAGTGGCCAGGCAGGAAGTATAGGCGGAACAAGAGAGTAGAGAATTCTGGGAAGTAGAAGACTGGAGGGAGACACCGCCAGCCGCCGCCATGAAAAGCAACATGTAAAGACACTGGTAAGCCACAAGCCATGTGGCAAAGTATAGACTAACAGAAATGGGTTAATTTAAGATAGAAGAAGTAGTTAACAAGAAGCCTGCCACGGCTATACAGTTTATAAGCAATATAAGTTTCTGTGTGCTTTCTTGGTTGGGTCTGAGCGACTGTGGGACTGGTGGGTAAGAGAGATTTGTCCTGACTGTGGGCCAGGCAGGAAAATGGCGTGACTTCAAAATTTGGATATAAGGATATGTTGCTTTGGAAAAGAGTCTCTGCTTTTGTTTCCACAGAAAGCCAGAGGCTATGGATTTGTTCCAGATTAAGATACATCAGGTTTGATCTGCCAAGACCACCTGAAAGGTCTCCAGTGACAGTATGGCCCAGATGATCTGACATCCAGAATGGTTTCAAGGCAACTGGCTCAGAGGTTCACCCTCATGGACTACTCTATAATCCTAAAATTTTCTTTGTGTCCCCATAAGATACAGCGCCCCCCTCCAGCAGGAAGTAGTAAGAGAAACTACGCCCACATTCCCAAAATTATCAAGCTGGCTTTGGAGATGGAATTGGCTCACTCCTTCTCTAAACCCAGACATATTGCTAAAAGAAAAGGTTAAGAGATTCTTGTGTCCCAAATCAGAAGAGCCCTCTGGAGTGGAACAGAGAAAAACCAATATTTTTCTTTAAAGTAGATTGATTATAAACACGATCTCTTTCTAAAGAAGAAAAGGGGATGTGATATAGATATAATAGGATAAAAGGGTAGTTTAAGGAACTTACTTCTAAAGAGCAACAACTTGTTTAAAATGTTTTACATTGGTATAGATTTTAGTCTATTGATACAAACTTAAAGTTAGTTTTGTTATATTGTGTGTATATTTCTACTCTTGTTTAAGGTATTATGTTTGTATAGCTCATTTTAAATTGAAATGGAGAATTAAAAATAGATTAATAATTAGTCATCTATGATAATCATACTCGTAGCCATGTTAGTTAAGTCTTCTAGATATACACAGAGATATTTCAGATAGATAGGTAATCTTCAAATACTTCAAAGACCTACAGAATATGGCATTTAAAATATTTTTAAAATTTAGACTTTCTGGACAGTGAGACATGTCTGCTCCTGGCAGCACCAATTTACTTCAGAGAGGAGGATGGGCATTAAAGACACTTCATATGGAGTTTATCTTCACCTTGGCAAAAATAGCCATTTGGGCAAGAAACTGTTCTTGCCTGGACTGCTCGATCAACTGGACATGCAGGACCCATAGGAAGGTGACCACTGAACTTTGCTTGACAAAATGGTCCTTCAGGTTCCTGCTTCACAGAGGAAACTACCAGACATTCTACAGGACACTGAGAGAAGTGATCGAGAGACTCTAGCCCTGTGGGCTGAAGACAGATGCCCCAACTTTACAAAGGAACATTAGGTGACTGTCCAGGCTGCCAGCTGTCTCTGTCTACTCTTGCAAGACTCCTGAAAAATGCTTACATCCTTCTCCCAGTTCTCAGGTAATATTATATCCTTCTGAGGTCTTTGATGTGGTTGAAGACTAGATAGTTATAATTTCCTCAGTTATGATACAAGATAACTTACATATAAAACCTTAGACTCACAAATATAAGATAGATAAGATATCTTCTTTAATATTGTAACTGTAATTCTTGCTTGATAATTGTTTTGTTATATGTAATTGTACTATGTAAAAGTTAAAACCTTCCTTAAAAAAAAAGAAAAGGGGAAGTGCTGTGGATATCGCTCTGTGTAAATAAAGTTCTGATTGGCCAGTGGTCAGGCAGGAAGTATAGGCGGGACAAGAGAGAAGAGAATTCTGGGATGTAGAAGGCTGGAGGGAGACACCGCCAGCTGCCGCCATGAGAAACAACATGTAAAGACACTGGTAAGCCACACGCCATGTGGCAAAGTATAGACTAACAGAAATGGGTTAATTTAAGATAGAAAAGGTAGATAACAAGCAGCCTGCCATGGCCATACAGTTTATAAGCAATATAAGTTTCTGTGTGCTTTCTTGGTTGGGTCTGAGCGACTGTGGGACTGGCGGGTAAGAGAGATTTGTCCTGACTGTGGGCCAGGCAGGAAAACTCTAACTACAATTCTCTGTGCCTTTTCCTGGATCTCGCTCTATAGACCAGGCTGGCCTCGAACTCACAGAGATCCACCTGCCTCTGCCACCCGAGTGCTGGGATTAAAGGCATGCGCCACCACTGCCTGTCATATTACTACACTTTTATAACTCAGTTTCTATATCTATAAAGAATTTTGAACATGGCAGTCAATCAACAGGCAGAAATAAACTAAGGTCAGAGAACTACTTAAAGGATTACCTACAAGAGGTTCCAGGTGAACAAGGACGGTAAAGTAAAAACCTCCGTGTGAGTATGAACAAAAACTGAGATACTCTTGACATGAGGCAAATGAAATTGTGGAGACTAGAGGGGAAAGCCCCAGGAGAGTGAAAAGGCTCAGCAGTTAAGATGCTTGAGGCCAAGAACGACGAGCTAAGTCCAAACCCTGGAACTCCAGTGGTGGAGGAGACCAGATGCTACAAGTTGTCTTCCCTCCCCGGGTGCACCATGACAAAAGCACAAGCACTCACACATACATGAGTGTGACACATTTTTAAATAAAAACTCCCAATACAGATATATTAGAAATGAGATGGAATAAAAACACCAAGTTGAGTAAGAATTAAATCTACTTGGGGAGGGAGGGAGCAATGGTAGGTAGAACTAATTAAGAACCTTGGCTCAAAGACTCTGCCAGTTATGGCATTTAAGATTTTAGAGCTTCCTTCATGTGAAAAATGAAATGACATCTATTGCTTCCCAGGACCATCTTTAGGTTGACAAGGCTTTATGAAAAGACTAAATACAATCGAACTACTTATTCACACACTTTCAAACACATAACTATCATTCAGCATCATTCAATCTGGGGATGCCATTTCCGTTCAAGGGAGAACATGGAAGTAAAAGTTAATCACAACTTGGATGTAGTACCTACCTGTCGGTTGTCTGTCAATGTATGTGCATTTATATTTGTAGAAAATCTCTTTTGTCCATATTTGTCTCAAATTTTAAAATTAATTTATCTTTGCATAGTTCTAAGGTACTCAGCATATACAAATAAAAATGCCCTGGCTAATTTTTATAAATAGACTCTAAAAATAGGACTATGTTGAAGATAGAAATCATTACACACACACACACACACACACACACACACACACACACACACACACACACACACACGCTATCCTAATGGCTCCACCTACAGAGCACACGTTACCCCA
Organism: Onychomys torridus; assembly: GCF_903995425.1. Taxonomy (NCBI): domain Eukaryota; kingdom Metazoa; phylum Chordata; class Mammalia; order Rodentia; family Cricetidae; genus Onychomys; species Onychomys torridus. Next base: position 66,142,139 of record NC_050453.1, read on the forward strand.
GCAAACCCTTGACCCTTGAGTCTCATTTGAATGACTGTCCCTTCCCCCAGACCCTCAGAGGCAGCTTCCTGCTCCTTCCTTCTATTGCAAGACAGGCTCCACCTCACTTGTCACTACCCTACCCTGGAGTTTCAAGGCTTTAACTGCTGATGGAAAAGGCCTGGGCCGTCCCAGCTTGTGCTGTGGTTATTCCTTCTTTTGGGTACCTTTAGAATGACAGGCAGTGTTGCTGGGTGTGGTGGTGCAAACATTCCATCCCAGCACTTGGAAGGGAGAGGCAGCACGAGGTTCTGGCCAGCCAGGGGTATGCAGTAATACCCTGTCTCAAAAACAAGAGTGACACAAGATGACGGGCAGCTGTCAGGGAAGGGATGAACTGTGGGCAGTGAATCTAAGGCCACTGTCTCTAGAGCCTGCCAGGGCTAGAGCACGATGTACATATACATTCCACCTAGGGGACCAAGCCGTCACTCATTAATCAGGGTCTACTCCTGGCGTTGGAAGCCAAGAGGAATGACTGTGGTAGAATTAAGAAGAGCTGGCAGTCAGAAAGCTGCAATCGGCTTGCTGGCAAAGGCCCTGCTGCGACTTTTCTCCCCATATGACCAAACTGTGATGCTGCTCTTCTTCTCTACTATTGGAAAAAAGTGAAAACAACTTGACATCTTTTAACAGCTTTACCTATTGCCCCAGATATATCCAAATACTTTCCTAATACTGTTTGCACTAAATTTTTTTTTTTAGATTTATTTTATTTATTATATAAACAGTATTCTTTCTGCAAGTTTGCCTGTACGTCAAAAGAGGGAATCAGATCTCATTACAGATGGTTGTGAGCCACCATGTGGTTGCTGGGAATTGAGCTCGTGACCTCTGGAAGGGCAGTCAGTGCTCTTCACCTCTGAGCCATCTCTCCAGCCTCATGCACTAAAACTTTTTATAAGCAAATGTTATGAATAAGCAAACTGATAACAGTAATATTTGCCAAACTTCCAATTAACTGATTACCACATTTATCACTAGAAGTGGAAAAAGTATTTATAATACAGAAGAGTAATATTTATATAATTCCAAAGTAACCCATTAAAGCAAACAGTTGATACTTACTTTTATGTGTGTATGTGTGTATGTGACTATATGAAGAATCATTCCTTTAGAATAGGGTCTCTCCCTGAACCTGGCCCTTGCTCATAGCTATGGCAAAACCCAGAAAGCCCAGGGATCCTTCTGGCTCTGATTTCTCAGAGCTGGGTTTACAGGCACTTACAGTTATGCCCAGCTTGTTATATCAGTGCTAGAATCTGAACTCTGGTCCTGAAGAATGTGCAGCAAGTGTTCTTAACTGCTGAACCATTTTTCTAGTCAACAGTTGAGTGATTCTTGTTTCCCAGTATCTATTACTCAAACTGAAAACAGTTTCAGCTTTCAAAGTCTTTACATCAACTCTTCTGAACAGACAATCTTGACTTCTTACCTCTTGGTTAAACAGTGTCATCTTCCTGAAGATATAGGCAGGATTTCCTTCCTCAGAGTGGCAGGTGACTTGATAGCATCCATAGGATGAGCTTCCTGTGGGTTCTGGCCAATACTGGTGACATTTAACCTGATTATCAACAGAATCGAATACACAAAATTACATTTTTAGGTGTAGGAATTTAAAATCTCCAACTTTCCAAGTATTTTAATTTTTAAGAACTTCCAAATTTACAGAAAATACCCGTTTCACTTAGATCTTCCAACTACAAATGCTTTTAATGTATGCATTTGATATTGTATGAATGTATGCACACATATATGAGTGTGCATGTGCACACATGTAGTACAGTGGTCAGTGTTGGGTGTCTTCCATAGCTCTGTAACTTTTCTGGAGAAAGGGTCTGTCATTGTACTTGGAGTGCATCCAATTTGGCTAGATTAGCTGGGGGGGGGGGGGGCAACGACAATGAGCTCAGGGATCTATCTGACTGTCTTTGCCTGCCCCTCCGGTTCTAGGGCTACAAATACATCTATCACACCTAACTGTTCCATGGGTGCTGGGGATCTGAACTCAGGTTCCCATGCTCACATGGCAGGCACTTTAGAGACTTAGCCGTCTTGTCCAGTCATTATTCACATGTTTACAATCCTGTTTGTCTATATCCAGATTAGAGTTTAACCACAGGTGTGTGTGCATATGTGTGGTGTGTACTATATGATCCCAGCATTATTATCATGTAGCTCACCCATATAAAGTGCTTTTATACACTTCAAAGAACTGTGTAACCATTACCCTCACCACTTTTACAACATTTTCACTATACCCTAAACCCACCCCACACTTATTAGTAGTTGCTGTGCATTCTATTCCATTCTATCCTCTTTCTCAAACATGGACTTAGGCATCTACTAATCTACTTTTTATACTTATGGAACAACCAATCCTGGATGTTTCATAAAAGCAGAATCATACAATAATTTTTGTTGCTAGAACTTTTCACTTAGTATGTTCTCCAGGCTCACCCAAATTCTAGTACCAGTACTTCAGTTATTATTATTACCCAATAGTCTTCAGTCATTTGAACGTATTACATTTGATTTAGAGTATGTGAATCTCCATTTCATGGCTAAGGTTGTGAAGGCATGGACATAGCTTCAATTCCTTGAGTATATAGAGTACTGAAATTGATGACTTACAGAAATACCGTGTTTCACTTTTCCAATCTGCAAGCACAGCAGTGATGCATTTTCTCCTCTCTCTCATTATCTGCCTCCCTTTAATTCTAATCAGTCTACTGTATATAAAGTAGTGTCTCACTGTGATTTTGATTTACATTTACGTTTTGATATCCAGTTATCTTATGTGCCTAACAGATATTAGTGTATCATCTTGGGCAATTGTCTATGTAGATTCTTTGACAAGTTTTTAAATGATCTGGTCATTTAACTGTCAAATTGTAAGGAATCTTTACATATTCCATAAACAGGCCTCTTAAATATACATGATTTTAAACAAATAAAATGATAAGAATTGTAACATTTATATCACAAGTATGGTGTTAGGCACAGTCTGAAATATTTAGCTATAATAATTCAAACTGTGAAACCACAAGAGAAGAATAAAGGCTACAAAAAGTATTCTGAGTCCATAAACACAATGTAATTTGAAAAGAGCCCAAGTAATGGGTAAGATTCAACTACAGCTTACTCTGCCACGTTCAACTTGTGTGGTCAACATCACAACCATGGAGGAGCCTTGTTCCCAAGTCATTTGCCAAAAATCTTTACAAGTGTGTGGTAATGGCCCTTGACAAGCAATGTACTGATTTATAATACTCGAAGAAGGAATTTCCATCTAAAAAGAAAAAGACATTAAAATTTTTGCACTTTGATTTTTGCTATGATTAGGAAGATGAGAACCATCTATTAATGTTAAACTGAACATAACTAATTTCAATAACCTGATTAATACAATAATCTTCATTAATAATTTCATCTGTAAAAGAAATTTCCTGGCAATGTCCAAAGTCATACATATTCATCATTCAATTGTTGGAAAGAGTAATTTAAAAACAAATTATTTTCCAGAATGCTACTTTTTTTGGAGACAATGTCTCACTATGTAGCCCAGAATCCCAGATATTATAGGAATGTATGACCATATCTGGCACTACTATGGCTTAAAGGACAGCTTTACAGAGAGACTTGTTTTAGAGGCAGAGAGTTTGCAAAGAATTTTTTAAAGGTATCTATAAATATTTATTGGTAAATTTCCAAAGGAAAAAATAATGCATTTTAGCTGAATTATATTCATAAAACAATGTGAAGAGCTATTAGAATGATGTTCAAAATTATTTATAGAATGAAATAAGACAAAAAGATATTGGAGAATCACAATTTAAATACATTTGAGGTTGATTTTTGTTTGTTTGTTTGTTTGTTTGTTTTGTTTTTCAAGACAGGGTTTCTTTGCAGCATTGGAGGCTGTTCTGGACTAGCTCTGTAGCCCAGGCTGACCTCAAACTCACAGAGATTCACCTGTCTCTGCCTCCCAAGTGCTGAGATTACAGGCGTGCGCCGCCACCACCACCTGGCTTGAGGTTGATTTTAACAAGGTGATATCTACACAGAGCAATTCAGAGAACACCAAATGGTGTATACTTGAAGTCTCCCTCTCAAACCACCTTCCAGTTATTTTCAGAGGGTAATTTGTTTTTCTAGTTTCTAGTACCTCTTTCACATAGACAGACTGTACACAACAACTCTTTTCCTATTTTTCTGTAAAACCACTTTTTAAAATGATAACACAGAATATATGGTCCTATCATTTGAAAGATAATGCCCAAATTAGTACCTAAACTTCTTTATCAGCCCTTCTTTTAAAAAAGCCACCGGGCGGTGGTGGCGCACGCCTGCAATCCCAGCACTCGGGAGGCAGAGGCAGGCAGATCTCTGTGAGTTCGAGGCCAGCCTGGTCTACAGAGCTAGTCCAGGACAGGCTCCAAAGCTACAGAGAAATCCTGTCTCGAAAAAAAAAAAAAAAAAAAAAAAAAAAAAAAAAGCCTGTAATTTATTTAAAAAACATTTAAGTCATAATTTAAGACATAAAAACATTAATACTATGTTTGTTAGCAGTAGCAAGGCTAAACTGAATACCTCTCTAAACTTGACATTTTTAGCAAATGTGAAAATATACCTATCTATAAGGGCAACAGAGAAGAAATGAAAATACTGGATCAAAATGTATGCATATTTCACATTCTGACAATACCATACTGATCTTCAGAGCATTTTTACCAACCTACACTTCAACCAACAACACACAGGAATATATTTCCATTGATACTTGCTAATATACCTATAATCCTTTATCTATAGTTCTAAAAATACCAATAGTCTGACATGCAAAACTGCTTTTGGTGTTTTAAACCTTGGCTTGACTTGAAGGCATTTTAAACTTGACCTCATTTGAAAGCATTTGACAGCAAAATCTGACTTTGATTGACCTAAGTTATGTTTAGTCTGTTAGTCTGACTCAGAATATTTATATAATATCAATATAAAAGTTACAGGGTTCTTATCCTATAGCCTGCTAGGGACATTATTTCCTATAGCATTTAAAGAACATTCTTTTTTTTTTTTTTTCTTCAAGACAGGGTTTCTCAGTGTAGCTTTGGAGCCTGTCCTGGAACTCACTCTGTAGCCCAGGGTGGCCTCAAACTCACAGAGATCCACCTGCCTCTGCCTCCTGAGTACTGGGATTATAGGCATGTGCCACCACTGCCCAGCTAAAGAATATTCTTTAAAAAAAAGTCTAAAAATTTTGAGTCTCAAAGCATACTTGACTCTAAGGCTTCATATGAAGAACTGGACTTGCATATGTTATCATAAATTTTTGGTCTTTCACTTTCATAGGTTAATAATAGTACTTCTATGTAGGTTAAATTTGTGCTTTGTTTTGAAAATCAAGTATACTTTCATTTAACTGTGTTTGATATTATTTTTCTAAGTTTTATATTAGTATTGTGGTTTTGTTTTGTTTTGAAATGTGCATTGGTGTTTTGCCTGCATGCATGTCTGTCTGTGTGAGGGTGTCAGACCCCCTGAAACTGAAGTTACAGTTCTGAGCCAGCATGGGGGTGCTGGGAATTGAACTCAGGTCCTCTGGAAAAGCAGTCAGTGCTCTTAACCACTGAGCCATCTCTCTAGATCCAGTTTTGCTTAAAAAAAAAAAAAAAAAAAAGTCTCACAAGTCTTTATCTCCTCCAGAAGGAGGAGTTGTGTATCATCTTGTATCACTCTCTTCCTCCTCCTTTGAGGAAGGATCTCTCCTTGCACTTGGAGCTTGAGTCTGGAATTTTTTGATGGAAGCCTGCAAGCCCCAACAATCCTAACTCTGATACCCCAGAAGCAGGGTTCCAGGACACCCATCATGTTATGTGGGTGGGTGTTAGAATCTTAACTCTGGTCTTCATGATTGCACAGCAAGCTTAACTACTTTGCCATCTCTCTACCCCATAGTTGCTAACGTTCCTACGTAACTTCAAAACAGGAGGAGAGCTTTGCTGGTCATTTGCAGGCATACCAATGAAGCAAACAATTTGAGTCACCAGATAAGCATGTTTCCAGCTGACACCAAATAAGGCAACTCTGTTTTGTTCCCCTCTTATACTGCCCACAAGCAGCCGCCAGTACTGTGCAGTACCATATACTTCACATTTCTGTGTTTATGGTGGGTAATTGCACCATTTACAATCATAATGATGAAGTGCTATCTAGTGTTCTGAGGAGCAAGAAAATCTCCATGATGATTATTTCCATTATTCATCATGGAAAAAGTATAGATTAGCTTTCTTCAAGTATGAGTTATACTTCAATGCTGTTGGCTATGTATTCAAAGTTAACAAATCAACAATGTTAATATTAAATAAGTAGCTGGGCAGTGGTGGCGCACCCCTTTTAAGCTCAGGCGGATCTCTGTGAGTTCGAGGCCAGCCCAGGCTACCAAGTGAGTTCCAGGAAAGGCACAAAGCTACACAGAGAAACCCTGTCTCGAAAAACAAAACAAAACAAAATTAAATAAGTCTTTAAATGAAGTTATATATTGATTAACTGATGAAAATATGACTATATTCTTATAAAAACCTAACTTTCTATTTACCCTAAAATGATGTACATCATTTGTACAAACTTTGTAGAAAGAATTTACGACTACCTTAAATAGTGAGAATTAACTGTACATAAAGTAATGTATTTTGTTTAAAAATAACCTACAGGATATCACTTAAACAATACTGGCCACTTGTTAATCGACTTTAAAGCTAGGGGACAGATACACGAGGGACTCTTCTTACTATTCTCTCTACTTTTATAGGCATTTGAAACTAGCCATGTAGTTTACAACACTCAGTGTTGATTACATTTCCTCTACTGCCTTACAACCATTTTGTTTTAACTGAGACAGAGTGTCTTGCTTCCACGCCAGCCTCTCAAGTGCTGGTTTTACATGTGTCCTAACAAGGTCCAGCCTATGTGTAAGATTTTAACTGGACAGCATTTTAAAAATTCAGACTGACATTTGATCTTAGTACCCTTAAGTGTATTAAAATATAAAGATTTTCGATTATTATCATTATTTTAAAGTTTTTGAGTGAAGTTACACATTGATTTGCTGATAAAATGTGCAAAATGTGACTCTTTGGTTGTCCTTTTGAGATGAGGTACTACTTTGTTGCCCAGGCTAATTGTGAAATCTAGAACTCAAGGGTCTTCAGTCTCCCAAAAGCAAAGACTACATTAACCAACAGTCTAGCTGTTTATAGCTTAGGAATGTATCCATCCAGCTTAACAAAATCCTTTCCCTATCTGAAATACTTAGTAATTATCACATATTTCTTTCATTATTCCATTTTTGAAATTATATACTGATGTATTTTCAACAGATGTTAGCATCAAAGTTGAACAGGTGAAGTACTTATAGATGAGAAAGGGGTGTACAATTATACTATGTAACAATCTGAATGTGGGAACACAGAGAAATAACACTGTCCATGAGTTCACAATGGTCAAAGCTAAGTGATGTGTATATGAAGATTGATTTCACAGTAAAAAAAAATTACATTTTTATTTGTGTGTGTGTATGAGAGAGAGAGGCGGAGGGAGGGAGGGAGGACATGTGTATGGGGGGGGGGAGAACATATGTGGGTGTCTGTGGGGGTTAGAAGAGGGCTCCAAATTCCCTGGAGCTGGAGTCACAGTAGTTATGAGTGGCCCAGTGGGGCACTAGGAACTGGACTGCAGTCTCGGCAGAAGTGGCTAACATTCGGAAGTGCACAGCCATCTCTCCAGTCCCTTTGTTTTACCTGTTTTAATTCTATACATTTGAAAATCTTCTATATTATGAAATTAAGGAAAAAGTGATCTTTTCCCTCATTAGTTGGGGGAAATAATCCCCTTACAGTGATACATTTTGGACAGATGACCCAAATAATTCACTGCATGTGTTGTTTTATCTCTAGTGATTTAAAAGGCTGCCACTATTATGACCCGAGCCTACTCTAGTATTCTAGTAATAATAGATTAGTCCATTTCTGGAGTGGATTACTCTATTGTACTGTTATAACTACATATTAATATACTAGTACCAAATTACTTTAGCTTTTTTTTGGTGGGGGAGGTGAATAAGGACCTACCATGAGGCCCTGGCTGACCTGACCTGGAACTTTCTTTGTGTTCTGGCTGGCACTGAACTCACAGAGATCCTCTAGTATTGCCTCCTGAATGCTGGGATTCAAGCCACTACACCTGGCTTAATTTTCTTTCTTTTTTCTTTTTCCCAAGACAGGGACTCTCTATGTAGAAGTAGCTACCTGGGAACTTGCTCTGTAGGCCAGGCTGGCCTCGAACTCAGAGATCCGACTACCTCTGCCTCCTGAGTGCTGGGACTAAAAGCGTGTGCCACCACCAAATAGCCTTGGCTTACTTTTTAAAACATTAATTTGATAAATTATCCATATTTTCAAGTTTTAATATTCATATATTTAATTCATAATATTTAAAGTTAGACTTTCAATAAAAAGGAATTAACCTCAAAGTTGACAATGGTTTCAATTATTTCAAATAACAAAAGCATAACAAAAAACTTACATTTATATAGTTTGCATTGATGTAGTCTTCATTACCTTTTAAGAGGACCCGTGTAGCATCATCTAAAAATGTTAAAAGAAACAATGGATTCCTTTTTTGCTTTGATATTTCAGATTAAACCACCAAAGCCTGGCACATGCTAAGCACAACACTCTACCACTGATCCATTCTGGCCATAAAAAGTTTTAATAACATTTTATTTAAAAGATTAAGTTTAATGATGGTAAGAATTAATAGATACTCACAAGGCGAAATATCTCTGTATCTATTTTTGGAAATGTTCTGAGGTAATTTGGCACAAGACATTGTCATTCCAGGTTTTTTCCGATACAGTTGCTTTAAAAACAAACAAACAAAGAGAAACACTCCAGTAAGTCATCAATAATTCTGTTGATTTTGCAGGTAAGCTTCTATTCTAACAGGAAACACCGTATCCCACACACACTATGATACTCTCTGGAAGAATAGAGTGCTAGCCCAGAACTGTGTCAGTTCTGTAGCTTTTGACATGCATTATATATCTATGATATCCTGAAAAATCTGAAAACAATTTTGTTCATCAAAGTATCTGATATTTGAATAGCAAATCTTTAGAGAACACTTGGCTTTCTTTTAGTTTAGAAGTACAATATAAAAACTGAGATTTCTTTTAAAAGAAAAAAAAGATGCATGTCTCATATGTTTTATTACAAGTATTTACATATAACAGATACTAGAGAACAACAAATAATGATAGACATTTTTTTTAACCTATGGGCAAATTCCTAGTTTTAGTAAAGATAAACAAATTAAGTTCACTATGACAAGATACTGTCATCTACAAATGTGTTGAACTGGATTTATAAATAACTAATCTGGATGTATATAGCTTGTGGGAAACAGGCTGGACATGTCTGGTTTAAATACAGACATTTAAAAGTCACCATGTACTCACTAATCAAAATAAAGGTTAGCAGTGAGAAAGCATTCTTGTACTTCTGAGATAAGGATCTGAAGGGTTTTAAGACTGTACAGACAAAACTAGAGAAAGGCTAAATTGACAAAATATGAACTTGCAACACCAAAGTGACTTTCTTTAACTTGAGAGTGTTGTTTATTTTTATTTTATTTTATCTTATTATTTATTTATTTATTTTGGTTTATCGAGACAGGGTTTCTCTATGTAGCTTTGCGCCTTTCCTGGAACTCGTTTTGGAGATCAGGCTGGCTCTGCCTCCGAAGTGCTGGGATTAAAGGCATGCGCCACCACCGCCTGGCCTATTTTATTTTTTGAGATGAGGTCTTTGCTACATGTGGTCTGGGACGGCCTGAAGCTCATAGAAAATTGCACTGCTGTGGATGTGAGAACAGCAAATGATGTGTGCTGTCATACCTGACTTTGCTCAAGCTTTAGGTATACAATACACTGCCTTTCATAAAAGACCTAGTAAATTACAGGGAAAACCATTTAAGATGTCTTTACTACTCTTTTAAATTTTGAGAGAGGTCTCACTCAATAGCTTAGGGTGGCCAGGAACTCACTATTGTGGACTGACCTTGAACTCATGAACATATTCCTGCCTCAGGTTTGCAAGTGATTAATTAGTTTACAAGTATAAGCCACTATGCCTGGCTTTTTTTTTTTTTTTTTGCCAGAGCTGAGGACTGAACCCAGTGCATTGCACTTGCTAGGCAAATGCTCTACTACTGAGCTAAATCCCCAACCCACCTGGCTCTTATCCTTTTTTCAAAAAGACACTTATTTATATAGGCATTGTTAGAATTCTGCCCTCACTCCAGCTATATGATTGCACATGCAGTTCAGGAGTTAACCAAAGGGTCTTGTATCTTACATCATCAGTGTGTGCTGGCAGCTATGTGCGCGTGGTGTGGTCACGTAGTCAGTGCATGCATGATGTAGCTCCATAAACCCATTCACTGGGAGCCCTTAAAAAGCTGGATGCAGACCCCAGTCTCTCTCTCTCTGCCTTCCCCATGTGCTCTTTCCCTGGCCTGTCCTTTTGTCCCTGGCCCCCCTCCTCCTAATAAAGCTCTCTGCTACTAAGCAACTGGATTCTGTCGTGACTGTGACCTTCCCACCAGTAACCAGCACCATGACCAGTGCCGTTTATCATTCTTTCAGGCATAATTAGTATTATGGTAATAAATTTTAAAACTACATTTTAGAAGTCAATGTGAACCAGTTCTAAGGCTATCATTTTACCTTATAAATCGTAATTCACAGTAGGTTAGGCTCTTACCACGCTCAAACTAATTAGCACATACTGATTTAATATAATGATATCACTTACATCAAACTGTGCCAGTACTGTTCCAGTGATAAGCCCCTCAGCTAGCTGGATCATTGACTCTCGCAGGGAATGGTCATCTTGATGGACACTATCTAGTGGGGCTTTCTCAGGAATATATTGGAAGTCTGGCTCACTTTCTAATTTTTCTTCCACTACATCATATACAGCTAAAATAAAACAAAAAACATACACAAGAATCTTAATTGAATTCAGTACGAAATTTCCAGTTATTTTTTATAGATTCAGTTATTAATAATTCCTCTGGATCTAACTGATGCCACTGTGTAGGAACCAAGGATGGCTGTGGGGTTGAAAGGCTTTTCCTATTCCTTTGGTGAAAAGAAGGGTTCTTTAGCCATATGCTTACAATGTGAAGAGACATGAAGAAAATGAGGCAGAACTAGAGAGGTAAAGAGGACTTGCTACTCTTACAGAGGATCTGGGTCCTGTTCCCAGCATCCACATGGCAGCTCATAACCTCCTGTTTATAAGTTCCAAGGGATAGAGAGCCTCTTCTGACATTCTTGGGATCTGGTGCCCATGTGATGTGTGTGCCGTACACACACACACACACACACACACACACACACACACACACACACAAATATAGCTTTATAAAAATAAAGAAAATGAGGCAGTGTTGAGCTGGAGATCTGAATAGACCTCCCCTTAATTTCTAGGACATGGGTCAATAGCACAACAAAAGTCTGTACACTATTATATGTACGGATATGTTGGCTTTTATCATCTGATAAGTTACAGGTAAAATAACACAAAGCTAGATAAATTTGTTCCACCCTTTCTTCTTGACTTAGTCATTATATATACTTCATCCTCTGTTAGGATAAGGAGAGTTCAGATTCCAGATGTTGGACCTATAAATGCCAGGCCTATAACTTACCCTCACTTCTCCCTCTCAGCTCCATTTTAAAGAAAATTTGTTTTTTGGTTTTTGTTTTTACATGTATGGGTGTTTTGCTTGAATGTGTATATGTATACTGAGTGCATGCTTGGTGCCTATGGATACCAGAAGAAGGCATCAGAGCCCTTGGAACTGGAGTTACATTGTGAGCCACCATGTAGATGTTGGAAACCAAACTCTAGTCCTTTGTAAAGGCAGCAAGTGCTCCTAACTGCTAAGCCATCCATCTCCAGCTCCTTAACTCCATTCTTTAGAATGGGATCTATTAACACACTCATGAATGGTTCATCCATAGCAAGTATGTCCATTCTCTGCAAAGGACTGCCTCTTAGCCGTTTTGCTGGATTAGGAAACATCATGTAACATACTTGGGAGAAATAAAAAAAGATGATAAATCCACACTGAAAATGAGCAGAGGTCTCAGTCTAGAATCCTTTACAAGGTTCAGCTGGGTTCCTCTTGGAATTTAAAGTCTGAGAGAAACAACCCAAATTACAGAAAGGCCTTTGCCATCATAGAGACTTCTGTTTATATTCTGGCTCTGTACCCAACATGAACCTGTAGGCAGGTAACTGAATGTTTGAGAATATTTTCAACTATAAGCTGAGAGTAATTTACCTATATCATATTTTCTGGCTCTGATGATTAAGTGAGAACATTAGACAACAGCCTAGATAGAAGGAAAACTTTTTAGTTGTCACTGAGAGATATAGGAGCTATTGAGAACAAAAAGGCAAAACTGAGAGATTGTTATTGTTCTGAACCTGAAGATATGACAGAATACACACAGTATGAAGCTCAAACAAACGAGTTCCTCAAAATGAATAGTCCATTAATGCTTGTTTCATATTCTTAGAAAGCCAATTCTAGGATTATACATGGAGAAGAACACAAAATACAGAAGAGAAAAGAAAATGTCTGCTTTATCCAATTTTCTTTACAATACATCTCACTGTGACATACTCACACATAAAAACACTGGATTTCGATCATATGCACCACTCTCCTGTATTCCTACTATAATAAATATGCTCTTCTACATTTACACTTTTCAAATACAAGCCTGTGCATAAGTACACATGCCTCGTGCTGTTCAAATATCTGTTGGTGAACACAGCTTCCTGCATAACTTGGCTACTGTGATAGAGCCACAATGACTATAAATGCAGTGCTAGTATGTCCAGATGAGGCTTTGACATCATTAGTCAAGAGGGCATCACCTATGGAAAATAGAGCTAAAACTGCTTTGTTGCTTTTGTTGTTGTTTTAACTATAGCTTGCTATTGGAATTTTCTAGAACAGATTTCCTCCCCCACACCCTCCAAAGACAGGGTTTCTCTGTGTAGCCCTGGCTGTCCTGGAACTCACCAAGAACACACAGAGATCGGTCTGCCTCTGCCTCCCGAGTGTTAGGATTAAAGGTGCGTGCTGTCACCATCTGGTGGAGTTTACTCACTCATCAAACAAATATTCACTGACTACATAACACTACTACTGGAGTGGTTGAAGAGGAGAGCCACTTCAGGTATGGTAGAGTAAGCAGAGAAAGCCTTCCTGAGTGAAGGAAGCAAGAACGTGAGTTACATAAAAATCAAGACTTGTTTACTGAGCAGAGCAAACAGCAAGTACACAGGCCTAAAGTGTATCAGGTCGGAGCTTTTGGGAAATAGTATGAAAGCCACTAGGCCAACAGAAGTGAGTATAGTATGAATGGGAGATAAGAGAACCAAGATTTTGGGTTGTTTTCTCCAAGAACGATAGATGTAACTGTCATCTGAATAAGAACTTGCTTGACATGCTTAAAGAAGCCTCCTCTGGCTACCATGTCCAGTAATAAACAGTAACAAATTATAACAAATACTCTGGGCTAAATAGAGGACCTACCATTAGGCCGAACTAGAAGCACGAGTTCCCCAGAATGCCTCTCACAGCTGGCTTTAATAAACAAGACTACTTGATCATGGGTATGTTCTGCAATGTCCCGACCATTGATCAGTATCACTTGGTCTCCTTCATTCAGTCGAGGGACACAGAGGTCAGCCTGCAATAGAATGTAGACAAATGTTCAGATATGCACATGGTATCCTGAAACTATGGAAATTCACCTCTTATAGACTATAGCAGGAAGACTAAAACTACATATAGAAAAGCAGCCAAGCACAGCTAGGAAGATGGCTCAGTCAGGCAAGTGCTTGCTAGGTATGCCGAAGGGCCTGACTTCTAATCCCCACAAAGTATATCAACATCAGTGCTGCAGTGAACCTGTAATGCCAGTACTAGGAAGACAGAGCAGAATCCCTAGAGCTTGTTGGCTAGCCAATAGAGCCAATCAGGAAGCTCTAGCTTCAGTGAGAGACACCATCTCAAAAAGTAAGGTAACAAGGTGGAAAGTGACTGAGGAAGAGGTCAGCCTCTGGTTTACACACACACACACACACACACACACACACACACACACACACACACACAACTATTTAAAAAGCAGAAATATTTAATTTTGTTTTACAGCTTCAGTGAATGAATTCCTTCCTCATGGCAGATCATGTTCATAGAAAAAAAAGATGTCAAAATGCATATATACAAGCAGCTTTTATTTTGTACTGTTTAAATATATACAATTTTAGTTCCTGCAGCTTAAATAACAGCAGTTTCTAAATGACAAAATTTGAGTTTTCAGGACACACTGTGAATTACTGAATAGAGTCAATACCTTTGCTGCTGGTGCTTCAGTCCAAAATGACTATCTCAAAATCAAGTACCGGGCTGGAGAGGTGCTCACTGGTTAAGAGCACTGGCTGTTCTTCCAAAGATTCAGTTTCCAGCATCCACACCCAGTGTGGTTACAGAAGAGTTAAAAACGGGTTAACAGAGGGGCTAAAGTCCTCTGTAACTCCAGTTCTAAGAGGGAATCAGATGCCCTCTTCTGGCCTCCACAGGCACTGAAGGCATATAGTACACAAACATACATTCAAGCAAAATATCCATACATATAAAATAAAAATGAATTTCACTTGGGAGGCAGAGGCAGGCAGATCTCTGTGAGTTCTAGGCCAGCCTGGTCTACAAAGTGAGTTCCCGGAAAAGGTGCAAAGCTACACAGAGAAACCCTGTCTTGAAAAACAAAAAAGACCAAGAAGGAGGGTTGGCGATGTAGCTCAATGATAGAGCACTTGCCTAGCAAGCACAAGGCCCTGGGTTCGATCCTCAGCTCTAAAAAAAAAAAAAAAAAACAGACCAAGAAGGAACACATCATACTTACCAAGGCATATCTATTAGTCATTTTGTGACCAAGAAGCAAAGAACACAGCTATGCTTCTCTTTGATTCTCAGTGGAAAACCATAAAAAAATCTAAAAGAACCAGCCAGAAAAGATGAAAACAAAAGCTAAGTAAGAAACAAAACATGATAGACCCCAGAAGTGACCTTTGACCTGAGAAGACAGGATGTTGGAAATGAGCAACTCTGCTGTCTGGAGCTCTAAGTAAGTAGTTATTTTCACAACACCAAGGTGTCAAAGAACAAAACACTGGAAACAGACCCAAAGTGAAGGATTACGATACTTTGCTAATGTAAGGATTCTGTAGATGCCCAGGCTCGGCACCTTACTACCTCATCAGCAGGCGACTGTGTCCTAGCCTAAAACCCGGACATACACTCCCACACGCTCTTCCATTTCTCTCTCTCTCGGCATGCTCTGTCTTTGTCTCTGTCTCTCTCCTTCTCCTAATAAAGCTCTAAAAGGTACCATGGCTCATGATTCTTCCGCCACTGCAGTATCTAGCACTAGCCACCAGCGCCATCATATACCCATACAGCTAATAAGGTAAGAGACCCATTCTGTAGTCTCAGTTTTACAACGTACTAGTCAAACTACTTGAGATAAGGACTCATAAATAACTGAAGCATTACTGTTCAATATTTCTGATGTTTTGGACTACCAAACACATTTCTTGTGTTCCTCAATATTTTTATAATGGACAGCACAAAATACTTTAATGTATAGAAAATAGATCTAAAAGTCATGAAAACAGTGTAATTTTTCCAGCTGGTTACCAGTCCACTGCATGACTTCACCTTGCACGGCCATCTTTACAGTTCTGCACTACTGCAAGATGAAGCAGGAAGCATAAGAGCTTAGCTGTTAGAAGGATTTTGAGGGAACAGTAACAGAGAGGACAAAGAGGGACTGAGTGTCAGGACGGAAATGAAGCTATGTAGACAGGATTTCATCCCAGAGAAATTAAGTAGACGGATAAAGAGCTTGGTGTATCTAGATTTATTCTTGTCCTGAATGCCTGACGGAGCTGTAGCTGAGCAGATTGTTTTCCCTCAGATATTCCACACGGGACTTAGCGTTACCCCAGACCCATGGGTAATCCATAATGAATAACATGTTCTATGAAAACTTAGGACACCAAGCATAAAGATGGCAGGCCAGGTAGTGAAAGAAATGCTGTGACAAAGGGAAGGAGAAACGGATCCAACTTACTGAAATTTACTGCAAACAATTTCATAACACTCAGCAAAGTAGTATGACCAGTGTCAAGAACACTGATGTAAAGGTTACGCTCATCCACTACTTATGAGATGTATAATCTTAGAGACCCAACACTGAGAAATGCAACAAGGAGGTAGTTATCCTGATTTATATTCTAGAGTTGTGAAGATAAAAATGAGGTTAATTTGCCGGGCGGTGGTGGCGCATGCCTTTAGTCCCAGCACTTGGGAGACAGAGCCAGGCCTGTGAGTTCGAGGCCAGCCTGGGCTACAGAGTGAGTTCCAGGACAGGCTCCAAATCTACACAGAGAAATCCTGTCTCATAAAACAAAACAAAACAAACAAACAAACAAAAAGGTTAATTCAATCAAATGTTTTTAAATCTCAAATATTCAAATGTCAGCCTTATTGTTTGTGAGGTTTTTTCCCTTGGTGGCTATTTATTCAATGAAGTAGATGACAAACATTTATATAGTCCTTTATGTAGAGAAATGCATCTATGTATCAGTTTGAGTCTATGCTTTTAAAAATGTGTGTTTAGGATACCCAGAATGAAGCAGAATGGTTGCTACAGTACCAGGAGAAGTGTTACTTCAGCAGAAAGTATATCACATTTACTCTGTGGGTAGTATTCTGGCAGAAAAGAAGAAGTGGTCTATGTATTAGAGGACATGAGTCTTCTGAATCTTTTATTATACCCATTTATCACTGATGGGAACTTTCGTCAGATATCAATTTTTTTTTTTAAGATTTATTTATTATGTATACAGCATGTGTCCCTGCAGGCCAGAAGAGAGTACTAGATCTCATTACAGGTGGTTCTGAGCCACCACGTGGTTGCTGGGAATTGAACTCAGGACCTCTGGAAGAGCAGTCGGTGCTCTTAACCTCTGAGCCATCTCTCCAGCCCCAGATATCAATTTTTATTTGCATTTCTTTCTGATCTGAAAAGTTAAGACATCTGCATATTAGATAAATTTCGTAAGAGGAACAGACGTTGATTACAAGATTTCCATACAAAAGAAAATAATTACTTTAATGTGAATTATCCATTTCTGAGGTACCCAATATACAATTTAAAAACAAAAAACAAAAAAATACCTGACATTAAAATATTGAACTAGGTTGGGCAGGGGGTGGGGGAGAGGGGAAGGGAGGGGTTGAGGTGATGGCTCAAGTCTTTAATCCCAGCACTTGGGAGGCAGAAGCAGGCAGATTTCTGAGTTCAAGGCCAGCCCGGTCTACAGAGTGAGTTCTAGGACTCTGTCCTGGAAACCCTGTCTTGGAAAAGCAACAGAACAAGACAAAACAACTTTTGTTTCCTCTAATCATCTTTTTTAAAAAAGGTCACATCATGGAAGACTGTGGTGATATCTAAATTAATGAAATAATTTAAAAGTGATAAAGTTCTACTGCTTCAATATGTTCTAAATTCAACCAACATTTCAAAAGCATAATTCTACACAGCAGAAGGGAGTAAGTCATCAGCAATACATAAACCTCATAAGAGCAAAGCATGTTCCATGTCATGATTCAGATAATTAAATAGGAAGAAAAAAAGAAAGTGAAAAATAGCAGTAATTCCATTTTTTCAAGAGAAGACTTTGCTAATATTTTACCATGTTTCCAGATAACACACCATTAAGAATTATTCAATGATGAACAGAAAATTCATGACTGTGAAAGCTTAATGATGAATAACAGGGGGACTCACTGTTATAGGTTCAATGTTTTTAGAATGTACACATTAGAATTTAAAAAATAATCCCATATCATTTTCATTTAAAGTAATTTTAAGCCGGGCAGCACATGCCTTTAATCTCAGCCATCGGGAGGCAGAGGCAGGCAGATCTCTGTGAGTTCAAGGCCAGCCTGGTCTACAGAGTGAGATCCAGGACAGGCACCAAAACTACACAGAGAAACCCTGTCATGAAAAACAAACAAAGAGCAATTGTAAAACAAAAAGTAGGCAAATAATGTACATTGTAAAAGAAAAAAAAATCTGATGAACTCCATCTTCCTCTGTATTGGTTGAATGAGGAGGTTATCTGGACAGAACCCTTTAGCACTGCAGTAACAGTCAGTGATAGCTTCTTTTTGTTTTTGTTTTTTTTTTTTTTTTTGGTTTTTTGAGACAGGGTTTCTCTGCGTAGTTTTACTACTTTTCCTGGAACTCACTTGGTAGCCTAGGCTGGCCTCAAACTCACAGAGATCCACCTGGCTCTGCCTCCCAAGGATAGCTTCTTTCTAAGAAACAGAGTCAATTAAAATCTATCTTCCCTGCAACTTACAATATGGTACTTAGTATTGAGATTTAACATTTGGCACATGACAAGTTGAAAAGTAAATTTTAACTTTCTTCCTTTATTTAAGCAAATAAAAGTGATTTATTTTTCTTTTATGTGTGGGAGTGTTTTGATTGCATCTATGTCTGTGCCCCACAAAAATGCCTGACACCTGTGGAGAACACTGAATCTCCTTGAAGTAGAGTTACAGGCAGCTGTAAGCTACTATGTGGGTTTGGAGAATCGAGCCTGGGTCCTCCAGTAGAGCAGCCAGTGTTCTAAACAGCCAATCCATCTCAATGATTTTTTTTTTTTTTAGTAAAAGTAAAGTAAAGGGGGTAAAGAAATGGCTTTGTTAAAGCACGTGCTGCTCTTCCTCCAGTTCCAAGGGATATAATGTCCTCTTCTGGTCTCCACAGGCAGCAAGCATGCATGTGGTATACACACATACAGGCAGGCAAAACACTCATCCATGCAAAACTAGTTTCTTTAAAGTATAAATGGGGTTGGAGAGACACTTAGCAGTTAAGAGCCCTTGCTCTTCTTGTAGTGGAGCCATTCCTAAGACCCACAATGAAGCTCACAACTAACCATAACTCCAGGTCCATGTGGATCCTACATTACATTCTGACCTTTGAGGACACCACACATACACAGAGGGTGCACAGACATATATGCAAACAAAATATTCATATACATAACAACATCTTAGAAAGTATATTTGTCTTTTGTTTGTTTGTAGCTCTGGTTGATCTGGAAGTCTCTGTGTAGACCAGGCTAGCCTTGAACACAATGGAGATATGCCTGCCTCTGCCTCCTGTGTGCTGGAATTAAAGACAGGCAACTACCACACCTGGCCCCAAAGTATATATTCTTTTTTGTTATTCGAGACAAGGTTTCTTTCTCTGTGTTGCCCTGGCTATCCTGAAACTCGTTCTGTAGACCAGGCTGGCCTTGTGGCTTCAAACTCACAGAAATCCGCCTGTCTCTCCCTCCCAAGTGCTAGGATTAAAAAGTATGTGCCACCACCACCCATCCCCAAAGTATATATTCTTAAAAACAGTATGCACATAAAATTTAGGCTAACTTACAGGTGTTCCAGGTGCTACTCGGGACACAATTACGGGCATCTTCTGATCATATCCACCCTGGAAAACACAAAGAAAGTTAAATACTACCAAACTAAGAACATCTTAAAATAAAATCTAATTATGGCAAATTCCAGATTACCTTTACATTGAACCCAAACCTTCCATTTTCATCAGGTTTCATTTTGATAAGAACAAGATTATCATTTGGAATGCCACCATTAGGCTTGAAAAGACAAAAAAAGAAATTTCAGATTATAAATAAAGTATATATTATATCTGCTTGTATTATCTATGGTATGTAAACAATTACAATTCTAAGAAAAATGTTAATTGAAGAAACTAAGTTTCTTGACTAGTAACTTGAAGATGCGTTCTCTCACTCTTCCTTCCATTCTACCGGCAAGAACACTGGCAAATGGAAAGGATTTGTCGTCCCCCAGTCCTTTCTTTACGTAATGCTAGTCAGATTTTCATCTCCTCCATTCCATGACTAGATTAAGACAACAAATATTTCCCATTGCTAAATCCAGAGGTAAGTCTCATCCTTATCTTACTGAATTACCTGCAGCATTTAACAAGGGGAATCATTTTCTCCTTGGGTTCCTTTGTTACACCCTGTTGCCTACTTTTCCTTCTACTATTCTGCCTGCACATTCTCCGTCTCCTTTAATCTTCCTTATTCTTATAATTTGGTGGACTGGAGGCCCAGTGTCTACAGCCTTTATTTAGGTAACTACACACGTCTTGATGATTCTCTAGTCTGTGGTTTTTAAATATTCATGTATATGTGTGCGTGCACAGTTGTGTGCAGGTCCACATATGTGTGCAGGTGTGTGTGAACCTAACTGTGGGGCTGGGGACAACCTTGGGCAGTAGTCCTCAGGTGCTGTCCTGCTTTTTGCTCTCACTGCTACCAGGGACTTAGCATGTAGGGCTAGGCTGGCTGACCAATGAGCCCCCAAGGCTCCACCTGTCTATACACTCTGAGTGCCTGTGTAGCCATCATTTAACCAACTAAGCTATCTTCTAGCCTTTATTAAAGATTTTTTAAAGAAACAAACTAGACTGTAAGTTATATAATAACAACTACCATGTGTTAATTGTCTTTGCATACCCACTCCCATCAAAATACAAGTTCAGTAACCATGAATGAATCAATGCATGCAAGAAGAGACATATAAACAACACCAAAGAGTTAGTAGCAGAGTTGTCATTTTTGGTAAGAATTCTGATCTCTTTTGATTAAGTCTATTGTAGTGAAACAGTACATGTGAGAAAATAAAATGGTTTCAACTTTTGGTAATGGGAGAAGCTCTGAGTAAATAAACAAGAAGGCAGGGAATGCAGTAATCAAAGGCCTCTGACACTAGATGCTGAAGCCTATGATGGACTTTCTCTTTTGCATCTTATTTAATTTCCTAATGTCTCTTTAAATTTCCTGAAACATATCTACATATAACTATGCTTGCTTTTTTAGGAACATAGTGTATTTGTAAGTTGCTAATCTCACTTATGGCTTATTTAAATCTTGAGAAAGTAATAAACCATTAAGAGGCTAGTAACTCATTTTATTGTATACAAGCATATTCTGGAGAAGCAAAAATTATAAATTATTTTGTAAGATGTAGAATGTACATACACTATTAGATCTGTTCCAAATTTTAAAAAGTTGGGGGATATATCTACATTAAGAAATTACATGTTAAAATAAGTATTTACTGAATTATTAGAAGTTGTTCTGGAAACATGTATATTTTGTATACTGAAATTACCACTAAGTTGTTAAGACATTAACTCAAAGCAATGGGCATTTTACAAATGAAGAAAAAGATAACTCCATAATGGTATAAATCATGATCAAAGAATCAGAAAAAAAGATAAAGTACTATTATTTACAACTAAAACATGCTATGGTTCAAAATAAAACTGCATTCAGGATTTTAAAGGTTCAAAACAAAGCGAGGCTACCTACAGTGGACTTTTCAGGGGAAGAGGGCACATCAAAGGTTTCATTAGTATGGTTTACTAAATCTTGCTGAGAGTGGGAAAAATGAATTTGGTTCCAACTGTTTTTCTTAGATTGTTTGGGTGGTAAAGCTGGAGGCTGCCCATCTTCAGGGGTTTCTTGTGATCTAGGTAAGAAAAGGGGGGAAGAAATTAATATTTTTTGTAATCATCTGATGAAAATATCTTTTATTAATTAATTAACTAACTAATTTATTTATTTATTTATTATACAGTAGTCTGTCTGCATGTATATCAGATCTCATTACAGATGGTTGGGAGCCACCATGTGGTTGCTGGGAATTGAACTCAGGACCTCTGGAAGAGCAGCCAGTGCTCTTAACCGCTGAGCCATCTCTCCAGCCCCGGAAATACCTTATTTAAATTAGGTCAAGCAATCCAGATACCAACCATGTCTAGTGTGAAAAGGCTTTAAATATATTTACTTGGAAATGCAACTTTTCTTTTTAAGATTTATTTATTATGTACACAGAAGAGGGTGCCATATCTCATTACAGATGGTTGTGAGCTATAATGTGGGTGTTGGGAATTGAACTGAGGACCTCTGGAAGAGCAGCCAGTGCTCTTAACCTCTGAGCCATCTCTCCAGCCCCAGAAATGCAACTTTTTAATAAAAATTTCTTAAATAGTAAATCTGTTTTTAATCAACCAATAAGCAATTATAGAATACCTTAAAAGTATTCATTCCTATGAATATATTTATTAATTTGCTGTAATAATGTACCTACCTTTCCAAAACTTTTTTAAAAATGTTTTTAGTGGAGGCATGGGTAGCCAGAGAATATTGTAGGCAAAGAGAAGTCAAAATAGAATTTCAGAAGGTAAGCCTCTATTCCTGTGGACACCATGTACTTCAGACCCATGGCCCAGAGGCTCCCTGAGCTGGAACTGACTTGCATGCCTCCTCACTGAGGAAGAACTTTCATGGTTCAAGAAGGCTCCATGCAAGCTTCCAAAGGAGGAAGGCAACCAACTACCTAACTATAGCACCTATGAACCACAACCCCCAGTAAGGCACAATAACACCTAAGGGTATATAGTGGCGCACACACCTTAGTAGTAACCAACAGCTTTCTAATTGGACTTAAGATCCACTCAACAAGAGAGAAATCGTGCTTGGTACTGGGAAGCTAGCCAATTACCCAGGATTACTAGACTCATGGATCTTGGATAAGAACTTATAACCACTACTTTACTAAACTAGCATAATCCTGAACTATACTCTAAATATTTGTCTTTATACACACAGATAGGTGTAGTTCTCACTCCTCATCAAGAACTCTTTGTAACAGATGGAGACCATTACAGAAAATCTAAACAATCAAAATGCAGAGCTGTGGAGTCTAGTCCCAACGGATTCATCTACATAATAACTTCTGCACCTAAGGCTCAGGGAACACTGCAGAAAATGGAGTAGAAAGAGCCAGAGGGTCAGGGAGTTCTGTGAGACTGTGTCTCCTAGGAATATCAGAAGCCACATCCATAAAGTCTCACCAACATGGCAGCCTATACATGAGCTGAACAAGGACAACAACAACAGACATCCAAAGGGCATGGGGAAAAGCTCACAAGGCTGGAACTCTACACAAAGAACTACAGATAACTAAGGAATGCTGTGAGTGGGAACACACCAGTTATTTATCCAATACCAATTGTCAGCCCTGAAAACATACTGACCAGTTATAGACAGTACAGGAGATTACACACACACACACACACACACACACACACACACACACACACACACGTATGTAACAATTAATGAAAAAGAGTTCATGAATTTGAAAGAGAGCAAGGGGGGTTTATGGGAGGGTTTTTAGGGAGGAAAGGGAGGGAGAAATCATGTACTTATAGGCTCAAAATAAAAGACAAAAAGAAAAATCTCTGAGAATTGGATGTTGAACAGAAAAAAACCTCCTCATAGGTATAGTCTAATGACCTTAAATTACTGTCCTCCTTTACCATGGCTCATGAGGTTAGTAAATGCAATCATGGGACAGAGACTAGAGTATTAAGGTCATCATTGAAGAGACAAAACTCCATAGAATCTTGTCAGATGAGAAGACAATTTATAAACATTAAAGACTCTCTAATTTGTGGCAACAGGAATGAATAGCTATGTATTCAGGAGAGATTTCAAGGTAGAAATCATAACTTTTAAGAACCAATAGTCTATAGAACATAACTTGTGATTTTCCACAAGGAAGAACCAATGGTTCAACTTTTATCCTACTATGCTGGCATCCGTGAAAGTGAACTTGGAAAAAAGAGAGCAGGAATGGAATCTTTTTTCCTATTAAAAATTAGCAAATATTAATTGTAAAAATTTAATGGATCAAAACTTTTATTGTGCTATTTTTGTATATACAATGTATATTATGTATTTTTCTCACCTTGTTCTCCACTATCCTCTTCTGTCCTAATGTCCTCGTTGGCTTTGGTCCTTTCTCAACAGTCCCCTTTTAAATTCAGATTCCACACATGACAGAAAACTTAAATTTCTCTTCCTTGGTCTGGCTGATTTAACGTGATGATCTCTAGCTCTATCCAAATCCCTACAAACATTTTTTTTTTCCTATGGCTGAATAATCAATACTTCATTGTATTTATATTCTACATATTCTATACATTCAATATATCTATATTGTTTATCCATTCTTATGATGGGCACCTTGGCCGATGCCATAATTTAGCTACTGTGAATAACCCCAGTGAACTTGGGTCAGTAGTTATCGTTAGTGTACGATGACACTGGTTCCCAGGAATACTAAGGATGAATCATATGGTAACTTTATCTTCAGTTTTCTGAGGATCATCTGATTTCTGCAGCAGTCACACTACGTTACATTGTCATTAACAGCGTACAAGAGTTCTTTATACAATCTCCACATTGCCAGCACTTGTTTGTTGTTTTTTTTTACCATAACCATTCTGATTGGGATGAAATGGACTATCAATGGAGTTTTGGGTTGTACTTCCCTGGTGGCTAAATATGTTGTTGAATTTTTTCATGTGTTTATTGGCCATTTGTACTCAAGGATTAAAGTAGCAACATAACTTTACTCAGAGTGAAGAGATAAGTGAGATGATGGTCAAGAGTGAAAACAGGCCGTATGAATGAAAGCACTCAAGGGTCTGTGCTTCTTTTTAAGAACTATTTGGTCAGTTTGTCTGCCTATTCATTACTGGATTATTTGTTCCTTTGGTGTTAAGTTTTTTGAGTTCTTTATTTGATCTAGATTTGATGAATATCTGCAAAGATTTTCCTCCCATTCCATAGGCTGTCTCTTCACTCTGAAAATTGTTTCTTTGCTGAACAGAACTTCTTATTTTTTTCAAGATTTATTTATATTTATTATGTATACAGAAGAGGGCGCCAGATCTCATTACAAGTGTTGTGAGCCACCATGTGGGTGCTGGGAATTGAACTCAGGACCTCTGGAAAAGCAGTCAGTGCTCTTCACCTCTGAGCATCTCTCTTGCCCTGAACAGAACTTCTTCATTTGATGCAATTCTGTTTGTCAGTTGTTGCTGTCCTATTCTCCTGAACTATTGGAGTGCGATTCAGAAACATGCTGTCCACACTTGTCTGAAAGGCTTGCCATTGGTCTTCTGCCATTAATTTCAGGTCTTATATTAAGGTCTTTGATGTATTTTGAATTGATTTTGCTCAGAGTGAGACCAAAAGAACTAGTTTCAGTCTTTTACACGTGAATTTCCAGTTTTCCCAGCATGATTTAAAAAAAAAAAGGTTGTTCTTTTTGTTTTTGTTTTTCTTTCTTTCTTTCTTTCTTTCTTTTTTTTTTTTTCTGGAGCTGAGGACCAAACCCAGGGCCTTGTGCTTGCTAGGCAAGTGCTCTACCACTGAGCTAAATCCCCAACTCTGTTTTTCTTTTTCTTAATTGTGTGTGTAGGTGTGTTTCCCTTGTGAGACAGGGTCTCATTCTGTATCCAGGCTGGTCTTGAACTCAACAAAGAACTGCCTGATTCTGTCTCCTGAGTGCTTTGATTTAAGGTGTATGCTACGATATCTAATTAAAACTGATTCTTTCTTAAATTTATTATGTGTATGAGTGTTTTATCTACATATATGTATGTATATCAAATGCATTATGATGCCAGAAGAGGGCACTGGATTCCCTGGCACTTGAGTTACAGACAGTTATGAGCTGTCATGTGAGTGCTGGGAACTGAATCCAGGTCCTGTACAAGAACAGCAAGTATTCTTAAGTGAACATCCCTCCAGCACTGAAAATGGTTCTTGATATACTCAAGGATAGAGCTAGCCAAGAGCTAACCAAGCATTACTCACTTGGAGAACTGGTAATAGATGCTTAAATGATACTATCATTTTAAAGACTACCCTTTACTCTCCTGCAGGGATGATATCAGGCTTGTCCATATGACTTGCTTTAGTGGATAAAATCAGATTAAAGTGGCATGTGTCATCTTCAAAGGGAAGCTTTAAGAAATAGATCCTGGGTTGGGGATTTAGCTCAGTGGTAGAGTGCTTGCCTAGCAAGTGCAAGGCCCTGGGTTCCATCCTCAACTCAAAAAAAAAAAAAAAAAAAAAAAAAAAAAAGAAAGACATAGATCCTGATTCATTATGATTTCTTCCTTGAAGAGTCTTCCATGCTATGATATTAGCCACGCCACAGAGACTTGGCCTGGTATGAAAATAATATGGAACAGAGCCACAACTGATGAATGATGAACAGAAAGCAATGACAGCAAGAAACATTTCTTCTAGGTCATTGAGGCTCAATTGCTACCACAGCACAACTTAACCCAGGATAATGGGGAGGTCATGACGGGAGCAACCTTGGATACATTCTATCCCTTGGCAGTAGAGGCATGAACCTCTTTAGAAGGTGGCTGCTAGAAACCTGGCAGTTAGGGAGGTTGTCGGGGACTGAGGGGTAAGGTGGGGTAGTGGATTCAAATTGGATAGTGTGGCTTAATGGCCTCCCAGAGAAGTTTGTGCTAAGGAAAGTCATCAAGTTTTCTAATCTGGCATAAAATAGACTAAGTGTAAGTCCACAATAATGCCCATTCATCTAGGTGTCTGTGTA
The DNA here is from genome assembly GCF_903995425.1 of Onychomys torridus. NCBI lineage: Eukaryota > Metazoa > Chordata > Mammalia > Rodentia > Cricetidae > Onychomys > Onychomys torridus. The sequence continues at coordinate 66,168,944 of NC_050453.1, forward strand.
AAGCAATCCAAGGCCAAACACTCTAGACATTTTAAAAAGAGCATCTTTTACTATCTGACAATTTTTCTTTTTTCTTTTTTTTTTTTTTCAAGCTGAGGATCGAACCCAGGGCCTTGCGCTTGCTAGGTGAGCTCTCTGCCACTGAGCTAACTCCCCAACCCCTGACAATTTCATATATATTCATACTTGCTCAAATTCATCTTAACTCCCTAACTCCATACACACACATTCCCAACACACCCCCCTCCTTCATATCCTCCCCATTTTCCTTTGGTAACCCACAAATGTTCTCAATTCTGGCAGATCTATTCATTACTGCATCAGGGTGTGTACCCTTTCTCTTCAATAAAAACTTCCTTAAGATCTACCTTCATGACCAGGGATCATAGGTTCCTTTTTTATTTTGTTTTGTTTCTGTTCCTTTCAACTGCCAAGAAGACAAGCCTCTGAGGGGCAATGTGTTCAAACACTGCTAGTCTAGAAAGTATTTCTATGATCCTGAATACAGGCTTGGACCATGGACTGCATGGTATGAAGGCAAATTAAAACAGACACCCTTTGGTGAAACCTCACCCATGTCTAAAATGTAGGTATTACATGGCCCCCAAATCTAAGATTTTTCTGGCCTTGCAAACAGCTATTTACTCAGGATTTAGCCTCAAAACCAAAGGCTTAGAAGAAAAGGGTGTGTGAGGCTGAAATTAGCTGGCAATAGAGTCAGAGACACGTCTCTTATTCTTGTTCTGGCCAAAATACAGAGCACGATCAACTGAAGCATGGCCTGCTGTGGAGTAGCTGAGTGCTTAAAGCTGATGGGTATGGGCATGACAGTAGTTCAGCTAAGTGAGAGAGACTGCATGGATATGAGATATTTTACAAACATTGTTAAATCCACATTTCCTGCGTTAAAAAGCTGCAGGTTTTTCCTCCCACAGTGTAGTTCTGATTAGAAATCATTGTCCTGGACAGTGCTTGAAAATTCAGGGATTGTACAATTTTGGCCAACATATATTTGGCCCATTCATTGTTTTTAGAAAATGTTAATGAGTACATTTTGAAAATTATATACAATATGGACTTTTAGAATGAAAATCCAGATGCTCTGGGAAGAATGTGTATGAATTATCAATTGTTAAACATTGAATAAAAGCAAGAGGCAGCTGATGTTTTTTGCATTCCAGGCCACATAAATTCCCACCCAGTGCTATCTCAAACGAAAAGGTAGAATGTAGTGAATTTTTGTTTGTGATCTAACAAATAAAGCTTCCCTGAAGATCAGAGCTTGGAGCTAAGCCATTAGTCAGCCATAGAGGCCAGGTAGCGGTGGCACACACACACCTTTAATCCCAGTACTCAATAGGCAGAGAAAGACAGATCTCTGTGAGTTCAAGGGCACCCTGGGCTACACAAGATTGATCCAGTCTAAAAGAAAGGAACCAGGCAATGGTAGCATACACCTTTGATCCTAGCACTTGGGATCTCACGTCTTTAATCCCAGCACTAGGGAGGTGGAGAAAGAAAGTGATATGGCTGGATGTAAAGAGGAATATAAGGCTAGAGGAGATAGGAGCTCAGTCTCTTTCAGGCTGAGGAGTTGGCAAGATATGAGGTGATGGCTGTGGCTTGCTCTTTTGCCTCTCTGATCTTTCTCCCTATATCTGACTCTGAGTTTTTATTTATTAAGACCACTTAGGATTCATGTACAGTAGAAAGTTTATGAGGAGTGACACCCAAGGCTACCTGCTACTCTGCTATCCTCTAAGACAGACACGAATATAAACCTGAGTCATGAAAGGTAGTGACTCTCATTTTCTAAGATACACACCAGGAGATCATGTCACATTTGACTCCACTCACTAGTGTCAGCCCTGCATTTAACCTGAAACCTCACTGAAATTATACAATTTTGGCTTAAAACTTAGGCTTCTTGACTCTGGCTAATCTGTACTGATGCTGAGAGAACTTTTAAAATAAACACTATATTAGATAGATGACTATTTCAGTTTGGACAAGAAATACTCCTCTCGGGCTCATGTGTTAACTATTTGGCTCCTAGATTGAGGTAGCTATGTTGGGAGGTTGTGGAAACTTTAGTAGGAAGTACCTACCTGGAGAAAGTAGTTACTGGGGTAGATTCAAGGTGGGTACCCAGTCCCTGCTTTTCTGCTTTTCTCTCTACTTCTGGACCACTATGAGTTAGCAGTCTCTGCTGCCATAATGTTCTGCTTTACCATGGGCCCAGAATCAACAGCCAAGGACTCTAGATTGAAATCTATGAAACTTTGAACTAAAATACATCTTTCCCCTATCTTAAGTGGTTCTCTCAAGTATTTGGTGAGTTATGCACAAAAACTAAAACACTAATTAGTACTCAAGGTAAGTTAAACAGGCAGTTTAGAAAATACATGCATCCTTTCAAGGATGTAGTTAATATACAAAAATAGAACTGTTTGGTTACGTCTTAAGATTTACGCCATACTTTTAAAGTTTAAATTTCAGAAAATATGATTGTCAAAACCCAACAAAAAAGTTAGTTATCATTTTTAAAGCAATAAAATATTACATTTCTATCAATTCGCTCTCTTGTCAACTCAGTTTTTACAAGTTACAATGTGTATGATATATCTGCTATATTCTTTCATTCTTTATAATGTAGACAAACACAATGTCTTCTTAAAATAACCTAAGTTACCAAGGCTACACGTTTACATGTCTTGGCAGCTTAGCTTTGCTTGGCGTAAGTACAACCATGGCTGACATAGGTGGTCATGTTTTTCCAGAGTAGCTATTAACACTTTGCTGACCTCTTTATCTCTCTTTTATGCCTACCCTAAGACCTATTCTTTCTTAAAGACTGATCATGTTCATTATATAATTTATTATATATTCCTTCCTCTTCAACAAAGTATTTCTTACTCATCTGTTCTTGGGTAGGTACTGTCCTTCAATTATGTCAAATTTATATGAGTTATCTCCACTACATAAGCTGATAAATCAAGATGTTGCATATTAATGTGAGGATATGCAGACTATGCATTAGATTGATGGCTATCAATACTGAAATAAGAAGCTGAATTTATCAGTCAGTAAAAAAAAAGTAATAGTAGGAACATACTTTAGAAACAATGTGGATAACCAGGAGTGGTGGCACACACTTAAGAGGAAGCAGACACATTAGATCACTGAGTTGAAGGCCAGCCAGGACTACATAGGGAGACCCTGTTTCAAAATATGAACAAGAAAAGAAAGATATGTGCATGCGTTCTACAACTGAGTGTGATAGCCATCTCACTTATTCTTCTCTTGATACTTTTTGTCATATATTCTGTTCATATTTATGGTTTTTTTCATTTAAAAAAGGGTAAGAAGACTGTCTTACATCTCCTACTCCTTAAGTATATTGCTATATTACCTGAACAAGAGAAGAGAGGCAAAAAGACATTTCAAGTACAAATAAATACATTTATAAATATGTATTCATAATTATATTAGTAACCTTATATCAAGTACTTTAATTTCTAAGATTATTTCAAGTGAAGCAATTTAAGGTATTTGAAAATAAAGAATTAAGAAGAAAAATGGAAAAGGGGTCTTACGGTGATGATTCCAGAACTATGCTATTAGCTTGTGTTGATGATGGAGATCTCTGACTTACAAAACCATCACTGGGGGATGTGTGAACCACATGGTCTACCAAATGACCAACTGAAGACGGCCGGACTCGAGTCCCCTCTTGTGTGAATGCAGAATTCCGACTAAATGAAGAGAAACAAAGGCTAAACAAAGTATACTTTGAGTTTCCATAGTCCCGTCCTGTAGTCTGTCTCCCCCCCCCTCCCCCTGGCTGAAGGACCCAACCCAGGGCCTTGCGCTAGGCAAGTGCTCTACCACTGAGCTAAATCCCCAAACCCATGGTTTTTGATTATATAGTTTCATGAGAAAGTGGGTATATATTTGTGTGTGTTTAAAGACTTGTTGAATATGCAGAATCTCTAACAATGATATAAACAGTATGATATAAACAGAAAGAACACAAAATCAAGACATGACTGCAGTCTACAATCTGCTATAAGGCCTCACACATTTCACTATTATCTCTACCTAGTGTTACTAGGTTTTAGTCACTATTAATCAGATGCCTTATTCAACATTTATAAAACTGACTAGAATAAATGTTCAGAAGTAGATTCTAGACTCAATTATTTTTTCTTCTTGATTTTTGTTTGTTTGTTTGTTTGTTTTTGTTCTTCAAGACAGGGTTTCTCTATGTAGCTTTGGAGCCTGTCCTGGAACTCACTCTGTAGTCCAGGTTGGCCTCGAACTCACAGAAATACGCCTGCCTCTACCTCCCAAGTGCTGGGATTAAAGGCGTGCACCACCACTGCCCTTGATTTTTTTGTTTGTTTGTTTGCATTTTTTTTAAAAGATTTATTTATTTATTATGTATACAGTGTTCTGCCTGCATGTATACCTGCAGGCCAGAAGAGGGCACCAGATCACATTACAGATGGTTGTGAGCCACCATGTGGTTTCTGGGAATTGAACTCAGGACCTCTGGAAGAGCAGTCAGTGCTCTTAACCTCTGAGCCATCTCTCCAGCGTCTTGATGTTTTTAATTTGTGTAATTTGAATTCCTATGACTAAATGATGAAGAACCCCACTATCCTAACTGGTGGTTACATAAATATCAGCATTTTAATTATTAATTGCAATAGTTAATAATAGCATTTTTCTAAGTATCTTTCATTTGTTATGAAATTTAATTTCATACTAAGACTGTAGGACACTTACTATAACAAGGATGCTAGGATTAAAGGCATGTGCCATGGTGTCCATCTACAAATAGGATTTTGCAGATGAGAAAATGGGATGGAAATCAACTTCAAGATTTAAACATTGACTCTAGAGCCACTGCTTAATCATTGTGCTGTACTGTCTTTTTTCCGGACTATCCTTAAATTATTTCATTTCCTAGAAAACTTAATCAGAGCTATTGTTATTATTTAGATCATCCCTCTTACGATCCTTCCACCCTTTCCTCTCCCCCACACCTTCCCTAGCCTTGCTTCTCTTCCCTTACCCTCCCTCTTCTAATGTAGGCTATCTCAGGAAGTCTTCCCGTTCTTATTATTATCTATATCAAAACCTGGCAGCTTTGTCAGAAATGCTATACTGCAGTATACACATGGTTAGAGCTGCACCTTACCATTCTTGACCCAGCTCTACCTGAGCTTATGGGGCTACTGTTAGAAATCTTTTTCTAAGCCACAGGAAGTGCTAGAGCACTGAATAACAGTCACTTAGACAAAGCATTTTTAAACAATTTATACCCCCTTAGAAATCCTGGCAGTGGTGGCACAGGCCTTTAATCCCAGCACCTGGGAGGCAGGGGAAGGAGGATCTCAATGAGTTCAAGGCCAGCCTGGGCTACATAGGGAGTTCCCGGACAGCCAGGGTTATTAACACAGAGAAACCATGTCTCAAAAAACAAACCAAAATCTAGATGGAGATCTACATGGAAATGGACTCCATAAACAATAGTTCTATGAAATTTTAAAGTCATGACTAAATCCTTAATTACCCTTCCTGTGAAAGCCAACTGCTAAGGAAAGTGAAGGTTGTCCTTCAATCTTCTACTCATTCATTCCCTAAAGCTATTGTAGGCCACTTTAACAGTAAGCAGCAAGCAAAGAAGAATAATGCTTGAAGTAACACCAGTCATGTTTGGGTCTGGTGAGGGAGCTAACCAAGTAAAGGCATCTGCCACTAAACCTGAATACATGATTTCAATCCTAGGGACCCATATAGTGGAAGAATTGACTCCCCGAAATTGTCTTCTACTCTCCATAGGCCCACCATTACATACATGCATATGCCCTCACATATATAAACACACACACACACACACACACACACACACACACACACACGTAAAATACAATAAAACTATTTTTTTGAAAATTTGATCAAAGGATTTAAATTTTTATATATTATAATCTTAAGGCAATAAAATATGTAGCCAATAACTTAGAAAGAAGCAAAATACAAGCATGATGCTGGCTTGCCACTTACTGATTGGGAGTTCCAGGTGGAGATCGGGATGGGAGGCTTTGTGTTTCTAACCTGTCATCAGATAATGAATTTCTGCTAACTACTTCCCAATCCATTAATTTCCGTGCCAAAGGCTTACTTGGAGATCTGTAGAAAAATTTGAATAATACATAGAAAAGTTTGTTTTTATATAACATACACCTATGAGTCAAATCTTAAAAACTCATTTTAATAGATCATATTCAAAGAGTTTGCTTATGAGAAATTCATTGTTTTGATAGTATTTATCAAATAATTTCAAACAGCATATATTTGCTTTATATGACAAAAAAAAGAAAGGTGGGGCTATGAAGAATAAATAAAATAAAGAACAAGGAATATTTAAAAAAAAAGAAATAAAAAAAAGCAAAGGAGAAGTTTGCTACCAAACATTTTCTCGAATTACAAAGCTATAGATCTTTGTTTACATCTCTTCTGTAGTACTCAGAACGCTGTTTATCACGAAGTGTACTGAACAAGTCTCACACCACATTATCTCCTCAATGACTTTCAATTCCCAACCTCGGCTTCAGTGAGGGGAGGGCCAAAAATGATAATCATACATACTGCATCTATAATTTTTTTCTCTTTTTATGTAGAGTATGGACAGTGAATTTCTTCTCTTTCTTTTTATAGAAACATTTTAAAACTACTATATCTTGTAGTGGGTAACAAGTGGTTATTTTTTAAAGATTTCTTCTATTTTTAGTTATGTGTATGTGTGCATGTGTGTGTGCATGCATGTAAGTGCGGGTGCCTGGAGATGTGAGAGGAAGGAATCAGATCTCCTGGAGCCGGAGCAACAGGCTGCTGTTAGGCTACCTGATATGAATTCTGGGAAATAAACTTTAGTCCTCTGCAAGAGCAGCAACGGTTCTCATCCACTGAGTGATCTCCCCAATACAAAAGGATATGATTTATAATCTCTTGTCAGTTATCACAGTAATAAAGCAGAATTAAGTGTCCTGCCAAGAAAAAAAGATGCTAATTTCCACAGAGCAAATGGTTGTAACTGTATTCAGAGACATAAGCCCTTAGAATTTAGGAATATTAATAACCAAAGTTTTTAATACGCAAATTCAAGTACTACCCCAAACTCTTCTGCATAAATGTGTTCTTTTTTGAGGTGTAGAATTATTCTGGAAGTTAATTAAATGAATTAAGTGACTTAAATCACCCAATATTACTTTTAATCTCAGTAATAAATTAAAGACCCGCAAAAGTCATGTATGTTATTTTGTTACATTACAATGAAAGAAATAGATACCATCATACTACTGAAAAAATTAAACTGTAAAAATTGAAATAGAAACAGTTATTTGTATAAAGTAGCATAGCAGGGCAGCCACACACAGGAACTAAAAGTGGTCATGACAGCATACACAAAAGCTGTGTATGCCCAAGGTAGACGCAATCCCGCACCAGCTGAGGAGCTACTGGCTGTTCTTAGCTGCCAGGAAAACAAGGGTCAGTTATCTCTAACAGTGTAGAAGCTGATAAGTCTACCAAGAATACTTGGGACAGCACAAATTGGTCTTGATGGAGAAAACAAAACAAAACAAATTCATGCCAAACACAAAGTTGGAGAGTAAAGGAAGTAAGGCGTGGGTCTAGGAAGAGCTAGGTGAAAGAAGGTGAATATGATCAAAATACATTATACAAAATTAAAAAGAACTTATTAAAACATATATTAAGAGGCAACCAACTTTTTTCAGTGTTGGCCAATTCTATTCAAAGATCTTCATTTGAGGCCGGGTGGTGGTGGTGTGTACTCCTTTAATCCCAGCACTTGGGAGGCAGAGGCAGGCAGATCCCTGTGAGTTCGGGGCCAGGCTGGGCTACAGAGTGAGATCCAGGAAAGGCGCAAAGCTACACAGAGAAACCCTGTCTCAAAAACAAACAAAAAAACAACAACAAAAAAAACCCCAAAAACCTTCATTCTATAAATTTTATTTTCAGATTTTTCCAATAATAATAAAGACTGTACTTAGTACTATATGTACTTTTTAGATCATTGAAAGTTTTTGGCCTTAAAAATTGTCCATAATTTTTCCCTCTTTGTCATGTACTATGTACATACTTTCATATATACTAAGAAAAAAATATCAGGCAAGGCACAAAATAAATTCAAATTTAAGTAATCCAAATATATCCAAACAGTAAGATCATTCAAATTCGTTTACTGTGTTTAAATTTGCAGTTGCAGCCTAAAATTTCCTTTGTGACATATTAACTACACAAACAGGACAGCAATGAGAGAATAGCAATGCTCAGCAAATGGTATTCCACAGTGGTTTAGGTCCACAGCAGGAAATATTAAGATAATCACATCTACTAGGTACACTGAATGCTAATTCTGGCCTATACTAGAAAAATGAAGTTTCTATACTCAATATCTAAACTCATTAGTGGAATAAGGTCTTTATGTCCTTCCTTACCACTTCAACTTTATGACTTAACAGTATAGTTTTCAGTGCAATGTTTTAGCGTCTTAAAAGTTTGTTGGGGCTGGGGATTTAGCTCAGTGGTAGAGTGCTTGCCTAGCAAGCACAAGGCCCTGGGTTCGGTCCTCAGCTCTGACACACACACACACACACACACACACACACACACACACACAAAAAGTTTGTTAAATACTTAAAATCTAAATCATACAAGTATCCTGTCATGTCAGTATCTCATAGCCAAACACTCTTGGTTTGGTCTAAACTCTTTTATCTCTAAAACCAATAAGCATCTTCTAAAAGAGACGTAGTGTTACTGGCAAAACAAAGAAACCAACAAACAAGCAAACAAATAAACAAACAAAAATATGAACTCAAATTTCATTTTCACATATTTCAATTAGTCACACAAATGACAATATTATGTAATGTCTTCAATTTAAAAATTAAAATCTTAAACTTACCATAATTTACCATCTATATAGTTCTCTTAGTGTTAATCTTTAATATTTACAAACTATTCTTTCCTCATGAAATAGACTAAATGTAAGCTGTGAGAGCCAATGAAGATAAATTACTAAGAGATGGGGGAAAATTATTTGAAAATCCAGCAAACTTACCTAGTACAAACTGTCTGAACACTTTATCCTTGGTAACGAACTAAACATGTTTGGAAATGTCTAGAGTTTAAAACTAAATTTCAGGCATTTTAATTTATTAACAGTTTTAACCTCAGAGACCCACCCACTCAAGTTTGCTGTCTATGTTTCCTGTTCTCTTCGGAAATTTCAGAGAAAAAAATACCACACTGTTAACAATGTGGTTGAGTTTATTTTTTGACCATGGCACCTTATTTTTCTGTTGAACAGAACCTTATTTTCCTCTCTTCCTAAGATATTATTATATGATAACTGAAAAGTGTGAAAACAATTCAAAGAGTTAATATATAAGGGTGAAAGGGGGGATAATTATTGGTAAATTTTTTCATGTAAAATTTAAAGGTCTTTTTTAACTTCCTATTTATACTGCCATCTAAAATTCTGAGAGACAAGAAATCTGGAATTCTCAACCAAAATGACTTAACACTTTGTAAGACCATTAGAGAATTGTAGTATCTCTGTATGAGGTAAGAGTCTTACATAGAACGATCTCAGGAAGTCTAGTCTTAAAGAGACAGAGCACTCAGTAGGAGAGTCTAGCACTATTGAAACTGCTCCCCAGGACGAGAACATATAGCTCCAAGTAGAACTCTTGCCTAGCATATTGAAGACCCTGGATTTGGGAACCTAGCACCTTAAAAAACAACACCTACACCCCATGTACACACACACAGACACACACACACCAAAAAACAAAGACAGATATATACAAACTTTGTACCATTTTAATAATGAATATATAAAACAATGAAGATGAAGGCATATCTGCATATTTCTAAAGTCTACTATGTTAAAAACCATTAAAATAACACAATAATTTGATTTCTAGAAATAGGGGAGTACTACAAATAAGAGACAGTACAAAAAGCCAGAACAAATTCTTTGTAAATTAGAATAATTATTTTGACAAGTGTTGATAAGAAGTAAAATTATTTTTATGGACAATTGTACAGAAAACTTTTTTTTTTTGGGGGGGGGGTCAAGGCAGGGCTTCCCTGTGTTGTTTTGGAGCCTGTCCTGCATCTCACTCTGTAGACCAGGCTGGCCTCGAACTCACAGAGATCCACATGGCTCTGCCTCCCGAGTGCTGGGATTAAAGGCCTGTGCCACCGCCGCTCAGACAGCAAACATTTTAAAAACAACATTTACTAAGCAAATCCTCTTTTTCCAGGTCTGTACAACTTTCTAATTGGAGCAGTGGTGTCCAAGATAACCACAAAACACACACTCCCCCGCCCCATATGCAAAGAAAAATCTTCACTAATACCTCAAAGTTTGTAGGGCTATCTTGGATGATTTATTCTTTCAAGTCACTTGATACTGTGGATATTTTATAATATAATGAATTGTCACTCATTGATAGAAACAGGGAACAATTTTTACTTTGGAAGGAATGAAAAGAGAAAAAGCAAAGCCAAACATAAAACTATTTCTGCTAGAAACACAAAGCTGGAAGGACTTTTGGATAATAGATATTTAGAATAAAATTTTTACCAAGTAAAATTCTTTTGTTGTCTTTAGGAAAGCTTCCAAGCCTCTAGTAGCAGTAGATAGATCCTAGACTTGTAACTCTTCAGGGCTTTCTGCTCTTGAAGTAATTTCCACTAGGAACAAAGATCTGTTTTATTGAGCCTCTAGCCATCAGTCAGCAGCTGATGCTAGTTCCCTCAACTTTGTTCCCTATCCTTCATTATGGTTGAGTAAAGGTCTTAATTATTCTTACTTGGATTATTGTAATCATCTCCTAACTAGTCACTAGGGTATCCAATCCATACTTTACTAACACATTATCTTTAACTACTTTTCTGAAATGTAAATTATTTCATTGTATCATTTCTGTCAATACAAAGCAAACTGGCCCTAACAAACTTTAATGAAAAGAAGATAATAAATTTTTTAAAGGCAAATCAAAAGCAACTTATGTTTTAATAGTATGATTTAAATGAATATAGAAATGGGCTGGATAATAGGACTCAGTACATTTCTCAAAAATATGTAACAGGAGAATAACTTTCCAATAAAAGGTTGTATTAGCATTACTTGATTTAGCCTATTAAAACCTATTGTACTCAATGCATGATTAATGTTTATAAATATATAAAAAAAGAATCAGAACACTAGACAAACTAGTTTCCATTTCACAAACACAATGTATTGTATACTTAACAGATCATTTAGAAAACGTTTCTAATAATTTAAAAAATTGTTTATGTGTATATGTGTGCACCTGAGTGTATGCATGCACACTGCATGCAAGAGTCCATGGTCCAGAAAAGGGCATCAGATCCCTTGAACTGGATCTTTTTTTTTTTCTTTCTGATGCTGAGGGCCTTTACCACTGAGCTACATCCCCAATCCCTGGATCTTTTATAAGAGCAATAAGTGCTTTGAACTACTGAACCATCTTTCCAGTCCCCATTTCTAGAAATTTTTAGCCTTCTAAAGAAACTCAAACATCCACTGGGCTGGTGAAATAGCTAAATGGGGAAATAAAGTGCTTGCTGCCTGACAATGTGAGTTCAACTCTGGGGGCCCACATGATGGAAGGAGAGAACCAACTTGCCTTCGTGTGTGTGTGTGTGTGTCCCCTGCATACACCACAAAATAAACTCTTAAAATGTAAAAAAGAAAAAAACAAAACAAAACAAAAAAACCCAAAACAAAAACACCTCAGATACTAAAAGAGAATCGACTTACCTTGCAAATACCCTGTCTTTATTTGCCTTTTCTTTGCCATATTGAACTGACTGGACTTCAGTTCTTCCACTGAAATATATAAATATGCATAATATCTTAAAGGGGACTACAGGATAAAAAGACAGCATAAAGCATGACTATACTACCATTCCATAAGAGACAAGACACTTCTGATGACAAGAACAACAATGAAAGCAGCAGAGTGAGAAGGAGAGACTGGACGGACTACTTTCCATTCCGTCTGGATGGACAAAGCTTAATTAGCAGTTCTTCAATTTACAAGAAGGGTCCAGCAGACACAAGTTTGATGGCAGGAACCCCTTTTCTGTTGTGCCTGCTAACATGCTCTCTCTAGAGTCAGAGGTGCCCTGTATCAAACAAGCTCCACAACCCTGACTTACCCTACAGAGCAGAATTAGCTAATATCTCCATTACTTTTAATTGACCGGCTGAATGTGTGGTCTCTTGGATAACTTCTCTTTCCTATTCTACTACTAATTATTACATATATGAAGACAGCCTATCAACTCCCTCCATGTCCCAAAACAGGAAATTTCAGATTTTTGAATATGGGAAAGAAATGATGTCAGAAATATTATGGATGCTGGGCACTATTTCCTCCTTGAAGCCGATTTGCCTAAAAAGCACCCTGTGTATACAGAGAATTCTGGTCCTTATCCGTGGTACATCAGTGTGTGCAGCTAACTGTGTTAATGAAAGAGTAGCTAACTCTCGATGAACTAGTGGCGGCAACCTGTTACTGAGTTGTGAGTGAACACAAATTTCAAGTACAGAAAGTAGAACCATTTATAAATATAGATTATTTAATGGATATAGAAGTAGCCAAACACATGTTCTCTAGCCACACAAGCAAATTTCAGACTATATTCCTAGGACAAATTTAAATAGTTGTGAACTAAATGGTATGATTAACGTTTAATGGGAAAACGTTTCCTAGAAAAATGTATTTCCTCTAAGAAGGCTACATATTCAGGTTTACTAGTTTAATGCATTTTATCCCTTGGATATTTAGAATAGTAATAAGCATATATGTAAACAGAGGTGGTTAAGAAAGCAATAAAGCTTGTCAATATTCCCAGCTGTACCTTCTAGCCAATAGTATTTCAACATCTTAAGTAGAACAATAGCATCAGTATTCCTAGCCACTGCTTACCATGGCGAGAGGGAGCTGATCTCTGTTTATTTTGGGCATGTCCATTAAGGAAAGAATTGTATGCAGTTAGACATTTGTCATGCTGACTTTACTATTTAATTTGTAAGACTATTCCGATTTAATAATGAAAAAGTGCTTCAGATACATTCTAAAGTTAAGAACTACAAACATGGAACTTAACCTTTGAAATTAGAAATATATACGGCCTGTGTCTAAACACTAATGTGAAATGGGCTGTCACAGGCCTTATTCTGTCCCACTGTGCTTTGCTACATTTATCATGGGGATGTAAGTGAACACATCCCATTTTCTAGACTCCTTTCTCACATAGCTTTTTGCCAGGTTCTGCTTTCAGAATGTGTAGGAGGAAGGTCATAAAAGAAAAAAAATGCAAAGCAGTCCTGGCAAGTGCTTGGAGCCGCTTCACAAGTCCTGGGAACAGAGGGCAGAAGCATCACATCTTGATGAAGTACTACTGCTGTGACAGGTCCAAGACTAGCTGGACTGGAGGGCACCATCTCTGAAGGTTTAGGCTCAGGGAATGCAGACCTTGCACATTACTTCTCCTGCATACTTACGTCTAAATAATCACCCCTCTTCAACTTATCTTCTCCCATTTTTTGTTTGTTTGTTTTTTATTTTGTTTTTAAATGCCTATGTAACCAAGTCTGAGGATTAATTTTGTTTTACATGAAATATCAAAAAGGGCTCTGAATTTCTCTAATTCAGTCCTGACTGATATATTAATATGGCAGTAAAGTAGATTGAAATCCAACTCTATTGCTCAAAAGGTTGGATTAACAAGTCAAAGCTCATACATAGCAAGCAGGAACAATTAATTGTTCAAAAGGTATTTACATTGCACATTTTCCATAACATACTCTTTAGAGTCAGAATAAATTAAAAATTTCTAACAATATTATAATACCAAATTGTGACAGTATGAATTTAAGCAATGAGGAAGTACTAACTGTTAAATACATACATATAACCTCATTGCAGTAATTCAAATAATAAAGAAATATATAATGAAAAGAACATCTAAAATGTAAGCTACTCTTAAATTTGAAGTCTCATCATAAAAGGATAAAAATCATTCTGGAACTTCATATACACTCACTTAGAAAAGCTAGAAATACAGACAGTCTTATACTGTGATTACAATACATATGCTCAGGGAGGGGTTGCTGCTGGTTGGAAAAGGGGGAAAGGCTTAGAAAACCCTTACAAAGCTGACATGTGTATTTAAAATATGCATGTTTTAAATTTTGTCCACGAGGACTCAAATACTTCCTCTCACCTACATCTTCCTCTTTAAAGATTATCTTTTAAAAGGCTTTTATCATTTTAACTCATTTCTCTAGTAATTCTGACAGTTGCTACAGATTAACCCTATTGGTAAAGGGTTTAACCTTTCTTTCTTATTTTCTTTTTTCTTATTTTGGTTTTTCGAGACAGGGTTTCTCTGTGTAGCTTTGGTGCCAGTCCTGGATCTTGCTCTGTAGACCAGGCTGGCCTCGAACTCACCAAGATCCGAGTGCTCTGCCTCTGCCTCCCAAGTGCTGGGATTAAAAGGCGTGCGCCACCACTGCCCTTAAACTTTCTTTATTCTGCTCTTTTCACCGGGATTTTTCTTGCGTTATTTTCTTGAGTTAATTAATTGGCCTGATTTTACTATTAAAAAAAAAACTCAGTTATATTTCAATTTTTATTTTGTGTGTTTTCTCTACATGTATGTATATGTGCCATGCATGTGTAGTGCCTTCAGAGACCAGAAGAGGAGATCAGTGACATAGAAAAACCTTAAGTTTCATAGTAGCCAGAATTTAGAAACAACCTACATGTTCCTCAACAGAAGAATGAATTTTTAAAAAATGTGGTATATTTACACAATAAAGTATTACTCAGTCATTAAAAACAATGATGTCATAAAATCTGCAGGCAAAAGGATGAAACCAGAAAAAAATTATCCTGAGAGAGGTAACCCAGATCCAGAAAGACGAATATGATATGTGTTGTTTATATATGGATATTAGCTGTTAAGTCAATGATAACTAAGCTACAATCCATAGAACCACAGAGGGTATATAATAAGAGTCCTCAACGTTCCTAATGTTGCAACCCTTTAATACAGTTTCTTATGTTGTAGTGATCCTAGCCATAAAATTATTTTTGTTGATACTTCATAACATAATATGAAGCATAATGTAAATATCTGATATGCAGGATATCTGATATGTGACTCCTGTACAAGGGTCATTTGACCCTCAAAGGGGGTCAGGACCCACACATTGAGAACCACTTGTTTAGAGGGACCAGACAGCTCTTATTAGAAAAAAGAAAATAGAATAGTTATGGATGGATGGATGGATGGATGGATAGATGGATGAATAAATTAAAACTTAGCCACTAGGGTAAAGATAATAACTGAACTATCACATATCTGCTGGAAGAAGGAAAATCAGTTTTTCCAACATAGTGTCACTGGGTATATGACAGTCAAGGACAGGCCTCATGTCGAGGAGTAGTTAAACAAAATATAATGGACTCCACATTTTGTGTGTGTATGTGTACTTTTATTTGCTAACAGTTTGGTAGGGTTTTGGGGGAGGGAGTTATTTTGATTTCTTGGTGTTGGGGGGTCTTGAGGTTGTGTTAGGGTTTTGTTTGTTTTTTGAGAAAGAACTTAAAGGTGGGTATGCAGGAAGGAAGAGAGGATCTGGAAGGACTTGGGGGAAGAGGAAGAATATGATCAAAGTATATTCAAATTTAAAAATTGTTTTAGTTAATAAAGAAGGAAAAAAGAATAGAACTGATGTTGTAAAAGTCTTACTAATAGATTTTCTTAGGACACAATAAGTCACACAAAGTAGAATTTAGCAAAGGGAGTCACTGCCTCCAAAATATCCCCCAAATAATCAGGAATGTTAGAGATAAGCAAAATTTAGGATGCTAGGATATAAATGTTTGTTCACAAAGACTGACTAGTTATTAGACTTCATTCCTAGATCAAAGGAGACAACCTTGACTTATAGTCAGCCATTATGCCCATTCCTATATGAAAGAACATGCCTCCAACAGTCAGTGACGGTACAGTGCAAGGTCACAACCAACATTAAGGTCCTGGTCTATCATAAAGCCCCCAGTTTTACTCTTGAGAAAAGCATAATTCTGCCAGATGGGCAAGGAGACCTTTGGTAAGACCTATTTGAAAAAGAATGACACAGTGTACTTAAAATAATTCGGGCAATATGTATTATTTTTGATGTATAAATCTCTCATCTGCCTAAGTGCCTAAGGAGACTTGTAGTCTCCTGTCTCTGTTTAAATTGTTCAACGTGTAACCTGACCTGCAGTTGGAGCCTGAAAGAGATTTAAAGAATGAGAGTTTATATGAAATGCTTAACTTATGGTGTATATAAAAGTCAGCAAAATCTTCTAATCAAGGCCAGCTTCTTTTTGGGTTTTACCCAGAGCCAGATGTGAGCTAAATTAAAGAGTGTTTTCTTTTATTAATCCCTAAGTATACAGAGTGAATTCTCACTGGAAAAGCGTATAAACTCTAGAACATCAGAAGCCCTGGAACAGGAGTTACAGATAGTTCTGAGCTACCATGTGGATGTTGGGAAGCAAACCAGGTCCTCTGTAAGAGCAGCCAGTGCTCTGAAGCACTGTGCCATCTCTCTATCTGCTGATTCAGAGATCTTACAATGCCTGGGATTTTGCATACTGAATAATGTCTACAATGTTGGCTTTAAACTAACTTGAATGGCAATCTGGATGAGCTTACCATTTTCAGGCATTTCCATACCCATCTCATTTTAGAACTGAGCTACATAAGTCTGAAGAAAAATTTTATTTGGCATATAGATTGTTTAAAAATAATCCAATCTGATGAGATTCTAACAAGACTGATTGCAGGTGGTGGCGGGGGAGTTGGGGGGGGGAGACAAAACACAAGCAAGAATGAAGGAAGTAAAGTAACCTTCCTATACATTCCAGACTTAAGATAACGATGGTCATTAGGAACTTTATGACAATAAAGTCAATAACCTACATGGAATGAAATACACCAACTACCAATGTTTCTTCAAGAAAAAACAAAACAAAAAACACCTGAATTGGCTTATCTAGTAAATTATTTGAATGTGCTGTTTAAAAACACTTTCTATAAATAAAACTAACCCTTGATAAATTCAATCAAGCATTTACTCCATTCACTTCCTTTACTATAAAGAGAAAGTAAGAGCTAGATGATGGTGGCACACACCTTTAATCCCAGTACTTGGGAGGCAAAGGCAGGTGGATTTCTGTGAGTTCAAGGCCAGCCTGGTCCAGAGTGAGTTCCAGGATAGCCAGGACTACATAGAGAAATCCTATCTCAAAAAACCAAAAGGAAAAACAAACAAACAAATATATAAAGGAAGGGCTGGAGAGATGCCTTAGACAGTAAAGTGCTTGTCACACAATCATGAGGACCTGAGCTCATTCTCCTGGAACCCAGGAAATGCCACTGTGGCAGCCTGTGCCTGTTGTATCATCTCTGGGAAATGATATTTGGACTAGGCAAAACCTTCCACAAAATTAATTTTATTTCAACTCTTTAACTAAAGCCAACCTTACCCTGACTCTAAAACCTGACATAATTATACAAAAGACTAATGTCCTTCACGAATATGGATGCAAAAATTCCAGAAAAATTTGGTAAGTCAAATGAGACAGTATATAAAAAGTTTTCCATGAGCAAGTGAGGTTTAACTCAGGAATAAGGAACTGGTTTCACATTTGAAACTCCCAATGAAATTCCTTATGTTAACAACTAAAAGGAAAATCATTATGATCATATCAACAATTACAGAGAAAGCATCTAACAAAACCCAATATCTAACCCTGATAGAAACATTCAGCAAATGAGAAAGAGAACTTCTTCAACATGCCATATACTGTTTTATTTATTTATTTGCTTGCTTACTTATTTATTTATTTACTTACTTACTTATTTGTTTGTTTGTTTGTTTGTTTGTTTGTTTTTCGAGATAGGGTTTCTTTGTGTAGCTCTGGAGCCTGTCCTGCAACTCACTCTGTAGCCCAGGCTGGCCTTGAACTCAGAGATCCGCCTGGCTCTGCCTCCTGAGTGCTGAGATTAAAGGCATATGCCACCACCTCCCAGTAATTTTTTTTTAAAGATCTTTTTAAAAAAGATTTATTTATTTATTATGTATACAGTATTCTGCCTACATGCTTGCAGCCAGAAGAGGGCACGAGATCTCATTACAGATGGTTGTGAGCCACCACGTGGTTGCTGGGAATTGAACTCAGGACCTCTGGAAGAACACCCAGTGCTCTTAACCGCTGAGCCATCTCTCCAGCCCCAATTTTTTTTAAAAGTTCATAACCAACATGATACTTAATAGTGGCTGCTTTCCACTATATGCTTTCCTCTAAGAGGAAACAACACTTGACCACAATATACAACATTATAAAAAGGTTCTCCATGGAAGAAATGAGAGGCATATTACAAACGAAGAACTGAAGCCATCTCTCATCCTCTAAGTAGAAAAGCCCTTGGAAACCTAAGAACAGTTTCCACAGGGTTTCACAACTGTTCACAAAACAAGTATTAAAAAGAAAAGCGATTCTCTTTAGTGGCTGGAGCAACCAATGTGCAATATAATTTAGAATAAAAGATAAAAATACTTAAGGTTAATAAAGACCTCAGTGCTGAGGTTACAGACACAGGCTGTTGGTGCTTTCATGTGAGTCCTGGGCATTCAGATTTGGGTTCTCGTGGTTGCACAGTGAACACTTTACCCTCCAAGTCACCTCTCAGAATGTTGCTTTTCATGATATCCCTTCCAAGACTGAATTCTTTCTTCATTTGTTCTTCTATGTATTTTTTAATAATCATCTCTTATTCATTCTTATCCTTACTCATGTGTAAACTATTTTTAGCATAAATACGTAAACAAATATGTCAAACAGTATTCATTTCTGGCAAGTGGTACAGGCATTAGAGGACCTGAAAGACATGGGCACTCAAAACTACAAACATTGCTGAAAGAAACAAAATAAAACTTTAGAGGACTGGAGAGATGGTTCAGAGGTTAAAAGCACTGGCTGTTCTTCCAGAGGTCCTCAGTTCAATTCCCAGCAACCACATGGTAGCTCCCAACCATCTGTAAGAATATCTGGTGCCCTCTTCTGGCATGCAGACAGAACACTGTATACATAATAAATAAATCTTAAAAACAAAACAAAACAAAACAAAAAAAACCCCAAAACGTTAGAGAAGACACACTGAGCTTCATGATCGGAAAGAACCAGTATTTTAAAGATATCAGTCCTCCAAAATTTGATATCATCAGCTGAAAGCTTTTTTTTAAAACCTAGGAATAGAGATACTATTAATAATTCTCAACTTCAAATGGAAATACAAAAAACCTAGAGCACCCAAATATCTTTTTAAAAGAACAAAACTGGAAGAGTGAACCTTCTAAGCTTTAGTCATAAAGTGAGCGAACAAGAGCACACTAATATGAACAACAAAAGTACGAAGCAACAACTGAACATCCACGGGCAAGAAATGAATCTCAACGTTTACCTTACACCAGATACGGGCATTACATCCAAACGATCCACAGTCCTCTGTGTAAGAGCTCAAATTGTGCAACGTTTACAAGCAAATAAAGATATCTTTGTGACCTTAGGTTAGACAGCATTTTCACAAGTATGACAACAAAAGATAAATTCATAAAAGGACAAACTGGTAAACTCAAATTCATCAAAATAAGACCCATGCTGTTCAAAGGACCCAGGTAGCCGGCGGTGGTGGCTCACGCCTTTAATCCCAGCACTTGGGAGGCAGAGCCAGGCGGATTTCTGTGAGTTCGAGGCCAGCCTAGGCTACAGAGTGAGATCCAGGAAAGGCACCAAAGCTACCCAGAGAAACCCTGTCGAAAGAAAGAAAGAAAGAAAGAAAGAAAGAAAGAAAGAAAGAAAGAAAGAAAGAAAGAAAGAAAGAAAGAAAGACCGACCCAGGTAAACAATGAAAACAGCAAACTCTGATGAATCAATCCATGAAGGAACTGGAACTCCACACTGTTTGGGGGCAGTGCTGGGGATTGAACCCAGGACCTACCACATCCTAGGCAAGTTCTTTTCCATTAGTCTATAGCGCCAGCCCTGAGCTGGAACTCCTCCACATTGCAGTACTGTATATAAATGGCATAATTACTTTGAAGACATATTTGGAGGTGCCTTAAATGGTTAAACAGCCATATAACCTGGCCATTCTACTCCTAGTTGTTTACCCAAGAAAACAAAGTAAATGTGCACATAAAGCCTTATAAATGCATATATGTACATATGTGTATATATATTCACAGAAGCTTTATTTATAAAAGCCCAAACCTGGGCCAGGCGGTGGTAGTGCACACCTTTAATCCCAGCACTTTAGAGGCAGGTAGATCTCTGTGAGTTCGAGGCAGCCTGGTCTACAGAGCGAGATCCAGGATGGGCACCAAAACTACACAGAGAAATCCATTATTAAGCGAATGGATAGACAAATTATATTTATACAATAGAATAGTACTCTGCAATAAAAGAGAACTACCAATATAAGCAACATAAATGAGATGATATAATTGTGCTGAGTAAAAGTGGTCACACTATAAAGTATGTTTCAATTTATATAACAACCTAGAAAATGGAAATCAACTTAAGAGACAACAGACCAGCAACTGCCTAAAGACAAATGGTTGGCAAGAGGAGTTAATGAGAGACATGAAGGACCTTTTGAGAATAATGAACATGTTTGTTACCTTGACTGAATCTTCACTCAAAGGAATTCAACTCCCAAGCTTTACAACTTGAACATAGTTGTTTACTATATGTGAATGCTCCAATAAAGTTATTTTAAGACATTTTACTCAATTTCAAAAATATCCATAATCTTAGTTAAAAAAATTCATATATATATATATATATATATATATATATATATATATATATATATATGAATTGTACTAATACTAGGCTAATGTTACCAAAGGGAGTAACTGCCTGGATGGTTGCTGCTTTCCTTAGGTGATTTTGGGTTCTTTCCCTTATTTCTATTTATTTTTAACCATGTGTATGTGTATCTGTACACATGACCGCAGGCGCCTGCAAAGACACTTGACCCCACTGGAGCTGAAGTCGCGGGCAGCGTGAATGGTGGTGACATGGGTGCTAGTAACTTAACTACTGAGCTAGCCAGCTCCCCGCTTCCAGTCTTAGTTTCTTTCTTTCTATACACAGACAGCTGTTTAGCTTGTTTGTTTTTTTAATTCTTACAAAAATATGGAACACTTTGCGAATTTGCGTGTCATCCTTGCTCAGGGGCCATGCTAATCTTCTCTTCTTCTCTGTATTGTTCCAATTTTAGTCTATGTGCTGCCGAAGCGAGCACTAAGCTTGGTTTTTAAATAACTGTCTTTACTAGAAAGTTCCTTCTGTTTCAGTGTAGTTTTTTTTTTTTTTTTTGTCCCAAACTAATTCTGTCTTTTCTATTTGGATTCATCATGACTAGCTTTCCTATTAGATGTTGTAGGATGTGAGTAACCTTTTTGAGTTTTTTTGTCTTATTTTATCTGAGACCTGTTTGAACTGCAACTGGAGGCTGGTTACTACACTCTATTTCTTTGTAGCCTAAATGAAACCGTGTGTGTGTGTGTGTGTGTGTGTGTGTGTGTGTGTGTGTGTGTGTCCTTGCATAATTTCACTGCTGGTCACTTTGGAATTAAACTCAGGAATATCCTGAAGGGTTTGCAATGTCCTCCCATTCATTCAGAGTATACAGGACGTTCCTGTCCCTGCTGAAGGTGTGAGCAGGGACAGGCAGTCTCTGCATTTCCTTGATTGTCACCCCTGGCCTGACGCTCTCTTCCTCAGTCTATTATGCTTTAAAATTGCAAGTACTATATCTTACCTTTCTGAATACTGCTTTTTGGAAAATAAAGATTTTACTAAAACATGTTATCAAGTTACTTAAGAATCTGCTGTGTTTTGGTTTTTGGTTAAAAAAAATTAAATTCTACTTCATGGTTGATATTGAATTCCCATACTTAAGAGATTTTTTGGGGTGTTGGGGATTTAGCTCAGTGGTAGAGCACCTGCCTAGTAAGCATAAGGCCCTGGGTTCAGTCCTCAGCTCTGGTTTAAAAAAAAAAAAGAAAGAGAAATTTTTTTTTTTTTTTTTTTTTTTTTTTTGGTTTTTCGAGACAGGGTTTCTCTGTAGTTTATGGAGCCTGTCCTGGAACTCCCTCTGTAGACCAGGCTGGCCTCAAACTCACAGAGATCCGCCTGCCTCTGCCTCCCGAGTGCTGGGATTACAGGCGTGCACCACCACTGCCTGGCTGAGATTTTTTTCTTGGGGTGACAGGCATGCATTTTAAGTGATATATCATGTACAAATGCTGTTATATTTTTACTACTATTATAAGTTGAGCATTTATAAATGTTGGGGTTTATATTATTAACCTTTTGGAGGAATATCTAAACATTTTTTTATATAACAATTTTTTCTAGCATAAAATATTAGAGATGGAAAATCAAAAACAAAAACAGGTAAAATAATAACATTTGTTTTTTTAAATCACTATTAACTTTTTCTGCATGAGTTTTAATATATTTCACTTTAAAACTAGCTTTTATGTGTCACTTTAGACTTCTACAGCTAAGACTAATCAGGGCTTCTTCAAAGTTATTTTCCAAAAATTCTTGCCTTTGGGAGAATTAAAAACAAAAGTCAATAAATGACAAAACACATAGCTGAATAGGAACAGTAAGTCCTCATAGTCTAGAGCATATCAGAGCAACTATGATTGACATTAATTATAATTTTCAAAATAGGTAGTAGATAGAAGTTTCGAATATTCCCAACACAAGGGACATAGTATGACATACATCTGAGGCTGTGGATTTATCTGATGATTACATGCTACAAGCACATCAAAGGCCACACTATGCCTCATTAGGTGTCCATAAAAAATTACTTTAAAAAGAGAAAAACATAAATTTAAGGGGACTGGAGAAATGGCTCAGCAGTTAAGAGCACTGGCTGCTCTTCTAGAGGACGCAGGTTTGATTATTAGCAACCATACACTAGCTTACAACTGTTTATAATTCCAAACTCAGGTAAACTCTTCTGGCTTCTGTGGGCATTGCACACACATGGTGCATAGATACACATACAGGCAAAACACCCATACACATAAAATAAAAATAAAGAAAAAAATTTAGGAAAAGTTATTTCTCTGGATTTATGCTGAATTATAGAGGATGATGGATGCTCTGGACCTGGAGTTACAGATACTGTGAGCTCCCATGTGGGTGCTGGGAATTAAACCTGTGTCCTTCTGGAAGAGAAGCCAGTGCTCTTAACTTATGAGCCATCTCTTTAGGCCTATAGCTGTAATCTAAAGGTAAGGGAGGAATAAAATCTCTCTAAATAAAGTCTTAGTATAAAGAAGTACTTACTTACCAGTACCGGAATTTGGAACCCAGGGTAAAATAATGTGCAAAAAAATTCTTTTGAGGTGGAAGTGGTCTATCCAAGCGGAAGAATGTGTGATGTTCTACACACGCTTTCCACAGATTTTTACATGCTCTGTAATTCACCATATTAAATCCCAGCAGGGTTTCTCTAGATTCATGCTGTATTAAATGACAAAATTCAGAGAATATGGGAAAATATCAGGATCTGATCATTTTTTGACAGATAAATTATGCAAATCCTGCAAATGTTAATCACTCCCTCAATGACTTTGTTTATTCAACAAAAACTCAGTGAACTAAAGGAAAAGATATGCAAAATGTGCACTTTAGTATTTTACAACTTTAAGGACTTCTATTCTCTATCAGAGTTAGAAATAAGTTTAAATTTTTTATTATTTTCAAATTTTATTAGCTATGATTCTGCTTCAAAATATAAGCCTGGACTATAAATTAAATTTGTGGCCCACAATTTATAATTGTGTCTTGATTAAAAATAAGAATATTCGGGCTGGAGAGATGGCTCAGAGGTTAAGAGCACTGACTGCTCTTCCAGAGGTCCTGAGTTCAATTCCCAGCACCCACATGGTGGCTCACAACCATCTCTAATGAGATCTGGCGCCCCGCTCTGTGTACATAATAAATAAATAATCTTAAAAAAAAATAAGAATATTCAACACCTCCAAGCACTATTACAAAATCACATTAAAAATTGACTAGCACTAAAATAGAGTAATTTCTCTAGCTTTTCTTTTTCCGCACAAATCACATTACACAAAGGACACATCTCCTGAGTAACAGTTCGGATTTCCAGACGATGTGATCGACCACTCAGTGCAGACTGTGAGACACATCGTTCCGTGCTACCTGGTAATACCCTCCGCTGCCTTCTTCCACTAGATTATCTTCTACTGATAGTCGCTTTACTGTCATGACCACAAACTAGTTATCCTTGTTTCCATTTTCATTGTAATCTATTATAGTATATCCACAATAGTTTATCTACTTTTCTATTTATAGACATTTGATATTTCCCATATGGGATAGATGAGTGATGTTGTATATATTCATTACTAGTGTCTGTACACATATGTACTTTTTTCTCCTAGATCATAACATGCATGTTTCGCTTGAGTTGTTAATACTTCCTCCCAACAATAGTATGTGTTCTATATACTACCCAGCTTCAGTAATTTTCCATTTTTGCTTTGTATTTGCTTGGTTAATGAGACAGCATTTTATACTGTACCTTAAAAGCTGGCCTGTAACTCACTATGAAGTTCAGGCTGGACTTGAACTCATGATAGTTCTCCTGTCTTATCCTTTGGGAGATGTATTATAATCATGTACCACCCTTATTTCATTGTCTTGATAGACATGTAGAAGTGGAACAGTTTGGTTAGGACATGCACCTCTTCCTGATGACTAATAAAATTCAACATCTTTTCATGTTAACGACCATGTGGATTTTGGAGGGAAGAGAGGTAAAGCATGGCCTCTTCTGTAGACCAGGCTATCCTAGAACTTGTGTCAATACCCCTCTTAGCCTCTTAAGTGCTGAGATTAGAGGTATGGGCCACCATGTCAACCTTATTTTAGTTTTTGAGGCAGGCCCTCCTCACATTATGCAGCAAAGGTTGATTTTGAACTCACAACCTTCTTGCCTCAACCTTGTTAAGTATCTAGCTACATGTGGATACTGTCCTTCCTGAGGTGGTATTCAAGTCATAGGCATATTTTTCTGTTGGACAGCATGTAGATGCAAGGACTGGTTGGGGCATGTATACTACATATATAGTCCATGCTACTTCTTCACTTAATTAACTCACTTAATGAGACCTTTTGATGAACATTTACCAGTTTTGAAACAATCTAAAATTACTAATAATATCTTCAAGGTTAAGAAGAATTCATTCTATGTTTTACTCAAGAAATATTTCCATCATGAAAGTATTTTCCATAATTAAATCATGACAAAACTGTTCATATATTTTCATATTAGAAGGTAAGATGATTAAAGCATAACTGACTGGCTACTAGAAAATTAAATGTACCATTAACAAGTGTTTGTACATGTACTGTCAGTTTATATGTTGAACATTATAAAAAAATGACAGAATGTCTAACAGAGAATATAGTACAGTAACACTCTCAGTGTGTGTGCTCTAAGAAGGACATATGCTACCTCCCTTTAAAACAATTGCTTCAAATTGTCTGTATATAATTTTAATACTGTAACAGTATTTGAAATGCAACAACATTTTTCTCCAATTTGTAAACAATGGACATAAAGTATCTTAAGAGTAAGGATAACAAATGAAAGTTTGGTTTTGCTGCTGTTGTTTTGGCTGAAAGTCTTGCTATGTAACTCTACTTGGTCTGAACCTTGCTATGCAGACCAAGGCTAGCCTTGAACAAAAAGCTACCCTACTGCCTATGTCTCTTGAGCACAAGGATTACAGGTGTGCACCACTGCATCTGGCTATAAGTTTGGATAGTTAAAAACATGGATGTTTCAGAGAGAGAACATTGGCAATGTGCCCTTCTGCAGAGTATATCTGTATGGGGTCTTTTAGCACTCACTAGGTTGACTTTTGAAGCTGTTGTTACTCACAGGTAAACACAGTGCTAACTGATCCAGTCTCTCAGACAACAAGCATGAGAACTAAATAATAAAAATGGTTCATATATTACCAGGCACATACACTGTTTTCAACAAATGTTACATTTCATAACTGTTATTATTATTATTGTTATTACTACTGATAACATATCCACCACAATCAGGTAAACTAGAAAAGTTGTCTACTACATATCTTTATAGTTACTCCAAGTAAAATATCTGTTCTCTAGTTTCTAGACAACAAAATTTATTATATTTCTTTCTCTGGATATTTACTTATACACACACACACACACACACACACACACGAACAATATGACTGTTCTATACCAGCATTAGTCATACTATTTCCCACTGGGGAACAGTAAAACTGCCCACTAACAGAAGAATGAACTGCTAGTTTATGGCATATGCACTTAGTGGAATATCACACACTAAGGAGTAAACCATATAACATCATGGATGTCAGTACAACAACATGAATTTTACATAGTTAAGTTGGAAAGAAGGAAAGCAAAAAGAACATGCTGTATAGTTTCATTTACATTCCATGAGTGTAAACTAATTCAAGGCAGAACAAATGGGAATAATGCTGCTTATGTGTTGGAAAGGTTAGTACCTGCAAGTGGACATCAGCTCCATTAGCACAGGACTAGCTCATGCTCTCTATATATTAATCTGAGTTTATCAAGTATATTCTTAAGGTCTAAGTACTTTCCCACACTAAATTTCATTTCGATAAAAATTTTATTTTAGAAAATCTCCCATATTTAATAAACATAAAAGATAAACTATAATCACAAAATAGAACACTATCCTCTAACAGTGGATATGGTAGCTAATTCAAATACATTTTTAAGATTTTAAGGAAATTTTACACATATGCACCTTAAAACATGCATTAATTTGCAAAGATTTATAAAAAAATAATGCAAACCAAAGAACAAGGTTAGTTTGATTGCATATTCATGTTTGTAAATATGTATGTGTTTTGTGTCAGGATCTTGCCCTGTAACCTAGGCTGGTTTCAAATAGTCTTCCTGCATGCTTGTGATTACATGCTTCTGTCACCATACCAGACAAAGCTAGTTTAATTTGATCAAACAGGTAAAGTAATTTATAAGATGAAGTTGTTTTAACACTATACTAACACTCTGATATAAGATGTAAGTCCATGACCTAGAAACTAAATATTCAGCACTCTCAAAATGAAATAAGCTTTCCTATGAAAGGAAGTCCTAATGGATTTAATATGGAGGAAAATTAGAAGTATTTTCTACAGGGACAGAAAGTTTTAAATTTTCTCAGTGTGTGTGTTCATGTGCATGTAGTTGCATATACACACATATGTTAGGATGTCAGAGAATAATCTCAGGTGTTATTTCTCAGAAATACTGTCTCTTATTTTTGGAGACAGTCTCTCACTGGCCTGGAGCTCTCCCATTAAGCTAGATTGGCAGGCTGGGAGCTGGATGGACCAGCCTGTCTCTGCCTCCTCACTGCTAGATTATCCATGCAGCTTTTTTATTTGGGTTCTAGGCATCAAACCCATGTTCTTGCACTTGTATAAGATGTATACAAATTAAGACATCTTCCCCGCCTATGGCTAGGCAACCTTAAAAGATCAATAAGTATTAGATCAATACTCACCAATTCTTTTCTAAGTTGAATAAAAAATTGTTTGCATTTAAAAGAAATTTTGACAATCTTCAACCTGCATAAAAGAGAATTGGAGTATTCAAAATTACTGGAAATATTTTAAAAATTGGGGAAATTATAAATATGATTTTTGGAAGTTTCATACATTTATAGGATGAATATTAATCAGTCTATTCAGCAGTACTCCCTGGTACCACTACCCTTGCTCTCTCCTAACTTCATGGCCATGATCTTAAGTTTAATGGACCAATAAACTTAAAGTTTATTGGTAAAGTTTATGGTGCTTCCTAGAAAACAAAAGAAAATCTAGGTGTTCAATTGAGACAATTTTTATCAAACTATAGAAATATTCACCAAAAATTAAAATCTCAACAAATATAAATAACATTTAAAACTTTTAATACTCCAAAGCATGTGTAAGGGAAAGTGTAAAGTTTCAGGGTTTTATAAAACATTTTTCATTCTAGAAACCATAATTACTTTTATCTCACCCTTATACATTACTTTTTAAAAACATATGTAACTTATTTTTGTTTGTTTTTTCAGAGTTTCACTATATAGCCTTGGCTGCCCTAGAATTCACTATGTAGACCAGTCTGGTTTGCTTCTGCCTCTACTGTGGCCACCACACCCAGCCTAAATACATGCAATTTATATAACACTAATTTTTCAATGTTCCATTAGTACCACCCATGAATCAAGCTGGTTTGATTTCTTATAGTAACCATATAAAAAATAAAGATCATTTGGAGCTGTAACACTCAAAGGCTACAAGGCCAAAGGGACTGAATCTTAGTAAAACGTGATTTGGAAGCCAATTGTTTAACATTTGGCTACTATTTCACAGTAATTCTACATTTTGATTCTCATGACTCATACCTGTATCCATTAAGAAGCTCTGAGGACTCTCAGAGAATAAACTAATCTAATCTCAGTCACTTGGTAGGACGGGTGTACCAGTCATACTCAGGCAGACCCATTCAGAGGGGGGAAATTTAAGCCTAGGTTTTAGGTCTGATCTTTGTGTTGCTGGAGGCCTGAATCCAGCACCTTGCACATGCCAGTCAAGTGCTATAACACTGAGCCAAATTCCCAACCCCAGGGATGAAATTCATTGCTTACAATTACATCTTGTGCTCTTACTACATAGATATATAACAACATGGATATATTATTTTCTCACATAACAGAGGGTATTATTTCCAGAAAGTGAAAGGAAGATTGGATAAAATAGCCTCTGTTTGTGGAAAGAAAGTAAGCCATTTAAAAACCTATACAGAAAGCTGGGCAGTGGTGGCACACACCTGTAATCCCAGCACTCGGGAGGCAGAG
Source organism: Onychomys torridus (assembly GCF_903995425.1). NCBI lineage: Eukaryota > Metazoa > Chordata > Mammalia > Rodentia > Cricetidae > Onychomys > Onychomys torridus. The sequence continues at coordinate 66,198,155 of NC_050453.1, forward strand.
GCAGGTGGATCTCTGTGAGTTTGAGGCCAGCCTGGTCTACAAAGTGAGTTCCGGCTCCAAAGCTATAAAGAAACCCTGTCTCGAAAACCGAAAACCAAAAACAAACAAACAAACAAACGAACAAACAAACAAACAAAAACCTATACAGAGCTACATATACTTTTACATTTAAACATTAACATTAAAAACCTTCACACAAGCAACAAATAAAAACTGCTGTTCACTTATAAATGAATGAGACAGAAAATCTAATCTAATTTCTAGTCATTTTCATTTTACAAACACCAGAAAACATCAAACAATGAATACAAAATTTTACACTGGATGATGGTCTCTAGCAAAAGTCTACTTGTATGACTGGTGTTTTTTACAAATATATTCTCTCAAGCAATGAATAATACTTACTTTGTATAATAAGATAGCTATGATACTTTTTCCTTTGATTTTCATGCTCTTGATTTATCTTCTAGAGTGAACTCAACCAATCTGTCTCTATTTTTTATATATATATTTATATCTTATAAATAGTATACACATAAATTCAATCCCATCTGAGTATTTCAAAGAAGATGAAAACACAATAAGCACATGAAAAGATATCTAACATTATTAGCCATAAAAGGATACAAATTAAAATTAAAATGAGGTATCATTGCACACCCACCAGGATGGCTTTAAGCCAAAAGACAAACAATAAATGGTAGGGAGACTATGGTGAAATTAACGTAGCACATACCCCAGTGGGGATGGAAGGTGACATACTGCAGTGTGAGAAAAAAAGTCTGTCCAACCCAGACATCCTAATCCTTTGTATATGCTCCTACCAACACTTACACAAACATGCAGCGTCACACCAGTATTAATAGCCAAAAGGAACAACTTGTGAGCTGTGAAACAAAATGGAATGTAACTAAGGGAGAGAGCATTATTCAACAATAGAAAGGGACACTGATTGATATATTGTTCTAGGATAGATGAATGTCAAGAACATGCTAAAAGTCATTCAAACACACAATATATTATCTCATTTTAGAATATCCAGAACAGAAATATGATTAGAGCTGGAAAAGAGGCAAGAGAAGGGGGTACAAAAGGATTTATAACAAACAATCTTTTGGGGGTAATGAAAACGGTTCAAAATTATATTGGGTGATGCTCTGTTCTTTAACTGTACTACAAACACTGTATATTTTAACCATGAATTTCATAAAGCATATAAATTATGCAATAAAGCTTAAAAATCCAGTCTGATAGTCTGCCTTTTTCAGTCTCAAGGGTGGTTGCTATTTTTCCTGAAGAACTTAGTTTAACATTCCACAAACAGCAGACCAACAAGTAAAAGATCCCTTGAATTGTTCTTGCTTTTGGAAAACAACTATAGACCAAATTGATGAGTATTTTCTTTGAACACTTGCCAATATTTCACTCCATCACTTTGGGTTTTCCAAAGACAAGTGTCATGTAATTCTTATCCTTACTACTCTGCAAAACGGTATTTTTGGTGTTTTCTTTCAAGATTCTCTCTTTGTCTTTGAATCTCTTGATCTCTTGAAATTTGAGTTGAATCCAGACATGATTTACTCAATAAAAGGAACCAGGTAAACAATCCTTAGCTGAAACTTCACGTTTACCTGACAAGACAAAAGTGTTATCTGCCTGTGAGCAGCCTGGGGTGTAAGCTCGGCTTCTGCTAGTGCCCTTACTCCGGCACTCTTTGTGTCGTTGGGTTGCTATCAGTCTCTGGGAATTGCCTTCAGTTTCTCAGTTGTATCCTGTTATTACACAGGCCTTTGTTGATAAGGCCTGTTAATACGTGAGCTGGGGAATCTGGTTTAATCTTATCATTAAATCTAAGTGTCACAGAAGTCCACGCCCCTTAGCTCTCTCCATAAGACCAGGGAAGGGCACCTGTTCTTCATCTCACAAAGCTTGAAGATGCTCAGAAGACAGGCCACCCACAAGTTCTTTTCTCGATCCAGTCTAGATCTACGACCCGGCAATGAGTTGCCACCTTTCAAGCACTCCCAATGTCCATTCTCTGTAGTCACCTGTCTCCAGTTTTCAAGGCAGTAGCTTACTCAGTGTGTCTAACTCTGTGCAGAACCTAAGAAGAGCTGTCAACTTTCGGTTTCTATTGGTTTTTCTTTGTTGTGGGAGTAAGATAGTGAACATCTTACACGTCAGATCGGGAAGCTGAATTCTCGGTCCCTCACTTAAGGTCTTTGCATAAGTTTTCTTGTATTGTGTACTGTAGAGAATAGTTGGAAAACATCCATTATAGCCCATGGTGATATGGGCTTGATAGTTGTAGCAACTTTAAATTCCATCTATTTAATTACTGAAAACTGTATTTAAAATTCATCATATGAAATATTTTCTAATTAATATTTCAAAGTTAACATTCACTGTTTGGTTTTTTGAAACCCAACCTGGAGAAGACCTCAGACATATGAGTACTATTTCCCAATTTTAAACCAGCTTCAAGTATATTTAAATGATGTATCAAGTCTTCCATCACAAATATCTTATATGTATTAATTGATTCCTCAAAATTCACTATCTCCTTCCAACTGAGGAGCCTTCTCTGATTCCTACAAAAGCCATCTCAAATTCAGTAAAATATCCCATAGAATATATTTTTTCCATTCGTACAGCAATACCAATACTTTGCCAGAATCCTTATTTTATAATAATGAAACATTTAAAAAAAAACAACAACAAAAACAAAAAAAAAAAAAAACAGGGGCTGGAGAGATGGCTCAGAGGTTAAGAGCACTGACTGCTCTTCCAGAGGTCCTGAGTTCAATTCCCAGCAACTACATGGTGGCTCACAACCATCTGTAATGAGATCTGGCGCCCTCTTCTGTATACACAATAAATAAATAAATAAATAAATAAATAAATAAATAAATAAATAAATAAACAGATTATATAATATAGGACTCTAAAATGCAGAAAAATTTAATTATCATTGGCATTTTAATCATATCTGAAAATTAAAAGAAAAAGTAATTTTTGTGTATCCTATCTGTACTTACAGGTAAGAATAACATTTTTGTTTATTTGATTTTGCACTTGAGCATGCCGCAATTTCAATTACATAGGAAACACTTCAAAGGTGAAAGATGAAATACTAAACAATCTTTAATTTTACCAGTTTTACAGAGGTAAATTTGCATTTATAATATAATTTACCAACTTTAGGTGAGCAATTCAATGAGTTTTACTAAATCTGTTCAACTGCATAAGTACCACAGAACAATCATCATGTAATAGTTCCGTCACCTTACAAAGTCTCTCTCCTTGGTGCCCCTTTACAGTTAACAGCCTCTTCCAATTGTTAAAAACATACATACTCTAGGATATCATGTAGAGAGAAATGCATTCTTTTGGATCTGGTATAGACTCAGGGTAGAGATGTCTATATGCTTTACTGTATCAATAGGGATCTCTTTTTAATGCTGAGCAGAATTGTAGCATGTAGATATACCATCACTTCTTTATTCTTTCAGTTGATACACATTTTGATTTTGTTATGAATACTATAGCTATGAATTTTTATGAACAAATCATATATATATATATATATATATATATATATATATATATATATATATATATATGACCTATGTCTCTCATGTATAATCAAGAAAAGAATAGCTAGGATTACATGTGCCATGTCTACTCTACTGTCAAACTGGCCAGTTTATTTAATAGTTCCTTCTCTTATTTCTGTGACAGAACACCTGCCAAGGACAACACAGGCTGCATGGTCTCCGTGATCTCACATCTTAGTGCCTGCAAAGCTAGTATCCCATGCACAGAAGTGGTGAGTTCTGCTGCCAACTCAGAATGGAGCTCAGCTGCAGCTGTGTGGTGACCCCAGAAAACAGACAGTTGTTTCTGAGCAAGGAACCCCTTGAGCAATATTTTCAGTTTAGGTTTTCTCTTTTCCAATAAATTTGCATTTTCACAAGATAGAGCCTTCCGTATTCTTGGGATACCAATTCCTATTGAACCAGTGTGAAGGTTTTCCTTCAATGGGACTAATTTCTAATGATTACAGCTGCTTTGAACCTGTCTTTTATTTATATATATATATACTTGCTCATAATCTTTTCCTCACAAAGCTACATTTTTCATATCTCTCTGCTCCATATTTTACGCTTCGTCACTGTTACCTGGAGAAGGGCTGTAAACAGTAAATAACACAGTCTGAATACAATATTGTTTTGAAATTTCCCCTGCCAAATAAATTAGCCTGCTCCTTTCAAATGTGCCGGACTTAAGTTCTCAGGACATGGGCCAAATAAAGTCAGATTTTCTTTCCTTGCCAGAATATAACATGAAAGGCCTCTAGCCCAGTTTCCCATATAGTCTCTGTTCTCCTTTAAAACCTCATGAGCCAGGCTTCCACTGTCCAGTTCTCTCTGTAGCCTGGCCTTCCAAACTTCCATCACAATGACTCATAAAGTTCTGCTTACAGCATTCTGGGGTTTTTCTAATCCAAAAGTCTAAATTCTTCCACACCTTCTCCCACAAACTAGTTCCACAAGCTTAAGAACCACATAGTCAGGTTTATCACAGCAACAATCTTATTCCTGGCATCAGTGATCTGTGTTCTCTTGTTGCTGTGACAGAAGCAACTTAAGGAAAGAAAGGATTATTTTGGCTCACAGTTTGAAATTGCAGTTCATCCTGGCAGAGCAGGCATGGTGACAGCTCCCCACATCCAGTCTCCAGTTTGCTAACACAAATAAATGAGGCTGCTACTTATACTCTTTTCAGTTCACGACACCAGCTCACAGAATGCTGCCATACATTTAACAGGGTCTTCCCACCTCAATTAGTCACATGGGCAAAGTCCCTCACAGGCAGGCTCAAAGGCTTTTTTCCATGGTAATTCTGTTCCCATTAATTTGACAACCAAGATTAATCATCACAATTGGTTTTGGATCCACTGAGGAGACACACTTCTAGGGGAGCCTGTGAGGGGTTTCCAGGAGAGGATTAACTTAGGAAAGACCCATTCTCAGCAACCAGATAGAAAGAGGTCCAGGATGTACTCTTCCCTCCCCTGCTTCTTGCTGAACGAGTTCATCTACAGATGCTGCTCCTGTTATTCTTTCTTGACATTCTAGCTCTTCAGTCTTCTGATACAGACTCAGTAGCAACAACTTTCCAGGGAACTTCCAGGCTCCCAGGACTGGATTGAGACAGCTGAACTTCTCAGACTAAACTCTGGGCTTCTCTACCACTCCAACAAGGAGATAGCCACTGTTAAGACTATCATGTAAGATAATCTAGTAAATTCCCCTTTTCTCTTTCTTCTTCCTCCCTACTCCCTTCCTCCTTCCTTTCTGTTCCTCTAAAGCACTGCCTAATACATTTTGCTCAGTTTTAAAGAAACGGTCAGTTTCCAAAGTTAGTGTATCTGCATTTCCATCAGTAATACAGTATTTCAAAGGTGTTGCATTACAAAGATCCTGGGATTACAGTTTTTTGTTTGTTTGTTTTTTGTTTTGTTTTTCAAGACAGGGTTTCTCTGTATAACTTTGGTGCCTGTCCTGGATCTCGCTATGTAGACCAGCCTGGCCTCAAACTCACAGAGATCCACCTGGCTCTGCCTCCTAGTGCTGGGATTAAAGGCGTGCACCACCACTGCCCAAGGATTACAGTGTTTTTTTTTTTTTTATATGATTGCTTCCTGAGACATTTATTTGTTAGCTATTGTAATTCTATTTTTAATCTACCAAAGTATTATTAAAGTAACTAATTATGGAAGCCTGTTAAAATAATAGACACTGGAAAAAAAAAAAAAAAAAACAAGATCAAATCTTTTAGGAGGTATACAAAAAACATGTATTGATTTTGAATTTGTTTCTTCCCCTAAAGTCACTTTCTTTAAAAGAGCAAAACCTTTGAATAACCTTGATTACAAGTGATATGATCAAAGGGATTTTTATAATCCTTAATTTATCCCTTAAGAAGAAACGTAAGATGCTTTCTCTTTTTCCTTGCTTTGAGATATAGAAATCATAAATCAGCCGGGTGGTGGTGGCGGCAGCGCATGCCTTTAATCCCAGCACTCAGGAGGCAGAGCCAGTTAGATCTTTGTGAGTTCAAGGCCAACCATGTCTACAGAGTGAGATCCAGGAAAGGCACAAAGCTACCCAGAGAAAACCTGTTTCAAAAAAACCAAAAAAAAAAAAAAAGAAGAGGAGGAGGAGGGGGGGGGGAGGAGGAGGAGAAAAGAGAAGGAGAAAGAAGGAGGAGGAGGAGGAGGAAGAGGAGGAGGAGGAGGAGAGGGAGAAAAGAAGGAGGAGGGAGGAGGGAGGAGGGAGGAGGGAGGAGGGAGGAAGGAGGAAGGAGGAAGGAGGAAGGAGGAAGGAGGAAGGAGGAAGGAGGAAGAAGAAGAAGAAGAAGAAGAAGAAGAAGAAGAAGAAGAAGAAGAAGAAGAAGAAGAAGAAGAAGAAGAAGAAGAGGAAGAAGAGGAAGAAGAAGAAGAAATCATAAATCAGTGATGACCCATCTTGGACAATGAGAGCAAGAAGAACCAACAAAAGATGGCAGAAGGGTGAGACAAAGGAAGCAGGAAAGTGAAGCCTTTGAGGAACCCACATGCTTTGCTTGTGCTAATTTAAGCCATCTAGTGCTGGGCTGTTGGTTCAGTAACCATGTATCTTTCAGCTAATAAACCGGCATTTCAATGGATGCATTTAAATAGAAACAACAAGTGCAGCCCAAAATGAGTATTCTTATGGTAATATTTAGATACTCCTGGAAGGAAAATCATTAATACTATTAAGAAGCCATATTGAAATAAATTATCTTGGTGTCTTTTGATTCATTTCCAGTAAGCAAAATAAAGTATAAATTGAACCACACAAGTAAGCTGACAAGATTAAAACAGTTTAAAGGTTATCTAATGTGAATTATTATATTTGGTAATATTATGATAAAAGCAAAAGTATTTGTAAAAATTCTTACCACGGAAAGGTATTCATCCGTATCCTGTTCTTGTAAATCAGAATTCCTCCTGACATTACTCCAATCATAATTTCATTGTTACTTTGATCCTTCAAAATAAATAAAGACATGACAATCTAAAACAATTAAAACAGGATTAAATTTTTTAAACACCTAACGTCACAAAGATAACACAAAACTAAATTATACTTAATTACAAACTCAAATAGTTTGTTGTTGCTCATAAAAGGCGAATTTCAAATAAGGTTAAATGTGGCAGTACTAAAATTCACTAATCTAGAAGCTGGAGAGATGTCTCAGCAGTCCTCAGCTGCACAAGCATGAGGACCAGAGTTGGATCCTCAGACTCCCAGGTGGCCTTGGCAGCCCATTTGTAATTCCAGCCTTGGAAGGAGGAGAAAGGCGATCCCCTGAGCAAGTGTCTAGCAAGACTAGCCATATCAACAAACTCAGGGTTGAATCCTGGCTAAATGAATAAGGAAGAACTGCAATCAAGGATGATTCTTGACATCAACTTTGGGTCTCTATATGCACATGTACATATGTCCAGGTATATCCACACATATGTAAGGACATGTATCTCTCTCTCTCTCTCTCTCTCTCTCTCTCTCCTCTCTCTCTCTCTCTCTCTCACACACACACACACAAAAGGAAGAAGAAGAAGAAGAAGAAGAAGAAGAAGAAGAAGAAGAAGAAGAAGAAGAAATAATAATGAAGGAAGGAAGAAAGGAAGAAAAGAAAATCATTGTCCTAAAGTACAAATAATCTGATGATTTCTTTTATGATCAGAACTTTTTTGAGTCAAGGGTAAGCTATAATAAAATACCTATACAATGGAAAATCCAATAACTAATAATATGTATTAACATCATGAAAAAACAAAACAGGCAATTCTTGGGGAGTTTCAACGACCACAAAGAAGAAATGTGAATTACATTTGAAGAATGCATGAGAGCTTTCATATGGTGACAACTGTGGTAGTTGGAATATAATTGGCTCCCATAAGCTAAAAGGTAATGGCACCATTGGGAGGTGTGGCTTTGTTAGAGTAGGTGTGGCCTGGTTGAAAGAAGTGTGTCATGGTGGGGGTGAGCTTTGAGGTCTCACATATACTCAAGCCTTGCCCAGTATGACAGTTTACTTCCTGTTGCCTTCAGATCAAGATGGAGAATTCTTAGCTCCTTCTCCAGCACCACGTCTGCCTGCATGCCACCATGCCGCACCATGATGATAACGGACTAAACCTCTGAAAATGTAAGCCATTCCAATTAAATGTTTTTAATTTTTTGCCATGGTCATAGTGACTCTTCACAGCAACAGAAACCCTAACTAAGGTAACAACCCAATTTGAATTGACTTGTCTGCATTATTGAGAATGAAAAGACTTTAAATACTTTTCTTAGAAATCAACCTTTGAAATAGTTTTGCCATTTCACTTGAAATATACAGACAACCTAAGAGAGCAAACATGCTTTTACCGCCTGTAATTCATCTGCCCTGAAGCCAGACCAAATTAATGAAACAAATCCTTTAAAATGAAAGTTTTGGGTTTTATTATTTTTTTTATTTTTATTTTTTTCTGGTTTTTCAAGACAGGGTTTCTCGGTGTAGCTTTGTGCCTTTCCTGGATCTCGCTCTGTAGCCTAAGCTAGCCTCGAATTCACAAAGATCCACCTGGCTCTGCCTCCCGAGTGCTGGGATTAAAGGCGTGTGCCACCACCACCCGGCTAAACTGCAGTTTTAATATCTTCTCTTCTCTTCTCTTCTCTCCTCTCCTCTCCTCTCCTCTCCTCTCCTCTCCTCTCCTCTCCTCTCCTCTCCTCTCCTCTCCTCTCCTCCTCTCCTTTCCCCTCCCCTCTCCCTCCTCCTCCTCCTCCTTCTTTTGCTTTTCTTCATATCACTAATTATTACCTGTTATTTTTTCTTGGCCCAAAGAACCTAAATAATAAAGAGTAGAGCCTTTTTCTGTCATCTGTTCACTGAACTCATCTGTAGAAAGAATAGTTCTCTAAAATCTGTACAAATATGTCTTAGCTGTTTAGCTTGGCATATAAGTCCATAACACTCCATTTTATCTTGCTCCTAACTAGCAAAAACCAATTCTAGTTAGGCCATATCAGTTTGATGATATGTTTTGTGATTCCATAATCTCATGTTTTATTAATGCTGCTTTCACATGTTCTTTGTTTTTCTGCCCAATCAAAACAACCCAAAATGAAGTCTAGATCATAAACTTCTCTATGAAACTTTAATTCACATCCACACATTTCTCATACTTATCTGTCTCTTAACCCATTTATCTGAAATACCTAATTTCTGTCAGTATATGACAATGACAAACCCATTTAAAAGACATTTTAGAAACGATAAAAACTACAGCATTAGTTAGAGACAGGCTAAGGTTAAGTGGAAAGCGGATTGCAAAGGCACACTAGAAGCATGGGTTTCTTTGAGGTGATAAATCTGTTCCACATTGCAATTGTAGCAGCAGTTACACAAAGCCAAGCAAGAGCTAAAACTCAAAAAACTGAATATACACTACATGCTATCTGAAAAGAAACAGCTCTTTGTGGTTCACCAGAAATCCTGTTTTTTATTTTTTTTATTTTAAAAATCATGTATATGGGGTTGGGGATTTAGCTCAGTGGTAGAGCACTTGCCTAGCAAGAGCAAGGTCCTGGGTTCGATCCTCAGCTCAAAAATAAAAAAATTAGTTGGGGATTTAGCTCAGTGGTAAAATTGATGTCTAAGCTGTGCTTTGGGGAGATCAATAGCAAATTGAAAGGAATTTGTCATATATCATTACTCTTTCTAACACAATATTTTGCCTAGTACGAGTACTTTTATTTAGTTTTTAACATTTTATAGATTCTTTGTGGATTTCACAACATGCATCCAAATCCCACTCATTTCCCTGTCCCTTTGCTACTGTCCTCTGTTCTCCTAACCTCCCCCGCAAAACAAAATTTAAAGGTAAAAACAAACAAACAAAAACCCAAAGAATAAAACAAACAAACAAAAATCTCAGCATGGAAGCTGCAGTATGGCCCAGTGAGTCACACAGCATACCCTTTAGTCCACACATCTTTATTTGTAAGTGCTCATTGTAATGAGTCATTGGTCTGGTTTGAGGCCTCTGGCTTCTGGTACACTATACTGGACCCTCACTGGGACTCCTCTTTGATATACTATTGTTGCCTTGTGTCGTGGAAATCCTGTAGCTTTGGACCTGCAGGTCCTGCCCCTTTACATGCTCCAGCAGATCACAAATGAGGTGGATGTTGGGCGGGCTACCTCACAGTCCTGTTCTGAGCCTGGGTGGTAGCTGGGTTGGTCAGCCCACCAGCTTTCCCTCACGGTCACCATCTGGGTGAGCTCTCCAGCACTGCCCCAGCTAGCTCACTCAATGTAGCAGACATTTCTCCTGCTTTCACACCCTCTAGTCCAGCTCATTCATACTTGCGCCACAGGGCAAGCTCTGCTGTTTTGCCCAGGTAAGGTGCAGGGTCTGCTCTCTGGATTGCTGCACTTGGTGAGAGGCAGAACCAGCTCTTCCATTCTCATACCCCAAGGCTGGCTCTCCCACCTGTTGCAGGTGGCAGGAGTTAGGGTGAGGAATGGGGTGGGGCTGTTTCTTCTTACCTTAAAAGTTGTTATTGACTGCCAGGTATGGTGGCACACACTTTTAATCCCAGCACTTGGGAGGCAGAGGCAGGATGATCTCTGAGTTTGAGGCCAGCCTGATATACAGAATGAGTTCCAGGACAACCAGGGCTACACAGAGAAACCCTGTCTCAATCCCTCCCTCCCCCCCAAAAAAAACTATCATTGACTTTCTCTTTTCTACAGTTCCCTATTCTGTCATTCATACAACCCTTTAGCAACTGTGCTTGTATTGTTTCAAATGTGCTGTGTTCTCTTTTGATTACAAAGCTTTCATTCATGCAGATTGCTCAACAGTATCAAGAAGAAGAAGATGACACTCTTGGCATACTCCCTTCTTCCAGCATAAGTGAGTATACCACTAGAGCTGTCCCTGGCTAGTTCACACGCTGCCGCCACACAATCCCTCAGCATCCTGTACTTTCTCCCTCAGTCTCACAGACGGAACTGTTAATACAAGATCCGTGGATTGGTTTGCTTTTCTCCTCCCTCCTCTGACTATCCTGTGAGTTTCGTGAGGGCAGGAATCATTGTTTTATGCACTAAATAATGCTTAGAACGAATGCTATGGAAAGCACATAATACCCCACTACAATGACGGCTTAAAACATATTTGAATCTTGGAGCTTGAGATAAATACACTGTTCCACTTGAAAGCAAAGAGCAAACATTTCCCCCTGCTTGTTATTTCAAATATACTTTTCCTTATGAAAATTTCCTTTATATTTACTGAATGATCTTTTGAGGTCTTAGTGTGCACATCCAAGTAATAATGCTTCTCATAGCCCTTAAAAAATATTTTGGAGGCATCATATTACTATTCCTATGCATATGATAGTTAGTTAGGCTGCCCTGGGATGGGTGAGCTTGCCTCAAGTGCTCAACTGGGTACTCAAATGGTAGGCCACTGTGTGGGACATTTTTTGTTTGGTTTGGTTTGGACAAAACACGCTCCTAAAGAGCTAACCATTTAAAATTTAAATCCCCTTAACCTGACACTCTACATTTAGATCTTTCTCAGAAACTGTTTTACAATCTAACAGTTTAAACAAATGAAAACTATTTTAATTAAATCATTAAATAACAAATATAGTTAGTTATATGAGATTTATCTGTGGTGATACTCTAACAAATAAAGCTGTCTGAAGCTCAGAAGGCAGAGCCAGCTGCAGAGTTAGCCATAGAGGCCAAGCAGTGGTGGCACACACCTTTAATTCCAGCACTAGGAAGGTTGAGACAGGAAGCGATATGGCTAAGCGGAAAAAGGAATATAAGTTGGAGGACACAGAAGTTCACCTGCCTTTTGGCTGAGGGCGCAGGCACACTCAGTCTGAGGATTCGAGGAGACAATATCTTCCCCTTTCAGCTGAGGAGTTGGAGAGGTGAGAAGTGGCTGTGGCTTGTTTCCTCTGATCTTTCAGCATTTACACCAATATCTGGATCTGGGATTTTATTATAACGCTACATTTATCTAACCTTGCATTTATTTATTTATTTATTTTTGAGCTGAGGATCGAACCTAGGGTCTAGCAAGCGCTCTACCACTGAGCTAAATCCCCAACCCCTAAATTTTTTTAAAGTTTAATATTCTTTTCATTTAATTGCCAAGGATCTCTGCAGATGTAAAAGCCACGCAGAAAACTGAAAAGAGTGAAGCTCCCTTTTCCGGCCATTTTAAAGCATAACTAGTCAAAAATGTAGCTCCATCAGTTGTAAACTTTCTGGTAATAAAAAGCAAAACCTAGCAGTACAAACACCAATGAGAGTATATAAAAAACCTAAGCTCAAAAAAGTAAGCCCCAAATAAGGAGAGAGAAGGGCCATGTTTTTTAAAAAGCAAAAAGTTCAAGAGACACTTAAAGAATTCCAAGATATCAATCATTTGAGGAAACCAAGCCAGCAGTGAGACAGATTTAAAAGTGAGACAGACATACAATTTTTGAAACATAAGAAGTAGAGCTCGCTGGGTGGTGGTGGCGCACGCCTTTAATCCCAGCACTCGGGAGACAGAGTCAGGCGGATCTCTGTGAGTTCGAGGCCAGCCTGGTCTATAGAGCAAGATCCAGGACAGGCTCCAAAACTACACGAAGAAACCTTGTCTCAAAAAACCAAAGACAAACAAACAAAAAAAAAAAAGAAAAGAAATTAAACCCTATAAGAGCAAGCAAGACAACAACAAACCAACCAACAAACAAACCAGTACAGTTCTTCACCTCAAACCTGACTGGGTGAAACCCTCAAGGACAAAAGCACTACAGGATGGAAGTCTGAGTTCTTCCAGTGGACTCTGCACCTGCCTGTGTCTTTGTATTGAGGCAAGTTCAAAATAATTGGCCTAAGGGAAATCATGGCTCTTTCTAACCCCTTCCTGGCTAATACTAGCCTAATCAGGCTCAAGACTGTGTCTAAGGAAATGAAAACTCACTGCTGACTCAATTGATGGCTATACTTCTACTGAAAATACCTTTACTTTAGGGACTTCAAAGGAATTTAAATCTTGGTAACTGACAAAAAGAAATACATGTGGACAGCTACTCACAAATATAGGGAGGAGGGTAACAGTCTCTGAAAGAATAAGTGTTTCACACAAGAAAAACATTACACAGTGAAAAGCCAGTGATTATAAATTTCACTTTAATAAAGAGATGGAGGCAGATACAAACATGACATATTGATAATCTTCATTTAGGGCTTTACAAATAAAAACTGACCATGAGACAGCTCAATGTTGGAAACAATCAGGACAAGAAAGAAAGTTTCAATGACATGAGAGCATCTTTTATGATCACAATTATCAAAGATTTATACAAAAGCATTTTCCTAAAGCAACCTTTTGTTTATAAAACAAATATTCTGTCTCCTACAGTCTATAAACATTGTTTTTGCAACATAAACAACCACCTGGAAAAAAATCCACTAACTTTGTACTTACGCTATTGTGAAATATTTATAGAGAGGAAAATTTTAGTGTAACTATGTCAACAGCAAACACAAATTATCCTGTTTCCTAGTTCTCTCAAGGAATTAAAATTTTGAGGAGTTGAGTTAGTATGGATAAGCTTAAGAGTACTCGCTCAACACACAGGACCCTGGTTCAATCACTCCAGCCATGTACACAGACAAAAAGATTTAAAAATTTTTGATACTAAGCTCAGCATCTAAGTAATTTTTCTTTACTTACCCTTGCATAGTGGAATTCAACTCCATAGAGTTCTAAGGTACGTGCTGTGTTTAGGTAATTAAATTCTGCTTCTGCAGGAGATAAGCCACTGTAAAGAAAACATCAGGTCAAAAACTAGATCCATAGTAAAAATTGCCAACTTACAGAAAGATTATGGAAAGAAATGAAGTCTCACTCACCACCAAGCAGGAGTCCTCCTTCTAGTTCTATATAGTAACAGCTAACTTATTCCAAGGGCATACTTTCACCAGATTACTTATTTTTCAGGGCTATAAGAATACAGAGAGTCCTGGGGCTCATGAGGTCATGGACCTTAGAGAGAACCTACTACCATTCTTTTATCAGACCAGTAGAATTCCTCATTACATCCTTAAACTTTTCCTTATACCCACAGTTAAGTGTTACTTTCATTCCTTCATCAAAGAAGCTTCTCTTTATAGCACATGGAGCCTATTACAAATAAATAAATAAAAAGCCATAACATGTTATAATGCAGAAAAACAATGGGTCATGGGGGGGGGGGCTAGTCCCACTAAATACATCTACAATACAACTCTTGAACCTAAGGCTCAGAGAACATTGAGAAAGAGAGAGCTAAGACTACAAGAGCCAGCAAACCAGGAAGTCTGCTGTGAGATTCTAGAAATGATAGGAAAGCTTCACTCATGATACTTCAAGAATATGGCTGCTTAAACAAGACCTAAACAATGGTGGTATTAATAGACATGCCAGCAGAGAAGGGGGAAATCTCATGAGGTCCAATCCACAAAGATCAACTAATATGTGCTGAGAAGGGGGGGGAAATCAGTCTTTTCCAGAGATGAACCCTCTAATTGGTTATCCAATACCAAATGGTCTGTCAGCCCGGAAATCATACACACACAGGCCACACTAAATGGAGTCAGTAAGCTGTATTCACATGTTTATGCATACATAAGTATATGTATGTGTATAATATATCTTGTATATAGATAACGATAACAAAGAAAATAGGTATCAATTTGAGAGGGAGTCAGCGGAGCACTGGAGGGAGTAGAGAGAGGAAAGGGAAGGAGGAGAGTGATGAAATATTTTAAATAAAAATAATTTTGAAAGACAGTGGCAAGTAGAGAGGAACTATTGGGAAATATTACAGAAGAGAAAAAAAAGAAAAACAATACAGAAAGTTTTAAAACCTCTAACGGATCTTAGAGCTGTTAACAAGGCCACGTAACTTCCAGATGTAACTCTCAAACTTTTTCACACCAGTTTATACACCACAGCCACATGAAAACCTACAGGACAATTCAACAGTTGACAATGTCACAGCATACACAAACCCAAGTATCAAGAGGTTTTCAGAGCAACCTTGCAGCCTTTAAATGCTTGTCATTTTTCTGTTTTTAGCCTTTCAACTATTCATTTATTTTTACTATATATTTCAAAATATATCATGCATGGTATAATACTGACTGATGGGGAAGAATTAGTCTGTCATCTGAGATGCTTATAAGTACAATTCCATAGGGAGGCTGAGGTCCAAACCTCATATTTAATAAACATTGCTAGTGATTCTTAAAACAAAAATTTCAGAACTACTCTAAAAAACAGTCTTTTCAAAAGGTCAACTCAATTTAATATATAGTTCTATTGACCTTAGGTATATGATGTTAGCAGGCAATATAGCAGAGTATTATAAGCTAAGCTATCAACCTTTGCATCCCTGATACTGGAAAGGAGCCAACTACCTGCCAATGCATGATCAAAATGAATGTGACCCCTCAACACCAACAGTCCTTCCAATTAAACTTAATTCTGTTTTCATTTATAGATCTGATAAATCAGCTTTTCAAACCGAACTAGCTCGTGAAAAATACTTTCCTTATTTAAGTGACTTTTTAAAAACTTATTTATTTTTACTTTATTTGCATTGGTGCATTACCTGCACGTATGTCTATGTGAGGGTGTCAGATTTTGGAGTTATAGACAGTTGTTAGCTGCCATGTGGGTGCTGGGAATTGAACTCAGGTCCTCTGGAGGAGCAGTCAGTGCCCTTAACCACTGAGCCATCTCTCCAGCCCCTTAAGTGGCTTTTAATAGGTAAATTTTAAAATTCCAATTTATCTTCAAACCATTTACTCAGATAGGCTATATGGCAAGTTTTCACTATATAGGGATGGCTTTTAGAGAAAAACAGCAGGCTTACCACATGATATCACTCAGTTTAAATTCTCAAGTCATTATAGTCTACAGCAGATCAAGGTCAAAAAGCCTTTTACTAGAAAAGACTAAACACTATTTTTAAGCCTTCTAGATAAACCGTGATTGTAACCTTGCAACTACTTTATCATGTAAAAGCAAGCCACATCCCACATAGACATAAATGAGGATGTCTGTTCACATGAGTGTTAATTTATGAACAATGGATTTCAGAAAATTTCAAATCCTATAAAATATTATTTTCCTCCCAAACATTTAAAATATAGAGACTGATCATGTAGCTCCATGGTAGAGCACTTTCCTAACATGAGCAAGGTCTAGGTTTGATCCAAATAGTCTGTGGCATATTTAGATATATATAATTATTTATTTATAATTATACATATATAATTTAGATAGATATAATAATATATATTGCATTTACAATATAAAAATATATACTGTATTACATTAAAAAAAACATGTATTTGCCATGCTTAGTCCACTGGCTGTTCAAAATTAGGTATTGAGCTGTTGTTTTCTAACTTGCTTGTGACACTTGAATTATTACCAAATTGGCAGTAAGAGCTAATATTTCTTTAGTGTCTACCATGTACTAAGTACCAGCTTAAGAACTTTGTATACATAATCTCACTTAAGTCTCAGAATTTCTGGCCAGTAGTAGTGGTGCAGGCCTTCAATCATAACACTCAGGAGGCAGAGCCAGACAGATCTCTGAGTTTATAAATTCCAGAATAGCTAGGGATACACTTTAGAGAAACCCTGTCTTGAAAAAACAAACAAACAAAGATTCAGAATTTCTAACTCAAGATACATTAATTATCTCAAATTACACAGGGGAATAGAGCAACACAAACAGGACTATGGGCAAAGTTCTAAAACAGTAAGTAATCTGACTAGAAGTAAGCCAGTGAGTCCAACTCTAGTTTAGACTTGTGCCAACATGCTACACTATCTTTGTTCTGTCACTATTCTGAATCACAACCTAGAGCAAAACTTGAGCCAACAACAACAAAAAAAGCAACTTTTTTTGTTTGTTTGTTGTTTTTGTTTCGAGACAGGGTTTCTCTGTTGTAGCCCTGGCTGTCCTGGAACTCACTCTGTAGCCCAGGTTGACCTCAAACTCACAGAGATCTGCCTGCCTCTGCCTCCTAAGTGCTGGGATTAAAGGCATGCGCCACCACCTCCCAAAAACCATTCTTAAGGACAGGCAGTGATGGCGCACACTTTAATCCCAGCATTTAGGAGACAGAAGCAGGCGGATCTCTGAGTATGAAGCCAGCCTAGTATGCATGAATTCCAGGACAGGCAGGGCTCTGCAGAGAGACCCTGTCTCAAACAACAACAACAACAAAACCCAACAACTGTCTTCTTGAAAAAAATGTCACAAGGAGCTGCAGAGTTGGCTCAGCAGTTACGAGCACTTGCTCTTCAAGATGAGCCAGATTCAATTCCCTACAACCAACCCCAGGGATTCTGATGCTCACTCACTTCTGTCCTCTGTGGGTATCAGGAAGACATGTGGTCCAAACACATACATGCAGGCAGAATACTCATACACATAAAGTCATAAATAAATCTTTTAAAAATGTCACAAGAGATTGGACTAAAATAAACTCAAAGTTGAACACTAATGTCAGCTGCACTGGGTTGTTACTTTCCTCCTCCTCATTCATTACTAAACACAATCAACATCCTTCAAAAACCAAAAACTAAGACAATTACCAAGCCAATTGTTTCACGTATTATAAATACATTACTCTAGAATTTTCTTTTTTAAAATTAAAGTTTTAATTTATTTTTAATTACATGTATGTGTACTTATGGGTGGGTATGTGCACTGACTATGGGTATCCATAGAGGCCAAAGAGGGCACCAAGATCCCTTGGAGCTGGAGTTACACACAGTTGTGAGTCACCTGATCTGGGTGCTGGAAATGAAACTTGGGTCCTTTGTAAGAGCAACAAGCAATCTCAGCTGTTGAGCCATCTCTCCAGCCACCTAAAATTCTTTCTTAAAGAACTGACAATGTTGCGTATAAGCAAATAAACTCTGTCTACATATAATTTATGGCTGTTAAAGAAATGAACAAGGTTCATATATTTTGTGAAATAAGCAATAAAATGTTAGTATAAATTATCTACATAATATTTTTATATTATATAACAAACTTTTACATTAAATAAATAAAACAATAAAATTAAAAATGATATACAACATTCCTCTTTCTAGAAAGATTGCCAATAAAGCTTATCAAATAAGCAGAAAATTAAATAAATGCTTACATATGCTGCTGATGTAACTTTGCAACTTCTTTTTCAAAATCTTGAGGTTGATTAGGAATGAAAGAATAATCTGAGAGGTAGCCTGGCAAGTTTTCTGACTGATTGTAGTCTCCAAGTTCAGCTAATAAGAAAAAGAAAATATCATGCTTTAATAAATATTTTAATTATACTAAATCAGCAATGTCATTAATTTGTGTATATTTATGGGAAGAATATATGTAACCACATTAAATAAGTTGCAATAAATTCTTCTGGATCTCAATATCATAAAAAATGTTTCAAGAATCAAAGTAATTGCTTTTCTTTGGCCATTTCATTGCATTTCTTCAGTAGTTTCTACATTCTACACATCTAAAGAATTCCTCCACTAAAGGCAATGTATTATCAATACAGACTACAAAACTTGACTTAAAATTAAGCTGATACTTACACTGAACAGCAAATGAAGCTAAAAGGGCAGCAGTATTATAAGGACAGGACAATCTAATAAGACAAAAGAGAAAATACAGAACCCAAGGATAAATATCATTTCAAATGCATTATAGTTTATATTATACTACTGATACTGCAAATTTCTATATGCATTAATTGTAGCCACAATTAAATTAAATAAGCTGGGCTCATGAATTTGAGATGACTGCCAGTTTGAGGCCAGCCCAGGCTACATAGACAATGTCTCAGACAAACAAAAGAAGCCCCCTAAAAAGTCTGATAAAAGGAACTAATATTACATATAACCATGTTTTTTCCTTTTTTTCTTTTTCAGAGCCTAGGACCGAACCCAGAGCCTTTCACTTGCTAGGCAAGCACTCTACCACTGAGCTAAATCCCCAACCCCCATATAACCATTTTTTTAATTTGTTACAGCAATCAATTGTGAATTACTTAATACAGAATTTAAAGTATTTTTATACCATTACAAAAAACTTAAAAATAGCTCACCTTCCAGTAAGAATGTCTTGCTTAATTTGCAAAAAATACTGGTACCTTTAAAAAAAAAAAGATATTTACTAGAATCATTAATTTGAGTTCTTATATACTCCATATTTATTTACATGAACAAAATTAAATATTAAAGTATTTCCTTTTGTAATCTACACATTAACACATAGAAAGTCAGCATATGTACACATTAGCAAAAAACACCAGAAATAGGCTTTTGTGACTTGACTATAAGTTTTTAAAATTCATTAATATATGCAACTTTGTATTAACCAAATTCCTTCTCCTACTATTACTCTTGTATTAGAGTGGTTACATGATCAGCTTCTTCTAACACGAACAATAGTATGTTGTGATATGCTGCTGAGGTTGCTTACAAAATGGCATGTTCTTATGTCCCTGACAGTGGGTAAGCTAGTCAATATGTGGACAAAATCACCTGTGCTGAATATCATTGGCATAATAATAAATTTCATGATTTCAAACATTAACCAGGGAGTCCAAGGACTTCATTCAACTTTTAAAAAGTCAAAACTCAAAACGTAAATATTACTTACTTAATTCAAGGCAATACAATTTTATTAGATCTACTTGGTTTCATAAGTTAAAGATGAGATTGGTGTCATAAGTCAAAGGCAGAGGACATGCTTACCATGTACAAGGCCTAATATCACTAACAACAACAAGAAAAAAAAATCTAAAATGTCTTTGTTACAGAAACAGTTTTATAGTTGTGTTGAAAGGTAATACATGCCCTTGATATAATTGTAAAATCTTACACAATTAATACTTACACTTATCAAAGATGATTTCTATATTCATTTAACAAAAACGGGGAATTATTAGTAAAAAGCAGAATTGAAGTTCCAATGCAGCCTATTATTTGAGGCAAATTACTAAAATTTGAGCAAGTCTTAGTTTCTACATTTGTAAAAGGAAAATAAGATTACTTGCCAGGAGTACATGTTTTAGGAGTTTAAAAAATTCAGTTCTAATGATGTTGATACTTGCCAATATTGAAGTACATTTATCGTGATGAAAGACTTTGATGCCACTGTTTTTCTTCCCACTAATTCAAAATGTTATCTCAAAGCAAGAAGGTATAGCAAACTTCCTTCTTTTGTGAAATCTAAAGTACTCCTGAAGAATGAACAGCTGTGGCTGAGTGCATACTAATCAGAATCATCACAGTAAATTCTTTCTTTCTTTATTTTTGAAATTAGAATATTTTCATACAACATATTCTGATTATGGTTTCTCCTCCCCCCAACTCCTCCCAGACCCTCTCCATTTCCCCACCCACCTAAATTCTCTCTCTCTCTCTCCCCCTCCCCCCCCCCCTCTCTCTGGTTAGAAAACAGGCATCTAAATAACAACAACAACAATAATATAAAAACAAACACAAAAACCAGAATATGACAAAACAAACATCCAAACAGACACAGACACATAAACACACACAAAGCTCAAGAAACACATACAGACACAGAGACAAACACTTGGCACTCACAGAAAATCCATAAAAACAAAATTGAAAACCATTGTCTATATGTGCTTGTATCAGTGTATAGGTATGTGCACATGATTACATGTACCCACAGAGGCCCAAAGAGTACCCTAGATGGCCTGGACGAGGAGTCACAGGCAGTTGTAGAGCACCTGACATGGTACTGGGAACCAAGGTAGGGTACCCAGCAAGAACAGTATGTGCTCTTAACACTGAGCTATCTTCTTCAGCCCCACACTAATGCACTTCTTAGCCCTGATCCCCCATTATAATACTAGAATTACCTGAGGAACTATACATGTCTTTACTCAGGTGCTGTCTGAGTCACATTCCATCAGAGCATCTAGAGGTATAGACAACTACTAAGGTTTAAAGCTTTCCCAAAATATTATAAATTGCTAATCAGGGTAGAGAATCACTTTTGTATAATTATGATAGCTTGAACACAATTAACTCTCTTCAAGTTCTGACTCAATTATCAGTGAAACATACCCTCATTGTTTCCAGTACATGCTATTAATACACATAAACACACATTTGGTTCCAACAGGAAATTCAGTTTTCTGTGTGAATTAAATATTGAACCCGGCTATTGTTTGAATGTGAAATGTCCCCACAGCTCGGGTGTTTGAACACTTGGTACCCAACTAGCTGGTGGTGCAATTGTGAAAGGTATGGAGCCTTGCTAGAAGTGAGTCACTGGGGCAGGCCCCTTCCTCTCTGCTTTCTAACTACAGATGTGATAACACCAGCTGCTTCCTGCTCCTGCTGCCAGGCCTACCCTGCCATGATAGGCTGTAATCAACCCTAAGCACCTGGTCAAAAACGAATCCTTCTTCCCTTAAGTTGCTTCTTGTCAAGTATTTAATCAATGTAACAAGAGAAATAACTAATACAATATAGCTGACAGTATTTTAACTGTTTATATTAATAAAACATCATAAACCATAAAAATGCTAGGAATCTAATTTAAAATTAGGTTGATGTTTGAATTGTGTTTCTTATATATTAAAAGTCTGATTACCTAAAACCTTCACCTTAGAATATTTATACTGCTTTATAATTAAAATTGCTCATTAATTCTAAATAATTTCCTTGGAGTACACGCAAAATTAGGAAAACTTTTAGTGTCTTGAGATATTTTATAATGACAAAAGATTATTTTAAATATTTAACATCAACAACATATTTGTTAAATTTAGTATGAAAATGGTATTGTGATACATAAAATAAAGTATGATTTTTAAAGGGAGGAAAAGCAACGACAAAAACTAAGAGCTATGATGGTAAATTAAACACAATTTTGTTTTCCAAAAAAAATTAGCTTAGATTCTATTACTATTGCAAATATTCTAGCTGTCTAACATGGCACCTGTACTCCAGTGTCTTCTCATTATCAAAAAAGCAACATCACCAAACAGAAAAGACTCGCAAAAACTATGACTTTTCTTTTTTCTATTTTTTTTTTTTTTAGCTTGGTTTAGCATTGCTAACTCCACAGAAATCCAAGGAATGGCACTGTGAACGAATTCAATTGCTTTATTTTTCTGCTGTTCCATTCTACCACATCACTAAATTCTGATAGCCACTCAAGCATAGTCTTGTATCTGAGAAGTGCAGAAGGAATGTGTTCTAATTATTTCATTGAAATTACCAACTCTGCACTTCACCAAATGCTGTCCCCAGCTCACTGTAACAATGACTGTCACCACTTCTCTTACTTCTGCCTTGAACATCTTTCCTGATTCTCAAGGACAGTGCCGGAAGGCTCTATACGTCATTCTTGAGAACTTTCTGAAGTAGAAGTCATGTGCTGAGATTTAGAGTAGGCAGTCAGGTGGGCATTCAGAGGCCCGAATGTGCTTTATCCCTACAACATCCTTCATAAAATCCAGTGTATTTTCTTTGGACTTAAAAGATAAAAACACATCCTTCACATGATGGCTATACATACATATACACATATATACATATATGGAATTTTATGTTCTCCTCAACAAAAAGAAAGAAAAAAAACTAGAATATGCTTTTGCATGAAAAAAAAATACACCAGAAACTTTTACTATGCAAAATGCCTTGGATACACTCCAATGCCATCTCATGCCCTCACTCACTTTCAGCAGTGCTGCTAGGGGCTGGATGAGGTGGCTCTGGGTGTCCAACTCCTGAAACTTCTTCCAGTCATTCAAACGGGGAGGAAAGAGTTGTGTTGGGACAATTTATAAACTTTTCAGTATGCTAAATTAGAAGTTCAAGTTTTCAGCATGGTCATTTATTTTTGCCTAGTTAATTTCATTTTTTTCATATTAGATCTTTGCCAATGTTTTCAAAAGAAACAGTTCCATAAACCCACCTTGTATACTCTTCTTGTAACTTGTTGGGGTCACTTACAAAGAATTTGACTCTAAAGTTCAAACTGTAAGGAGATCCTCCTAAAATTAACAAAAATAGCTCTAATTAATCAGATTATATTAGTCCATCATCTTTATAAGGCATATTTGCAAAATATCAAGTAAATAGCATGCTCACTCTTTAGCTGCTTCCTTATTGGTTTGTTTGGATCCAGCCACCTCTGAAAGATAAAGAAGAGATTTCTTTTTCACCTGAGTAACTAGTACATTGGTTATTGTGTATCTGTCCCACGTAAAGACTGCTGTTTGGAAAAGGGTTAGGTAGAAAAAGAGGCAAAATAGAAGCAACATTGCTCTGTGATTGCTGGTGGTATGAAAGGGTAGTACCACCAGTAGGCAGGTGAACCTGGGCTGCAAAGCATGGGCCTGGGCGCAACCCACTGAGCAAATTCCTTCAGGGTTCCTGTTCAGGCTCCTGCCTTGAGCATGACAAAACAAAACACTTTGTCCCCAAGTTACTTTTTCTCAGAGTGTTGTATCACAGCAAACTAGCACAGTCATAAACTATATTGACTTTAATGATTATCTAAATGTGAGATTAATCTACCCAAAGCCTGATTTCCTTGTTCAGTTCTTTGAACTAACATAATCTGATATAAGAAGCACAAATACTTAATTAAATAAATGTGTGAAGTTGACATTGCTTAGAAATAATATTATAATGAGCACTGAGAAACTTAACACACTCATGAACAACATCAGTGAGAAAAGATTTAGGTTCTTGATTAAAGCAAGGAAAGTGGAACAACGGTAATATGTAGCACTTGGCTATTAAAGGACAGCATTCACAGTTAAAAAATAAAAAGATAATTAAATTTTAAAAAAATGAACAAAAAAAAAACTAGAATGGGCTGGCAAGATAGCTCAGTGGGAATGGCACTTGTAGCCAAGTCTGATGACCCAAATTTAATCCCCTAAACTCACATGCTGGAAGAAGACTTGAGTCTCAAAAGTTGCCTTCTGGTCTCCACACATGTGCTGTGGCACAGTTGCACACCACCACACAAACACACACAATAAGTAAATGTAAAAGACAAAAAGAAACAAAAAATTAAACAAACAAATGCTGTGGGATGTCTTGTCTGTCAAATGTGTTGCACTGATTGGTTAAAATAAATAAAGTGCTGATTGGCCAGTAGCCAGGCAGGAAGGATAGGGTAGGTGGGACAAGGAGGAGGATAATTCTGGGAGGTGGAAGGCTGGGGGAGAGAGATACTGCCAGCCACCACCATGACAAGAAAAGGATAAGGTAATGGTAAGCCACGAGCCATGTGGCAAAGTATAGATGAATAGAAATGGGCTAAATATAAGAGTAAGAGCTAGACAATGGTAGGCCTGAACTAATGGCCAAGCATTTTAAATAATATGAATGTCTGTGTGTTTATTTTATAAGTGGGTTGTTGGACTAACAGGGCTTGGCGGGGGCTGGAGAAGCTCTCCAACTACAAACAAATCCACCTACAAAGAAATCTTATACATCAATAAGAAAAAAGACCAATATTAATAGAAAAAAATAGACAATGGACACTAAGTTCACAACTAAGGAATAAATGGCATTTAAATATATAAAGATAGTCAATCTTGACCACAATTAAAGAAATTCAAAGTAAATGTATGTTGGGCTCTGCTTTTGAGACTGGTTTCAGTAGTTAAAAGTTAACGTTGGCTTTGAACTTATAAACCACTTGCTATAGCTTCCAAAGTGCTAGAAGTATAGGCATGTGCCACCACACCTCCATATCCAACAACATAAGCTTTTTAAAATGAGTGTCACCCTAATGAATGAAAATTATGTCATTGTGTCTGGAGTTCCATTTCTTATTTTTGTGATAGAATACCCTGACAAGAGCAACTTATAGAAGAAAGGGTTTGTGTTAGCTCATAGCTCCAGGTCCACTCTAGAAATCCATTCTAGAAGGGAGGTCACAGCTACAGGAGCTTGAAGCAGCTAGCTATTTACATCACATTCACGGTCAAGAGCAAAGAGCAATAAAATAATGCACACATGCCTGCACTTAGCTCACTTTCTCCTTTTAGTACCGTCCAGGACCCAAACCTGGGGAATGATGCCACCTACTTTTAGACTCTTCCTTCCCATATCAATCAACATACTGAAGAAAATCACACAGACAAGCCTGGAGGCCAACTCAGACAGTCCCTCACTGGGATTTCTTTCCCAGGTGATTCTAGACTGTATCAAGTTGACAACTAAAAATAACCAATGAAAACTGTTTTTTATTGTTGGTCGATTAATATTACAATCCATAGATGTGCCATTTTTGGATGGTTAAGTTATTAGTCTGCTCTTTTGAATAATAGTGCTATGAACATCTAAGCACAAGATTTTGTGTAGAAATGCTTACAAGCCTTGGGTACGTTTTGAAAACAAGTATTATAACTTCTATTTTACTTTATATGTATATCTATGTATACAAATTAGAAACTTGCTCACATGTATGTGGGCATACCTGTGCACATGCATGAACATGTATGCGTGCACATGAGTGTGTATGTATGTGAAGGCTAGAGAATAATCTGGGATGCTGTTCCTCAGGAGCCATTCACCTTTTTTTTTTTTTCCTTGACTGGGTCTCTCACAGGGATATGAAGGGCCCCAATTTGGCCAATATATGCTGATTTTCTGGAAGAACTTCCACTAGACAAAGATTATGTGATTGTCTGATTATACTTTATAGCATAAGCTTTCCACAGCATCTACTGTATCTTAGCTAGTTAGTGCTACTATATGTGGGCACATGTGCAGGGCAGAAATCAATGCTGGGTGTCTTCCTCAATAATTCAATATCTTACTTTAAAAAAATATTGCATTTTATTGGCAGCACATAAATATACCATGGAGGTCAAAAGACTATTTCAAGAGTCAGTTCTCTCTATCATGTGGAACCCAGGGATCAAACTTGGGTCATCAGGTACAGCATTAAGCGCCTTTACCCAACTGAGCAATCTTGCTGACCCATTCATTCATTCATTCATTTATTTATTCATTTGTTGTTTATTTATTGAAACCAAGGCTAGTAAGTCACAGGGCTCTTCCTGTTTCTGCTTCCTTGCTGTTGGGATTATAAATATGTACTGTTGTGCTCAGCTTTTTATATGGTTTCTGTAATCTCAAACTCTAGACTTCATTATAAATGGCAAGCACTTTACCAACTAAAGCAGTCTCCAAGCCCAAAAGATGTTTTATTTTAATATTTATTATAGACTTATTAATGTGTCAAGCCCTGCTCTATGCAAGGCATATGTAAAAACCCAATTCATCTCCTTAAACCCAAAACTTGTATATCTTTACAGATTGCTCTTCCCAATGCATTTGTTTGTTAATTGGGTAAATCTATTTTATAGTATTGACTTCCCTCAAATGTTGGTGCCCATTTGTTAAACATTTATTTTTCTTTGAAATTTTCTGTAAGATTTTTTTGTGAATACTTCCCATCTTGGAGAAAAGACAAAATATATAGTTTGAATCCAAATAGTTGGTGGGGGATTAATAAGCTGCCACAGTTTATAACAGCTAGTGTCCATGTTTATCTAGTCTCTGGTTCACCACGATGTAAACTGCTCTGCTCAACTAGCTCCTCCATGTCATGATAAACAACACCTAGGAAACTGTAAGCTGAAACAAGTGTTTTTCTTCAGTGTTCCGCTAGGCATTTTGTCACAGCAATACAAAAGTAATGAATTCAGTGGGGAAACTTTTACTATAGCTCTGCTGTGCTGTCTAGTACTTTTTCATTTCAACTTGAAGGATCTGCCATAAGCATTTAAGGTAAATCTAGTGGTAATGCACTCCCTTGGTTGTAATTTATCTGAGAATACTTTCTTTAACCACCACCTCTGGCACCTTATTTTGTTTAGTGAAACTGAATATTGCTGTCTTAGTGCTCTACTGCTGTGAAGAGACATCACGACCAAGGCAACTCTTAAAAAGGAAAACATTTATTTGGGTCTGGCTTACAGTTCAGAGGTTTAGTCCATTATCATCATGGCAGGAAGCATGGTGGTATGCAAGCAAACTTGGTGCTGGAGAAGGAGCTGAGAGCTCTACACCTTGATCCGTGTGCAGCAGGCAGAGAACTGGTTTGAGCTTCTGAGACCTCAAAGCCCACTCCCTAGTGACATACCTCCTCCAACAAAGACACACCTAACCCCAACAAGGCTATATCTCCTAATAGTTCCACTTCCTGTGGACTTGAGTTTAAACACTCAAATATTTAAACACATGAGTCTATGGAGGTCATTCCGATTCAAAGCCTGGCTTTACCTCCCAATCCTCCAGTCTCAGTCTCCAAGTGCTAAGACAACAGGTGCCATACTTGAACTCCCTCAATTTTGCTGGATAGAGAATCCGTCGGTTCACTGCAGTTTTCTTCCATTATTATAACTATATGATTCCATTGCCTCTGGCTTACAAATTTTCTATTAAATGTCCCACTAAGTTGAGGATCCTCTGTACCTGTTGAGACATTTTTTTTCCTCACTTCTTTCAAGATTCTCTTTGTTTGCCAACAGTTTTTTAACCATTTAGATGTTTCTTCAAATCTAGGAAGCTTTTGGCCATTAACTTCTTTAAGTAGTATCTTTATCCTCTTTCTTCTCCCTATTTTCTGGAGGTATTCCTCTGGTTTGATTTTTCTACTAATCCTGTCTTAGATTCCACTTTCTAAGGAATCCTTAAAATTGAGTTAGTGGTATGCACATACTAGCACTGGTGTACCATGTGACTTTTCCCAAAAGTAGAAAAAGAAGCTGTTGAAAAGAGAAGACATTGGAGGGGAGTCAATACTATGAGATAGATTTACCGAAGTGAATAAACCATGTTTTACATTGGGAAGAGCAATCTGTAAAGATAAACAAATTATACCAGTCTTGTGGTTGAAAACAAAAGTTGAAAAAGAGAAAAACCAAAGTGGGTGAGATTCACAATTTTCTAGTTTTTAGCCCAAGGGTAAGCAAGCTCTAATTGTTTCTCATACAGACAACAAACATGCTTGAGATGTCAGAATACAGGAAGGCAGAATCTTAGATAACTGAAGCTGAGTTGTGACAGGAGAAATAGGTGAAGCTAAGGTTCAAAGAAGCACAGACATACAAGTCACCCCAATTCTTTCTGAAAGATGAAATACACATGTATAGAAAGACTTGAGCACTCCACCAACAACAACAAAAAACAAGCAGCTGGAAACTTTAAAAAATGAGTAAGGCACCAGCAAAATGGCTTGGCAAAAGAAGGTACCACCGAACCTGACCACCCAAGTTAGATCCCTGGGACCCAAATAGTGGAAAGAAAGAACTAACTATGATCAAGTTGTTCCCTGAATGCCACCACTATGCTATGGCATACTTGTACTCATATACATATACACACAAAGTGTTCACAATCCTTCTTCCTTGGCATCCTGTATGCTGAAACTATAAAAGCAAATGACTGTTAACAAGAAATTATCGTTTGTACTGTATTGTTGATAATAATCATTAATCGAAGACTCCTGCAGGCACTCCTGACTCCCCCCACCCACTCGGATTCTGTAATCTGCAAGTCCCACTCTGTTCCTCAAGCCCACCCATCAGCCTAGACTGCAGTTGCTCCCTGAGACACAGACTCTGCCAGCTCCAATGTTCACCTAGCCAGTCACATCAGCTTCTAGGTCTTAGGCCCAGAGACACAACCCATGATCCCATACCCCCACCAACTGCAGTCCCAGTTGCGGGCCAGCAGGGAAGACTTCTACTGGTGGGCCTGACCACCACCACACCCCCATAGGACCCTGTAATCTATACACCCCACTCCGTTCCACAAACCCACCCATCCCTGGAGACCGCAGCCTCTACTTGAGACACAGACTCAGCCAGCTCTGATTGAAACACCAAGAGCTCCAACTGGACCAAGAGCTCCCTAAGACACAATCTGCACTGATTGGAGGAAGAGATGGGTATATGCCAGTTCAAGAATACATTCAACAACATAAAGAGCAATATGGCACCACCGGAACCTACCGGTTCTACTACAGTAAGACCTGAACATCCCAACTTAGAAGAAGCAGAAGAAAATGACCTTAAAATTGACTTTATGACCTAAAATTGGAAGAAATCAATAAATCCCTTAAAGAAAGTCAAGATAGACAAACCCTTATCCAAATTAACCAAAAGGCTGAGAGAGAGAATATCCAAATTAACAAAATCAGAAATGAAAAGGGAGACATAACAACAGACAATGAGGAAATCCAGGGAATCATCAGGTCATACTTCTAAACCTTACACTCCACAAAATGGACAATTTTCTGGAGAGGTACCACATACCCAAATTAAATCAAGACCAGATAAATAATTTAAATACAGCTATAACCCCAATGGAAATAGAAGCAGTCATTAAAAGTCTCTCAACCAAAAAAAATCCCAGGACCAGATGGGATTTCAGTGCAGAATTTTACCATAATTTCAAAGAAGAGCTAATACCAATACTTCTCACACAACAGAAACAGAAGAAACATTGCCAAAATCTTTTTATGAGGCTACAGTTACACTGACACCCAAATCACACAAAGATGCAACAAAGAAAGAGAATTACAGACCAATCTCCCTCATAAACATTGATGCAAAAATACTGGCAAACCAAATCTAAGAACACATTTAAAAAAATCATCTACCATGATCAAGTAGGCTTCATCCCAGAGATGCAGGGATGATTCAATGTACAAAAATCTGTCAATATAATCCATCATATAAACAAACTGAAAGAAAAAAAACCACATTATTATCTCATTAGATGCTGAAAAAGCCTTTGACAAAATCTTGTAACACCCCTTCATGATAAAAGTCTTGGAGAAATCAGGAAGACAAGGAACATACCTAAACATAAAGGCAATTTACAGCAACATCAAATTAAATGGAGAGAAACTGAAAGGGATTCCACTAAAATCAGGAATAAGACAAGGCTGTCCACTCTCCTCATATCTACTCAATATAGTACTTGAAGTTCTAGCTACAGCAATAAGACAACAAAAGGAGCTCAAAGGGATAAAAATTGGAAAGGAAGAAATCAAACTCACTATTTGCACATGATATGATAGTATACATAAGTGACCCCAAAAATTCTACCAGGGAATTCCTACAACTGATAAACACCTTCAGTAATGTGGCAGGATACAGATTAACTCAAAAAAATCAGTAACCCTCCTATATACAAATGATAAACAGGCTGAGAAAGAAATCAAAGAAACATCACCCTTTACAATAGCCACAAATGATATAAAATACCCTGGGGGTAACTCTAAGCAAGAGAAGGACCTGTATGACAAGAACTTTAAGTCCTTGAAGAAAGAAATTGAAGATATCAGAAAATGGAAAGATCTTCCATGCTCATGGATAGGTTGGATCAACATAATAAAAATGTCAATCTTACCAAAAGCAATCTACAGGTTCAACACAATCCCCATCAAAATCCCAACACAATTCTTCACAGACCTCAAAAGAACAATACTCAACTTCATACGGGAAAACAGAAAACCTACGATATCTAAAACAATCCTTTACAATAAAGCAACTTCTGGGGACATCACCATCCTTGACTTCAAGCTCTACTACAGAGCTATAGTAATAAAAACAGCTTGATATTGGCATAAAAACTGACATGTGGACCAATGGAATTGAATTGAAGACCCTGACATTAATCCACATACCTATGAATACCTGATTTTTAACAAAGAAGCCAAAACTGTACAATTGAAATAAGAAAGCATCTTCAACAAATGGTGCTGGCATAACTGGATGTCAACATGTAGAATATTGCAAATAGATCCATATCTGTCACCATGCACAAAACTTAAGTCCAAGTGGATCAAGGACCTCAACATAAATCCAGTTACTCTGAACCTGACAGAAGAGAAAGCAAGAAATAGCCTAGAAAGCACTGGCACAGGAGACCACTTCCTAAATATAACACCAGTAGCACAGACACTGAGAGCAACAATTAATAAATGGAACCTCTTGAAACTGAGAACCTTCTGTAAGGCAAAGGATACTGTCAATAAGACAAAATGGCAGCCTACAGAATGGGAAAAGATCTTCACCAAGCCCACATCTGACAAAGAGCTGATTTCCAAGATATATAAAGAACTCAAGAAACTAGACATCAAAATACCAAACAATCCAATTAAAAGAATGGGCTATAGATCTAAACAGAGAATTCTCAACAGAAGAATCTCAAATGGGTGAAAGACATTTAAGGAACTGCTCAACATCCTTAGTCAGTAGGGAAATGCAAAATGACTCTGAGATAGCATCTTACACTTGTCAGAATGGCTAAAATTAAAAACACCGATGACAGTATATGTTGGAAAGGATGTGGAGCACCAGGAATACTCCTCCACTGTTGGTGGGAGTGCAAACTTGTATAGCCACTTTGGAAATCAGTATGGCAACTTCTCAGAAAATTGGAAATCAATCTACCTCAAGACACAATGATATCACTCTTGAGCACCCAAGGGATGCTCAATCATACCATAAGGACACTTGGCTCAACTATTTTCATAGCAGCATTATTCGTAATAACCAGAACCTGGAAAAAACCTAGATGCCCCTCAACTGAAGAATGGATAAAGAAAATGTGGTACATATTACACAATGGAGTATATAACTCAGCTGTAAAAAACAATGACATGATGAAATTTGCAGGCAAATGGATGGAACTCGAAAATATCATCCTGACTGAGGTAACCCAGACTCAGAAAGACATAAGTGGATAGATACTCCATGTAAAACAAAGGATAACCAGACTACAAGTCACAGCTCCAGAGAAGCTAGGAAACAAGGAGGACCCTAAGAGGAATGCATGGCTAACCTTGGGAAGGAGAAACAGATGAGATCTCCATGAGTAAGCTGGGGATGAGGGGAGGTAATATAGGGGAGGAGATGAGAGATGAGAACATGAGGGAATGGGATGATCCAGCTGGGGAGGAAAAGAGTAGGAGAGCAAGGAAAGGATATCTGGATAGAGGGAGACATTATGGGGTAAAGGGTACTAGGAAATTCCCAGGAATGCACAAAGACGACCCCAGATTAGACTACTAGCAATAGTGGAGAGGGTTCTTGACATGGCCTACCCTGGTAATTAGATTGGTGAATACCCTAACTGTCATCATAGAGCCTTCATCCAGTAACTGATGGAAGCAGATGCAGAGATCCACAATGAAGCACCAGGCCATGCTCCAGGAGTCCAGTTGAAAAGAAGCAAGGGGGATTATATGAGCAAGGGGTGTCAAGATCATGATGGGGAAATCTATAGAGACAACTGAGCCAAGCTCATAGGAATTCACGAACTTTAGACCAGCAGCTGTGGAATCTGTATGGGCCTAGACTAGGCTCCCTGTATACGGGAGACAGTTGTGTAGCTTGGTCTGTTTAAGGGGTCCCTGGAAGTGGGATAAGGATCTATACCTACCTGGTCCATGAGCTGGCTTTTTGGAGCCCATTACCTATGATGAGACGCCTTGCTCGGCCTTGATGGGGGGAGGGGTGTTCTTTCCTCAACTAAATGTACCAGGCTCTGCTGACTCCCAATGAGAGGCCTTACCCTTTTGGAGGAGAGGATGGAGGTGGGTCGAGGGGAGAGAGGCTGGGGGGAAAGGAGCAAGAGGAGGGATGAGAGGGGGATCTGTGGTTGGCATGTAAAATGAATATAAAAAAATTAAAAAAAAGAAGAACCATCATTAATCATCAATCTGTCTATGCTGTAGTTTTGGAGATTGAACCGAAGGCTTTATATGTGCTAGGCAAGTGCATTACCACTGAACTATATTCCCAAGCCTTTCTATTCTTTTATATTGAAATAGGATCTCATCGAGGTTGGCCTTGAACTCTTTCAGTATCCCTGTAGGTCCCTGAAGCTATGACCTAACTCAGTTTCTCAAGTAGCTGAGTGCACCACCTTGAAATTCTTATCTGCACCAGCAGGCTGACTAGGAATATTTAATTCAGTGATTCCAGTGGATATATAGTAACCTTTCAGTTTCTTAATGCATATCAGCCAGTGTTTAGCAAATATTCTTTTTCAGAGTAAAAGAGTACAGTTTCTTATGGTTTTTCATGATAAATAGATACTAAATTTTATTCTATATAAATGGTGCTTCAATTATGCATATTTAGTTTTTAAAAAAAGCATCTAGGGCTCACAGTATAATTGATAATGAAATATTCAATACTTTCTTCAGATGGGGAGGAAGACAAGGTTACCTCCTTATCACTGCTATTCAGCACTGTCCTAGTGATCCCTCGCCATGCAATAATGAACCAAAAAATGAGGAACAAACAAAAGAATAAAGACTGGGCAGGAAAAAAAATAAAAGGGCACACTAGGAATAATGAAACAAATTACTAGAATAAGAGCTTATAAAGATACAATATTATGACATAATTAATTGGGTACTCGGGTTTATACAAAGGAATAAGGTAGTATGTATGTATGTATGTATGTATGTATGTATGTATGTATGTATTTAGGGTTTTCGAGACAGGGGTTCTCTCTGTAGCTCTGGCTGTCCTATAACTAGCTCTGAAGACCAGGCTAGCCTTGAACTAACAGAGATCCACCTGCCTTTGCCTAAGTGCTGGGATTAAAGGTGTGCACCTCCACTGCCTGGCTTGTAAGTATTTATTTTTCACTTAAAAATTTAATGATTCTTTAAAATCATAGTAAAAACTAAAAGAGATATTATGTAAAAAAGTTGACTAACCACAATACAAGCTTCATAAATATTACTCTTTATTCCTTTCACTTTAAAGAATGGAATCCCTTTCTTTTAATATATAAATCATCCTTAAAACCTCAGGGTAACTTCACATTGATAATCAGAAGGGTGGGGAGATGGCTCAGGGGTTAAGAGTGCTTGCTGTGCAAACATGAGGACACAAAAGTTAGGCCTGGCAGCTTCTGCCTGTAACCCATGAAGAGGATGGAGACAGGTCAATCCTGAAAGCTTGTGGTAAGCCAGCCTAGCCTAAACAGTAAGCTTCCAGTTCAGTGAGAAATCCTATCTTAAAACAAAGTAGATAATGAGAAAGACATCTCCTGTTCTGTCCTGCACACCCACACATTCGCATGCATGCAACACACACGCACCAATTAATAGTGGGACAATATAAGAACTGAACTCTTAAGTGTCTTCCTTGGAAAGATTCTGGCATTAGATAGCTCTTTCTCAACATTTAAACATAGAGTTCAGTAGCAGAAATAACAGTTCCATGTAATAAATGAGCACAGGGAATTAGGAGAACCAAATTCCTGGTTTTACTAGTGTCAGAAGTAGCTCAGGCTGTAACTCCATAGAGTCCAATAATAACTTCTAAAAATATGAGTGTTATGATGGAAAATATCCAAAGCCACTTTTAGGATTTAAAATTCTATAACCATTCTATTAAAACAGCCCTATAATGTAATTTGGAATTTATTTATGTATTTTTGTGTTTGCCCACCTGAGTTTGTATATTATGTGTGCAGGAACCCATACAGGCCAGAAAAGGACACCAGATCCCCTAGAACTAGAGTTACAGGAGGTTGGAGAACTGGTGCTGGAAACTAAATCCAGATCCTCTGCAAGAGGAGTAAGCTAGCTGAGCCAGCTTCCCAGCTCCATAAATAGAATAATAGTAAAACACTGACTCAGAGAACTCTTGTCTTCAATCTACAAATTTTCTAAATAGTACAAGTAGTTCTTTCAAAATATACTCCTCTTGACCTGGTGTGGTAGTGCACACCTGTATCTCTACACTGGGAGGCTGAGGACTGATTATGAGGCCAATGTGCGCTACATAACAAACACTTTCTGTTTGAACAGAGAAAGAAAGAAAAAAAAAAACAGAACTCCACTACATTAATCAAAAGGATTTTTGTTAAGTCTGTCACAGTCTAACCACAATACAATAACAAAGAATGCAGCTAAGATGTGTTAGTATATCTTTCATCTATGTTCATAATAGGTATATTTCTTTAGTGCAGTTTATAATACTTAATTGTCAAAGAAAGCATCTCTATGATTCACCATGTCTTATCCTCTGTTTCTCTGACCCAATGTTTCTAACCAGAAGAACAATGACCAGGAGTACTAAAAAGGAGGTAGAAACCTAAGGAGCTTAAGATTGAGGATTTGTACAGCTTTGAAATGGAGTATCTTGTGTAAGAAGTGTCCTTATAAAATATTCTTAACTCAACAATTTACAGTAAGAAATTAAAACTTTTGATAGAATATCCATGAACATCTAAAATATCACTGAACAACTCCAATTTCATTTTAGTAAATGTATATACATCTAAAGCAGTGGTTCTCAACCTATTCAATGCTGCAACCTGTTAATACAGTTCCTCATGCTGTGGTGACCCACAGCCATAAAGTTATTTTCGTTGCTACTTCATAACTGTAATTTTGCTACTGCTTTGAAACTTTTTTTTTGTTTTTTTGTTTTTTCAAGACAGGGTCTCTGTGTAGCTTTGCGCCTTTTCTGGAACTCACTTGGTAGCCCAGGCTGGCCTCGAACTCACAGAGATCCGCCTGCTTCTGCCTCCCAAATGCTGGGATTAAAGGCATGCGCCACCACCACCAGGCTGTTTTGAATCTTAATATAAATACTTTTGGAGATAGAAGCTTGTCAAAGAGATCATGTCCCACAGGTCGAGAGATGTTGATCTAAAGGTTTTTCTCTCTTTAGATCAAGAGGACTTAGTCTTACTTTTTAGTTCTCTGAGACACAATAAAATTAATATTATACTTACAAGTTGACTTATAGTTATAAATATCAAAAAGGAATAGACTCAGATGTGTTAAAACAACAAGTATAACGGCAAAGGAATTGAGTCTAATTATTCAATTAAAGATGTTAAAACTCATTAAATAAGAAAGGACTTTATATTATGAACATAGAGAAAAACTACAAGGAAATGAAAGGCAACTGCTTGAACTTACTGGGTTATCTGTGGAATCATCAGCCAACTGTAAACCAAAATAGTCTCGCTCAGTCAAATCAAGATGCTTGAAGACTATATCCAACAGAACTTGCCCCTGATCATGTTTCTGCAAGAAAAATAATATGAAACCATCTTTAATAGGTTGTACATTATTTTCCCCCCCTTTCCCTGTGAAATAGGGTCTCACTAAGAAGTCCTGGCTGGCCATGAAATCACAGAGATTCACCTGCCTCTGCCTCCTCTCAAGTGTTAGGATTAAAGATGTGCACTACCACACCATGTACTTTGTTTTTTAACCTTGCATAACTTTTTCTCCTTTTTTACTACAATGGCCATTGTTAATATAGCAACAATTTAGTTGAGAATAAAGCTTCACATGTAAATACCTTTTAAGGGAAACTGATAATAGAAAAAATAATAAATACGAAGATGAAAAACTTTGGATTGAAAATGGCTCCTGTAGGCTATTATCATGGTGTTTTTGTTATTTTATATAGTTGCCACAATAACTGTGGAGGCCCACAAAGGTTTCCTAGTGAGATCTGACCTTGTTTTACCCAGCAGGGCTACATTAAAGGACTGCTTGACCACATGTGTGGCTTTCAGGTGATTGGAAAGGGTCTGTCTGCCCTTGGCTATGCTAGGGGGAGGTCTTTTGCTCCACCCCTTGACATTCCAATAAAAAGCCTTTAGAAGAGACAGAAGGGGTCAGTAGATACTGATCCAGGCCCTCTTGAGGCTATCCTGTGTTTCTGTTTCTCTCCCCTCTATGGTTCTATCTAAATATTTCTCATGCCTCCCTCCTCACAAGTACCCTTGGGAAAAAGTGAAAGGAGGCCCCAAAAGATGGCACCAGGAACAGGGACCAGGGACTTGGCAAAAGGGGGGTTGGGGATCCCTTAGGAAGCAGTGGGCATGTCCAGTTTTCTTGTATAATGAAGACAAGGTATTCTATTTTGGGGAGTATAGATAAAGTAAGGCAGCTGAAAGAAATGCCAAAGTGAAAAAGTGAGGCTTCAGTGAATATCTCTCTCTCTCTCTCTGTTTAGGTTTTCTCTCTCTCTCTCTCTCTCTCTCTCTCTCTCAATTTCTAGCTATAAAAAGTAAAAATATAGGATTAGGTATAGGAATATTGGATAAGAAGAAATTTAGGGTAAGGTAGAACATAATGTAAAAAAAAACTTAGGGTAAGATAGATAACAAGACAGAGGAGCTATATCCTTAATTTTTCCAACAATAGGACTATAAACACAGACTTCTGGGAAAGAAATATAGTCATGAAGGAAACACTATTAAAGAAAACAGGCAGAAAAAGATTCCTGTGGAAGCTTTTGGCCTGTGGACAGCTTAGATGCAAGCCTTGAGTATCAGGGAAGAATTTTCCCTGAGGCGGATGCAAATGAAATAAAACCATTCACTCTGCTGACAGTGTATGATAATATTGCACCATCAGACTCAGCTTCCTCTTGGCCATGAAGCCAAGTTTGGGAAACTAATTTTTTAGGAAACATTTAATAATCTGTATCTAAAAGACAAAACAAAACAATGCCAGGCAGTGGTGGCACATGCCTTTAATCCTAGTGCTCAGGAGGCAGAGCCAGATAGATCTCTGTGAGTTTGAGGCCAGCCTGGTCTACAGAGCAAGATCCAGGTCATGTAGAGAGCCGCGTGTAGCCGCACCCTAAAGATGGCTCTGGCTTCTACCCTCTGCCTTCCAGATGGCAAACACTCTTTATGGTAAACAGCTCCTTATTTGGCTATGGCTGGATTCGTGTGTTGCTGGCATATGCGTGAACCTGTGGACAGTGCCCACGTGGCTGCTTGGGGTTGGCAGCCCAGCCCTACTTAGGTGCTGGGAGAGGCTTGCCCCAGCGAGAGAGACACAATGTAACTAATCAAAGGTCTGAATAAACTGTGATGAGAAGGATCCCGGTGTTGCGTCTTCCTTGCTGGTCGAGGCGGGCGCGACAAGTGGTGGCCTCCTACGGGGACAATTACCACGGCTCTCTCCGGATTCAGAACTCATTTACAGTCAGGCGGTATACCGGTAAGTCCTCAGAAAAAACTGGGGATCCGCGACAAAAGCGGGTAACGCTCACCTGTAGAAGGGAGAGCGGGATAGCAGAGCCGCGACTAGAGCGGACGGATAATTCAATTGGGCCGGGACTAGAGCGGACGGGTAATTAAAATAACAAAGTCAACAGGTGGAATCTGTTCTGCGACTACAGCAGACGGGTAATTTGCATAACAAAACCCGCGGGTAAAACAAACCAGCAGGTAAAACAAAACAAGCAGGAGCCAGGAGGGCTGGAGCAATTCTGCAAAGGCTCTGAGAAACCTCCGAGAAACTTCTCAAATTGAGAAAAGAAAAAAAAAAGTATACTAACATGGGCGCCTCCTCCTCGCACCCAATTTTTTTGGCTCTTAACGAGCTGCTTCTCTCTAAGAAACTGAAAATAAAAAAACGCACCTTAGAACGATTTTTGCAACAGTGTGATGTAATTGTTCCTTGGTTTGCAATTTCAGGAAGCCTCACAGTGCCTTCCTGGGAGAAATTGGGAAGAGACCTAGATTTGGATTGCAGGTGCAGATAGCAGTATCATAGCTAGCAAAGATTGGCCTTGAGGTTGGCCTATACAGGCTTCCTCACAAACATTGCAGGGACTGGGTTATGCCAGTGTTCCAAATGTTAGTGCAAATTTGTTAAATTGGCAAGATTCCGAAGGTCACTCTGGCGTTATGCAACCCTACGTCCTTGAGCTTCCAGTGTCCCTCTGGGGGAGGGATCTTATGAAATCCATGGGCTTTCAGTTAAGTAATGAATACTCCAAAGAATCTAAAAATATTATGAAAAACATGGGGTGTCATCCTGATTTTGGCCTGGGAAAATTTTTGCAAGGCAAAAAGGAGCCAATACAAACAGTACCTAGGAAACCCAAACAAGGGTTGGGTTTTTCCTAGGGGCCGCTGAGGAGGGCATTCCCATAACCTGGGTAACAGAGGAGCCAGTTTGGGTTCCTCAGTGGCCACTCTCCTCTGAGAAATTACATGCTGCATATCAATTAGTGAAAGAGCAATTAGAGAAAGGGCATATTAAACCCTCTCTTTCTCCCTGGAATACACCCATATTTGTCATCAAGAAGAAATCAGGAAAATGGAGATTGTTACATGATCTTAGAGCTATAAATGAACAAATGAGAATTATGGGACCTGTACAGCATGGTCTTCCATTGCTGTCAGCCTTGCCTGAAAATTGGCCTATTATTGTGGTAGATATTAAGGACTGCTTCTTTTCCATTCCACTGAATAGCAAAGACAGTAAGAGATTCACTTTCACTTTACCGTCCACTAATCATGAGGAACCTGATAAAAGATATCAGTGGGTTGTATTGCCACAAGGCATGGCCAATAGTCCTACAATGTGTCAATTATTTGTAGCAACTGCTTTAGAACCTTTGAGAGTACGTTTTCCAGGCTTGAAATGCCTCCATTATATGGATGATATACTGTTAGCAGCTAAAGAAGAGAGCATTCTTCAAGAAGCATATAGCTCACTTGTAGAACTGCTAAAGCAAAAGGGACTCTGTATTGCCCCTGAGAAGGTGCAACAGAGCAAAGTTGTCAATTATCTTGGCTCCAAAATAACTAATCATCATATCATGCCACAAAAGGTAGAGTTAAGGAAGGATCATCTTTGCACACTGAATGATTTTCAAAAATTATTAGGAGATATAAATTGGATAAGAGGAAGTTTAGGAATGGCCAATTATGAGTTAAAACCATTATATGATATTTTAATTAGAGATGCAGCCTTGGATTCACCAAGGCAATTAACCAATGCAGCCCGAGAAGCCTTAACAAAATTAGAAGATAGACTACAAAGAGTTTTTCTTCAAAGAGTGCAAAATAATAATGATATTACCCTGTGCATTCTGCCTACCCAATTACAACCTACGGGAATTTTATGGCAGAAAGGACCCTTGTTATGGATTTATACTAAAATCTCACCTGCAAAATCAATTGAGTATTATCCTGTTGCAGTGGCATTACTTGCGCAACAGGGTATTCAGCAGTGTTTACAATATTTTGGGACATCACCACAAACGCTAGTTGTTCCTTATGATTCTACTCAAGTCAAGGTATTATGTACTGCCATAGATGATTGGGCAATACTGCGTTATACCTATCCAGGACACATAGATTGCCATTATCCTAAACATCCACTATTAACTTTCTTTAAAGAACATCCTGTAGTTTTCCCTAAAGTAACTGCTTCAAAGCCCATTCCAGGAAATGTTATATTTACAGATGGGTCTAAGACAGGCTGTGGTGCTTATATGGTGGATTCTAATGAACCTGTAAAGCATCAATTCTTGCCAGGTGCACCTCAACAGGTGGAGCTTTCAATAGTTCTTGAAGTTTTCAAGGCTTGTCCATTTGCATTTAATTTAGTGTCAGATTCTAGTTATGTTGTTAATGCTTTGAAAAGCCTTGAATGTGCAGGGCCCATCAAATCTTCTAGCTCGGTTAGCTCATTGTTTGGACAATTACAGAAACTGATCTGGCAACGTAAAAATCCCTTTTTTGTGCAACACATCCGTGCACATACCAGTCTGCCAGGGCCATTGGCTAAAGGCAATGATATAGTGGATCAGTGTACTAGACAGGAATGGATGTTTGTGGCTTCTGCCATACAACGAGCACATGCTTTCCATAAAGAATTTCATGTTAATGCAAGGACATTACAACAAAAGTTTTCTATCTCACGTGCGGATGCACGAAAGGTGGTACTAGATTGTTCCCAATGTGTCATTTTTCATCATCCTTCTAGCTTAGGAGTTAACCCTCATGGTTTGCTCCCCCTAAAAATAAGGCAAATGGATGTTACACACATCTCTGAATTTGGACGTGTCAAATATGTACATGTATCTGTTGATACCTGTTCTGGAATCATTCATGCCACCCCAATGACAGGAGAAAAAGCCTCTCATGTTATTACTCATTGCTTAGAAGCTTGGGCAACATGGGGTAAGCCTCAACAATTAAAGACAGACAATGGTCCTGCATATACCGGACAGAAGTTCGCTTCCTTCTGTCAACAGATGAATGTGCAACTTGTACATGGCCTACCATATAATCCACAAGGTCAAGGCATTGTGGAGCGTGCTCATCGCTCCTTGAAGGAATTGCTTCAAAAACAAAAAGGGGGAATAGGCTATGGCCGTACCCCTAAGGACAGACTTTCTCTTGCATTATTTACTCTGAATTTTTTGAATTTGGATGCTTCCAATTGTCATGCTGCAGATTTATCTAAAAAGTTGTCTAGTTATCTTTTAGGCAATTGGACTGGAGAGTTCGATAACCTGATGGACCAGCTGAGAGTGGCTATTGTCACGGTGAATTCGACTCGAGTGGATACCGGACTGGTGGAGGGATTGTCTTCCTGGATTGCTACAGCCATGGGCCACATGAAGGAGTGGGCGGGAATAGGAGCCCTAGTAGGTTTACTGGTGCTCACCTCCCTAGTATGCTTGTGGTGCATTTGTCGCATTAGGATCTCACAGTGTCGCCATGCAGCCATGATTGTCCAAGCCTTTATGGCCATTGGTGCAGGGCAGTCCCCCCAAGCCTGGTTGGCTACTTTAAAAGATATTTAGGCACAGGATGCGAGGCCTGTGCACTGCACTTGAGGTTATGATACGCTGACCTCAAGAAGAGCAAGTCTGATTGCATGTGGGTTGGTACCCTAACTCCCACCTCTGTGAAAAGGGTATCGGACGGGTCTAGTGTTCTCTGGGTGGACGACGCCTGGACAAACATTAGTACATGTTCCATTTTAGCAGAGATCAGACCTCTACTCTTGCCTGTTGCTTTGTAAAACAAAAGGGGAAACTGTAGAGAGCCGCGTGTAGCCGCACACTAAAGATGGCTCTGGCTTCTACCCTCTGCCTTCCCGATGGCAAACACTCTTTATGGTAAACAGCTCCTTATTTGGCTGTGGCTGGATTCGTGTGCTGCTGGCATATGCGTGAAGCTGTGGACAGTGCCCACGTGGCTGCTTGGGGTTGGCAGCCCAGCCCTACTTAGGTGCTGGGAGAGGCTTGCCCCAGCGAGAGAGACACAATGTAACTAATCAAAGGTCTGAATAAACTGTGATGAGAAGGATCCCGGTGTCGCGTCTTCCTTGCTGGTCGAGGCGGGCGCGACAAGGTCAGGCACCAAAGCTACGTGGAGAAACCCTGTCTCAAAAAACAAACAAAAAGAAAAGAAAAGAAAAGCAAAAGCAAAAGCCCTAAAAGCTCTTCAGGTCTTTCCATTTCAGATTTTTCTCTTTCTGTAAGGAAAAAAATTAATTTACCTGGAAATAACATCTATCAGAATGGGACAATCACCTGTAATTACCCTAGAAGAAACAAAAAACCCCTCTTGAAACATAGCAAATCCTCTCTGCTAGTACTATCTCCCCTTCAAGCCTGTATTAGAAAAACAGCAGCCAGAATGCCCTTTGGCCAGAGCCTATGCCCGTATTCCACTGAGCAGAGGCAGCCTGCCCCCAGGGTGGAGCCACAGCAGAGGCAGCATGGGACCCAGTGAGGGGCTGCTGGCATTGAAGAAGCTTGGAGGCTATGGAATCCTCCCTGCAGAGGAAAAAATAAACAGGGTCCAAGTTCCTAGCTGCACTGGCAGCATGGGAGAAGCAGAAACAATATTTTACCATACAGAAACGGGGACACAAGCTCTTACCCCCATAAGAGAAAGCAGTTAGCAGAGCCTGAGCAGGGACTCTGTATCTGTGGGAGGAGATAAGCCAGGACAAGACAAAATCTATCCTGGAGGGAATCTCTCTGAAAAGGCTGAAAAAACTTTTTTTCCCCTTTTTTGAGACAGGGTTTCTCTGTGCAGCTTTGTGCCTTTCTGGAAACCACTCTGTATAGACTAGGCTGGCCTGGAACTCACAGAGATCTGTCTGGCTCTGCCTCCCAAGTGCCGGGATTAAAGGCGTGCATCACCACCACTAGGCTAAAGCTACTTTTTGTTTAGGGGTGGGGGTGAAAAAAAACTTTTATT
Source organism: Onychomys torridus (assembly GCF_903995425.1). Lineage (NCBI taxonomy): Eukaryota > Metazoa > Chordata > Mammalia > Rodentia > Cricetidae > Onychomys > Onychomys torridus. The sequence goes on from NC_050453.1 coordinate 66,241,374, forward strand.
TTCAGTACTTTCATCTTCTTTCACTGACCCAGAAAGGTGGGAGCCAGCCCTGAGGTGTTTTTGCTTCTGGCATCAAAGCACCTGTCCAAGTGCCTGCCCACTCAGGGGAGAGTGCCTGGTGAAAAGCTTAATTTTTACTCAAAAATCTCCCATGCAAAAAAGCAAAATATTCATTTCAGTACAAACACGGATCGTGTAAACAGGAACTGGGAATGTAACAGCTGCCATTGGTCGCACCTGGCCCCAAAAGGCAGCTTGGGAAATGTAGTTTGTAAAAGTGAAGCAGCTTAGGCAAGCAGACCCGGAGAAAAAGCAGATAGACTGGGACAAAAACTTTCAAACGCTGCTCAAAAAACTCTGCTTTTTCAACTCAAAACATTGCTTTTCTCCCAAGCACTGCTATAAAGCTTACCTTTAGTTCCCCAACACAAGAAACAGGTAATGCCTGTCAGGGGGCAATTTAGACGCTAATGATGCTTCTCAAATCATTTTGAAACCCTTAAGAAAGCAAGGGACAGTGTTCCATACACTGGGAAACTGCTTTAGGTATGGAAAAAACTTACAGGCAGATTAAAAACAAAAAAACAAAACAAAACAAAAAACCCTTTGGGTTGTGCTTAAAATGAAAGAGAGAAACACTGGGATCATGGCATCTTAAGCAGCTTTAAAAAATTAAAAAGGGGAAATTGTATCCTCAGAAGCTTGCTGGCTGGTTAGTTTGGTGAGGAGTGTGCAACAGAGGAACATCAGCTCCAATGACACTCCTCCTCAGGCCTAAAAGTTGCACAGGAAGTTTTTTTCTAAGAGCTTTACAGCAGCTCAGTATGGTAATTATTCATGATTTGTGAACCCTCTGTCTTGTTGAAAGATAATATAATAGTTCAGTTAAGAGATCTCTCCTAGATGTTTGCTAAAGTTTTTAAAATAGTCCTGTAGAGTTTGCTTTTGAATGTAAGTCAGTTCTGTTAAAAGATTCTTCTAGATATTTGCTAAAATTTGTAAAATAGTTCTATAGAGTTTCCTTTTGAATATGTTTGTAAAAAGTATAAGTAAGTATAGTGGTATCCATGTTAGTTGTAAATATGTAGGGTGCTATTAATATATTCTTTCTAAATATTTGCATAAGTTTCAAAAATAGTTGTATAGAGTTTCCTTTTGAATATAAGTACATAAAAAGTGTAAATATGTATAGTGATGTTCATGCTACTTGTAAATATGTAAAATGTATAAATGTTGAATGTAAATTTGAAAAAAGTATAAATACATACTAGAATTGTTTTCTATTGTTACTTCAATATCTGTATAGTCCGGACAAATTAGGTAACATTACTTTTTAAAGGATAAACCAAATCAATCTCATTAGAAACATCTTAAAGTTTTTATTACTCTTTTACCTTCAGATATATCTGAACACTATGATAGCTTAAAATATAATTTTATGGTCTCAAGAGCCCCTGGAAAACTTAAGGAAAGGTGTTATAATTAGGGGAGCTTTTCTGTCTTCTTCCTAGAAGTTTCCACTCCTCATCCATTTCTGTTTATAAAGAAGTAGGCCTCCCACAATGGCGTAGGCCTCCCACAATCGAGTTAGTTTGTACAGAAAATCTACTGCTGTGTTAGGAATACATGTATATATGAGCTACTTAAATAGCTAAAAAGTGTCTTTATAATTAGTATGGGTTTTAGTTTAGTTAAGTGGATACTTTGAAGTGTTTTGAAATGACTGTTTTCTTGTGGGAATCAAAATAGTCTCTTGAAAATTTTATTAAACATCTGTTAGAAGAGATTATTGATTTAGAAAAGGGTCTGGTGCAGCTAAGACTGCTGTCGTCACCTTCGACCCATTCCAAAAGGATATTCCATCTTTATTATCCTCTACTCCTTTACTGGGAGGTGTGGCAGCTATGGAGATCACTGTGGATGTTTCCAGGCTCTTAATAGGGACCTGGGTCAGAACTCAGTTAAGCACCGTACCCCTCTTGCCAGAGGTAACCAAAGACGGGCATCTTTCTTCTTGATAGCTTCCTGAATATATGTATGTAAAAAATCAATCAATAAGGACAACCTAAGACAGGCACAGTCTATCTCAGGGACCTGAGAGGCCCTTTATTATATCAAGAAGAGGGGATTGTGGAGGCCCACAAAGGTTTCCAGAGAGATCTGAGATTGCTTTACCCAGTAGGGCTGCATTAGCAGATTGCTTGACCACATGTGTAGTTAGTTACCAGGCGATTAGAAAGGGTCCACACCTGGCTGTGTTAGGAGGAGATATTTTGCTCCACCCCTTGGCATTTCTATAAAAAGCCCTTTAGAAGCGACAGAAGGGGCCAGTGGATAGTGATCCAGGCTCTCCCAAGGCTATCCTGTGTTTCTATCTATTTCTCTTCCTTCTATCCTTCTATCTTAATATTTCTAACTCCCCCTCCTCAAGAGTACCCTGGGGAAAAAATGGGAGTGAGCTTCCCACAGAGAAATGAGTAGGCCCCCCACAAATAACTTATGTATATATGTCTATGGCATCTCTGTCTCTTTTTTCTTATACTCAAATATGACTAGAAAGTTGACTACAGTTTAAAATAGTTTTGTGTAGAAGTCATAAAAGGCAGCACATTGACAAACTTTGCAGGAAATTTGAGAAAGGCCTTTGATTTGACAGAACATACTTTACAATTATGTACAGAATTTTAAAAAAATCTGACTTTAACCTTATTAATTCAATAATGTAGACATTATTATCCTCATGTTCCACAACCACTAAATATGCTATAAAAAGACATGATTGAATGATTTACTAGTAATGAGTAAAACCTAATAGATAAAACAGAAATTAATAAGTTTATCAATAATAATAATAGAAATAAAAGTGAGAAATCACAATGACATGCCATGAGTAGATAATAAATATAAAAAACAATGAGTAAGATAAAAATACTTATTTAGCTACAGAACTGTAAAATGACATAGTTTGTAGGGAAAACCTTAGAAAATTGTGTGTGTATGCAAAAGCACCCATCTGTGTGTGTGCATGAGGAATCACCCATCTGTTGAGTGTGTGTACATACACAAGCCCCCATCTGTGTGTGTGTGTGCGTGCACAAAATTACCCATCTGTATGGGCATGCAAACTTACCCATATGTGTGTGTGTGTGTGTGTGTGTGTGTGTATACAGAATCACCTATTTGTGTGTGTGCATGCAGAATCACCCATCTGAATGTGTGCATGGGGAAATCAGAGGTTGATGTCAGATATCTCCTTTATCTTTTACATTATTTTTACATTTATCTACATGTATCTATACAGTTGTACATGTACATGCCATAGCACAAATGTGGAGGTAAGAGTTCAACTTTCAGGAGTCAGTTCTCTCCTTCCCCCATGTGAGTGCCAGTGACTGAACTCAGGTGGTCAAGATTGTCAACAAATACCTCTACATGCTGAGCCACCTCACCTATACCTCTCTTATTTTTGAGTCAGGGTCTATCACTGAACCTGGAGCTCATTATTTAGACTAACCTGGATGGCCAGAAAGTCCCTAGGACCCTCCTGTCTCAATACCCCAGCATGGAGTTACAGACAGGTACTGCTATGCTAGCTTTTTACTGAGGTTCTAATTTCAGGCCCTCATACTTGTTAATTTCACACCCAAGAGCTATCTCCCCAGTCTAAATTTATAAGCATTAAGCAAAAACAGTAACTGTATCAACTTTTTCAGATATATGTAAACAGCAAATTAAAGTCTAATATTGAAATAAATAGCTTAACACATCACTATGTTCACTAGAAAACATAATATGATATATATATATATAATATATATATATATATATATATATATATATATATATATATATAATATATATATATATATTGAGCTGAGGATTGAACCCAGGGCCTTGCAAGCGCTCTACCACTGAGCTAAATCCCCAACCTCAATATGATATATTTTACCACTATGATTTCCTCTCATTGGCTACAGTCATATAGTAGTCGGATGGATTCTAAATAAAGTTAGAACCAATCTCAGAGTTGAAAGGACATACTTTTTTTTTTTCATAATGTAGTGTATAAAGGCAGGACAGATTCCAGAGCTAAATCAGACAATAAGAGGCAATCGAGAATAGGTTCCCTCCCTTCTGCCTCACTTGCATTCAAGTGTTGGCCGTATTTGCAGGCCTTACCAGCAATATCATCAACTCCAAGATGCATACCCACACATGATAAAGTTCAAGAAAACAAACATACTTGTAAAGTTACCCCACAAAAAGACTATGCATCATGTCTTACTGGTCAAAACTGTTAAGACTGAAACCAATGGAAGGAAATATGTGCTTCAATGATACTACTCAATGCCCATGTGGCTACCTGCATTAAAAATAAAATTAAGTACTGCTACAATCTCCTCTTCCCTTTTCTCATTCTGATTAAATGGTCTAGGGAAAAGACTAGGCATTACTTTTTAAAGCTACTACAGTAAATCTAATGCACTCTTCTCTTCTGAACAAGATGGAGTAGACTTTTCTTGCTATACCTCCAGTTGAAATGTAAATAATGAACTAATTAAAACACATAAAAGATTTCAATACTTGAAACAAAAGCTGCCATATGGTTTTGTGCAGGGAAATGGAGATGTTAAGAATAAGACAGAAGTGACTGGAAAGATGGCTTAGTGCACTTGCTTTTGTAGAGGATCTGGGTTTAGTTTCTAACATTCACATAGTGGTTCACACCCACCTATAACTAGTTCCAGGGGATCAGAACCCATCTTCTGGTCTCTATGGGCACCAGGCACACATATGTTACACAGACAAACATGCAGCAAAACAAATAAACATAAAACAAAAAAAAAATCTAAAAATAAAGAGTAAAGATAGAAAGTTCAATTAAGAGATGATTGTACTAATAGTAATAATAAGTAACCTAAATTAGAGTATCAAAGATGACAAAATGGACCTATTCCAAAATAGTAGATTGTCAAAAAGGTAACTAACTATGGGTGAGAAAAAAAATGACACATCAAGAATGTTGTGTTTGTGTCTTGATTAGCAAATGGATTCCTGGTCATGCCACTTGCTGATTTAGAAGGAACAATATAAAAACACTGCAGTCCATGAGAGAAGTTAATTTTCAAAAACAATGAGCTTTCAAAGAAAGAAGAGAAGATTTTAAAAAACACAACTGAGAGGCTAGGGAGATGCTTCAGCAGTTGAGAGCATTCATGGGCTACTCTTGAAGAGGATCTGCGTTCAGTCCCCCACACTCACATGATGGCTCACAAACCCTTGTTCCAGGGGATTTGATGCCCTATTCTGGCCCTCATGGGCACTAATGCACATGCTGTACATAAATATATATAGGCAAAACGTACATAAATATATATAGGCAAAACACTCAAACCCATTAAATAAAAATAATCTTTGAAAGAGAAAGCTGGACTTCAAGGGTTCACTGGATCTCTTTGTCCCTTTTTCCTAATATGGCTACATTGAAAAAGTGGGAGCTCTTTATTTAAAAAATACAAATGAAAATAGAAATAATCTGCTGATTCCTTGCTTCATTAACTTTCTATTGTCAACATCATGATAAAACAAATTGGGTAAGTTTAACTCAAAAGACCTTTATTTTGACTCATGGTTCTGAAAGTATTTAAGTAAAGGGACCACATATAATGAAAGCCTTCTTGATGGTAGACAGCAGAGGTCATGTAGCCATCACAAGAGATAGAAACATGTCAATTTTATGGTTCAGATATGAAACATTCTCCCCAGGCTCATATGTTGATGAGATGGTCTCAGCTGGGGGTGCTATTTGGGAGGTTGTGGAAACTGTAGAAAATGGAAGAAATAATGTCATGAGGAGCTGCATCTTGCCTTAGAACCTTCCTGACTTTCTGCTTCTTGGTGTCCATAAAGAAAGCAGCTTTATTCTACTACAAACCCCATTATGATGTTCTGCCTAACCATAGCCAAGAGACGATGAAACCAAAATAAGTCCTTTCTCTATTTTTTTTTTTCGTGTGTAACAGCTGTGAAAAACTAACACAGGAAATTAGAAGCAGGAAAGTGCAGTAGATGCTGTGATTACCTAACCATAGGTTTCTAAAGCATTTGGGATTCATTTAAGGGAGAAATATGGGAAAATTTGGTGACAAGAGCTGAAGAGGCCAAAGCCAGGAGTACTTAAAGGTGGGAGAAGGCTAACAGGAGTACAAACAAAGAACACCAGGTTAATGAGGGTTTGGATGAGAATAAAGACCTATAAGAAAATGGACTAAAGGCCATTCACGGGACAGTGTGGCAAAGAACTTGCTGGCATTTTGTCTGTGCCCTGAGAATTTCAGGGAATCAAAATTTAAAGTCAGTGCATTAACTAATCTGATGGAGAAAATCCAGCATTCAGGCTATGGCACAGTCATCACTACATGTTTGTTTGTTTGTTTGTATGTTTGTTTGTATGTTTGTTTGTATGTTTGTTTTTCCTCCTCTTTTTTCTTTTTTAAGCAAGGAACAAAACAGAAAGATTTAAAAGATAGGTGGTTTGGCCAGAAAATTATGTAGCACTTAAACTTGCTGGCAATAAGGCTATGGTTGTTAAAGAAACTGGAGTCACTAAAGAGATGCAAGTTTTTGTACCATGAAAATAAGAGAGATTCCTTGATGATATCATAGATGTCAGTGAGACTACCTACCATTCATGCCAAGGCCAAAAATATAAAAGTATAAACTCACTAGAAAAGATTTCCCCTCAAGTAGAGAGTGCTTCTGACACCTTGTTTGCACAAGACCACCTAAAGAAGCATTTTCCAAGAACCCAGCAGTATCAGGTGCAAGGCTACATCAACCACGGTCCAAGGGAGTCCAACTACCATTCAGGCTGGCAGCAAAACCTTGGCTTTGAACACATAATATTTTTTTCAGGCATGAGGACTAATGTTTTGTGGACACACAGATTATGAGAGTTTCAAGGTCACAAAGGTTTCTACCCTCATTTCAAAGAAAAGCCTGTAAGGCCAGCAATGTGCAGAATAGTCATATTCCTTATAGGCTGCCAATGAATGGGTGATAAATAGAGCAGATAAAATTGCTCAGATGAGAATAAAAAGAAAACAGCTGCAGGAGAAACACATCATGAACTAACAATTCTCAGTAGGCTGCTTTATAAAGCCAATTAATTAATATTTGATTAGTTGAGTCAGTGAATGACAAAATAGTACACTGAAACAATTCTAAAGTTTATGTACGGTTTTTAGTCCCCCTGCAAGAATTACCAGCCCTTCGGTTCTTCTTATTTCACATAAGGACCAGTAAAAAACAAAAAAACAAAACCAAAAACAAACAAAATAAATAAATAAATAGATAAACCAAGGCATTTGGGAGAATCACTAAAGCTCAAAGGATAATACTACAGATAACTTAGGGTAAACTGTATTTTTAAAAGTAAAGGCTATCCTTGACAGAATATACTTAGTTTTGTTACTAGTAACTGCCTAACTAAATGAAGATTCTTCTTGGTAGCCCAAGAACAAGGAGAGATGTGTTGAGACCTGGCTGGAAGAGAAGATTGAGCAGCTGCTCTGCAGACTAAAGACAGAGAGCTATATACTCTTTAGAATGCAGAATAGCAAAAGTTAAACAGAAAATATTTATACCTATTCTTTTTGTTTGTTTGTTTGTTTGTTTGTTTGTGTTTTTTGTTGTTGTTTTGTTTTGCTTTGTTTTTCAAGACAGGGTTTCTCTGTGTAGCTTTGGGCCTTTCCTGGATCTCACTCTGTAGACCGGGCTATATCTATTCTTTATTGGCTGGTTAGTTTCTTATGAGTTTTTGTTCCCATATAAGGCAGTTTTCATTGATCCTAAACTATGAAAACTATAACTTCAACAACACCAGAGCTATGTTTTACAAAAGCTAAGGCTGAATGATTGTACTTAGGGACTGATGTACTGAACAGGAAAAGTCCAAGGCCAAATTGGGACTCCTTGCAGTAACTATAACTTGATCCATTATACATATGTTCATGTGTGTATCTTCACTAGAAAATAAAAGGATTCTGTATTTTAAAATGTAATCATCTAACCTAGATGGTCTCTGAGGTATCTATTTCTAAAGATGCTCTCCTGAAGATCAACAGATATTGGGAAGAGTTCCCTCCATATTTAGCCCAACGGCATATTATAATAGCTCTTAAGAGACCAAAATTCTTCAGCCATTATCAGAAGATAGAGTTTGATCACCCTCTGAGTGAAGAACTCCTCCAGGAACAACAGATCTTCCTAACAGACAATAGGAACATCAAAAGATGTACAGTGATTTAGATAAAGTTTCAAAATATGGAATGTGGAACATGATTGAGAAAGATACTCAATGTTTACCTCTGGCCTTCATGTGCACACACAGACAGGCACATGAATGAACACACACACACACACACACACTGTGGCAATAGTTCGTTTGTTTTTTTAACCTTGAACTCATTCATAAAATAGAAGTGGAAAAGATAAAGCATAAACTGAACCTTTTTATAAAAGGCCAGTGAGATGGCTTAAAGGGCAAAGAGGTTCTTGCCGCCAATCCTGATGACCCGAGTTTGAGCCCATGGTGGAAGGATAGACTCAACTCTCATCAGTTGTCTTCTTACCTCCAGAGGCACAATCATTCACACACACACACACACACACACACACACACACACACACACACTAAATTAAAAGATATAATACAAAATACTAAAACTAAAATTTTCTATATATTATGAAACTTTCTCATAGTTTTTAGGGTTGATGAAACTATGTAAACTTTTCTATATAGGAAAGGAGGCCCTAATAAAGAAGTTTTATATGTAGCTAAATTCCTAATAATAACATTAACAACAGCTAACACTTACTGAATACTATTGCCAGACACTGCTGTTAAGTGTATGTGGTCAGACTCCACAGTTGTCAGAATAACCCTAATGGCTCTAAGGCTTTAGAGATGAAGAGGCTGGGGCACAGACAGTGCAAACTTTCAAGACCTTGCAGGTAGTAAGTGGGGAGTTATAAGCTAGCTGAGGTTATTGACTCCAGAACTGTTTATAGTTGTTTTTCTTTTGTTAAAAGTGGAAGGCTGTTTATATTTAGTCCTCCCACTTAAAATCAGTACTTAGGCTGACAATTCATAATGACTTGGGATAGCCTACTCTAAAATACCAATTCCTTTTCAGGCAGTATGGCAAACTAGTCCTGCAACAAAATATCTAGGTGTGCTGGATAAAACATTATTGTCTTACGTTTGCACCCTTCTTATCATTTCAGTTTTAAATTTCTATACTTGTATTACTTGAAAGTCAAATAGGTGTAATACAGTTCTGCCAACTCTTGCTATTAATGAACCAATTCCACTTTTGTGTCTCATAATATTTGGATTGTAGTCTTGTCTTCCAGAAACGTTAACCCTGAGAATCATTTCTAGTCAGGATTAAGACTATGTTCATTAAGACTAAAGTGGTGGTTAAGAGCACTTGCTGCTATTCCAGAAGAGTCAGGTTCAATTCCCAGCACTGACATGGTGGCTTCCAAAACATCTGTTGCTCCAGGTATCCCTACATCCTCCTCTGACCTCTGAAAGCACTCCATATATGTGGTGCACAGACATGTTCTAGGCAAAATATCCAGACACATACAGTTTTAATTATTTTTAAATGAAAAAAGAGTATGTTCTTTCACTGTTTTATTTTTAACCTAATTAAATTTTAACATTTTTCAATTTAGGGGTTCTATAAACAGTAAATAGTATAAAATTCAAACTTCAGACCCATATTAAGACAGTGTCATATACAAATTTTCACATGACTTACCTTGATTCCATATAGAATTAGCAGAAAAGCCTTTATTCTCCTATTTCCCCTATTTTATCTTACATTGAGAATGCTGCCACCTAGAGTGCAGGCTTTTTATAGAAACACATGTTTTTATAAGGTATTTTGCTTTATTTGGACTCCCAGCCTGTACATTGTTGCATATGTAGGATAAAACCAAAGTGCTTGCTCTTTAATAAGCCCCAGGACAATATACACTCATTTTTATTGTGTGCTGGGTATTTTTTTTTTTAGCTGAACACAAAAGCATAATTCAAATATATTTTTAAGTTTCTTGGATACACCATATAATAATACACATAGGTTGAAAGTAAATGATGAATAATGAAAAAATAAACCGAAGATCTCAGAGCAATAGATTTTAATAGACAAAGAGGTAATATAAATGACAAAGTGGCCAATTCACCAATAGAGCAATCTCTTAACAACTTGTATGGTGTGTTTGTGTGCATTTAAGTGCAGGCTGTAAGCCACCCAACATGGATGCTGGGAACTGGACTTGATTCTCTGCAAGAGCAGTATGTTCTTAATCACTTGAACTGTCTCTCCAGTCCCAAGACAGCAATCTTAAATATACACGTATAGAAAAACAGAAAATAACAATTCTGGAGACCTCACATTTCCAAATTTTGAAATTTTCTAGGAAATTACAGAAATCAAGATGATGTGATACTCTCATAACAACAGACATTTAAGTAGGAAGGAACAGAGAGTTCAGAAATCAACTACTGCATTTGCTGTTACAAGAGCTAAGAACATTCAGATAGGAATGAACTGTCCTTTCAATGATGGATGCTAGGGTAAGTGGATATCCATGTACAAAGGAATAAAATTGGATACATACCTGACATCATATAAAAAAAGAATTCAAATCCTAGCAACCATGGACCAGGTATTTTTTTAAATATATGACAAACTGGAATCCAAGGGTTACATGTTTTCTATTAAAAGATATCACCAAAACCATGAAGAGATAACACAGAGAACAAAGATTGGAGTATTTGGAAATCACATACCTAGCCTAGTAACTAGTAACTTGCACCCAGAATATAAAAAAGAATTCTTACTATTTAACAATAGTTTTAAAATGAGTAAGATATGTGAGTAGGCATTTTTCCAAGTACATACGAAGCAGCAATAGATTCATGAAATAATTAAAAATTAAAGGACAGAAAAACAGTCAAAGAAAGCTACAGGACACATTTTGAAATAAAATAAAAGAGACTGGGGCTGGCTCAATGCATTAGCAAAGAAAGGCACTTGCCATTAAGCCTGCTGGCCTAAGTTCAATCACTGGGACCCACAAGGTTAAAGGAGGTATTTATTCTCTGACCTCCAGGTATGTGTGCTCCCACCTCAAAAGAATTAAATAAATGTAATAAGAAAGGAAAAAGTGGGGCCACGAAAAGGGTGGGCTTTGCTGGAATTAGAGGTGTCGAGTTCGGTAACACTTTTGAAAGCCTTCCAGGGGCACTATAACTGAACAAGTACAAGCACTACAAAAATGGCTCAGGCTGGAACATAGTCTACAAAGGAGCTAAGCTTACTGGAAGTGCAAGACAAGCTGTTGTTCATGTACCCTATGGATCTGAGCCACCTCATCCTGACAAAGCCTCGGGGGAATCTCTGCAGGGACATCCTACAGTTTTGAGGCTGGTGGAGATTCATACGGCTTTAGAAAAACTCCGTCCCTTGGACCAAAAACTGAAGTAATAAATTGACAAACTAGTCAAGACCACAGTGACAGGCAGCTGCAGTGTGAGTGACCCACTTCATTTTAAGCCCGATTCAAGCAATATGCTAAGCAAGTTGAGCTCTGAGGATAAAGAGGAAGATGAAGCAGAGGAGAGCCAGTCTGAGGCTTCAGAGAAGAAACCTACAAAAGGAGTGTTTAAATATGTCTCACTACACTTGGTTCTAGTACATAATGAAACAGAAGCTGAGCAGGAGCAAATGCATTTGGAACAAGCCAAGAGATGGGTACTGAGCAGCTCTGTCATTTGTGAGCTTAAGGAGCAGTGCTCAGATACCCCAGGAAAAATCTGTGATGCCTGGCATCCTCAAGTCATTTGTCAGAGTCAGGAGGATCAACACAGAATTAACCATGAAGATAGGGCATGAAGATGAGTTTAAGTGGAACAAGCAAGAGAATGGACAGCAAAAGCAAGCAAGTACTATGAGCTCACAGCTTCATTCCTGCACATACTTCCGCGACATCAATGCTTTGACGGGAGAAACCGCTCACTTGATGAGGATCAGAGTCCTGTTAAAAAGCAGAAGTAGATACCTAACAAAGGTTGGAAGAAAAGAGGTTTCAGAGGCATTAGTGACTTGCTTATGTATTTTTGTCACCCTGGGATGCTTTTAACTTCATTGTATATATGTGTTTTCCTTGGGCTGTGTTGGCCTTGGAAATGTAGAAAGATCTTTACAAAATAAAATTGATTTTGCTTATGAATGAAAAGGGAAAAATGTTACTAAGTATCAAGAAAACCATTATACTAAAAGATGACTAATATATAATTTGCTGAAGTCATAATTTTTAACTGGTGTGTAACAAAGTAGTTGCAAAAATACAAAATGTAAACTAGAGTGCGATGCCACCAATATGAGAACAGGAGGCAGAAACTGGCAAGGAAGTTAAATGTAAAAAGACCCCAAAGTCCCAGTCAGCCCTGTGTCAGGTGGCTCACAACTGTCTGCAACATCAGGGGGTCTGATGCCCTCCTCTGGCTTCCATGGGCATGTACCCATATATGTGGCACACATACACAGATACAAATACTCGTATGCATAAATCAAATTTTAAAAGAAAAATGACCAGCTTCTTTCCTGCATAGTACCCAGAACTGTCCTTGGACCTGATGATAGCCTTACCCTTTCTAGAGCTCAGTTGCCAAGAAAGGGTCCTAGCTTTTCCTCATCTCTTTTCCCTTCTCAAATATCCCTTTTCTAGAAACCATACTGTGGACATGACTAAATCTTGAGATACCTCAACACCCAGAATGGGGACTGAACTGACAGTGCATTCCCTCCTCCCTCCTCCATGCAGTGAAGTCTTCACTCACACCAAGGCAGTGAGGCTCAGTGGTATCTTAGTCCTGGGAACCCTCCATGCTGTACAGGAACTCTGTCTTCTTCCTCTTAAGTTCCCTATAATAAAAACTTCTGTAAAAACTCACTCTCCGTGGTCCACAAATTTCATTCTTCAGATTCACAAGTGGGGGAAAAAAAGCAATTGGCCAGCTCTCTAGTTAAGCCCACCTAAGAACTGAGAAAGATTCCATCACTCTCAAAGGTACCCCATTATTCCCATATCACCACTTACTACCTACACCACCACTTGATACCTACAGGGAGTGCTGTACTTTCAAAACAGAAAAATAATAAGGCTGTCAAACAGCAAAAGTGATTGAAATCTAGTATATTGCTAGATTCTATTGTGCAGTACATCACAAAGTCACAGCTCCAGCTTAAATGTGAACTGTCCCTTATATCCTCTTTGAATGTTTTGACTCTGTAGCCCAGGTTTGTAGATGGACGTTTCTGTTCCACCAACAACTCCCAAATACCCAGCAGCCATTTCCCAAATTACCAGTCAGAAGCTTATATTATAACTGCTCAGCCATTAGCTCAGGCTTATTATTGACTAGCTATTACACTTAAGTTAACCCATAATTCTTATCTATGTTTAGCCACGTGGCGTGGTACCTTTTCTCAGTTCGGCATTCTCATCTTGCTTCCTCTGTGTCTGGCTGGCGGCTCCTGACTCCACTCTTCCTCTTCCCAGCATTCTCCTAGTCTGCTTGCCCCGCCTATACTTCCTACCTCACTACTGGCCAATCAGCAATTTATTAAACCAATTTGAGTGACAAATCTTTACAGTGTACAAGAGCATTATCCCACAGCATTTATCCTATTTTGTTTAATTAAAGGAAGGTTTTGCTGGGCAGTGGTGGCTCACTCCTTTAATCCCAGCACTTGGGAGACAGAGGCAGGCTGATCTCTGTGAGTTCAAGGCCAGCCTGGGCTACAGAGTTACAAGAAAGGCTCCAAAGCTACACAGAGAAACCCTGTCTAAAAAAAAAAAAAAAAAAAAAGGAGGGTTTTAACCTTAATATAGTAAAACAAAAAGTTATTAAGAATTACAGAATTATAGTAACAATATCCAATTCATTTGCACTTGACAAAATTAGAAAAAATATTTAATTATCTACCTTATCTTGGTAGAGTCTAAAGTTTTTGTTTTGTTTTGTTTTGTTTTTTGAGACAGGGTTTCTCTGTGTAGCTTTGCGCCTTTCCTAGAACTCGCTTTGGAGACCAGGCTGGCCTCAAACTCACAGAGATCCACTTGTCTCTGCCTCCTGAGTGCTGGGATTAAAGGCATGCGCCACCACTGCTGGCGAGTCTAAAGTTTTGTATCTAATCTATCTTTTATTATAACTTAAGAAAAACTATAACTAAACGGGACACAGGAAAACTTCTGGTTACATAATGGCACCAAATGTTCAGCAACTACATTCACAAAAAACCTGAGAGAGCTTGGGAAAGGATTCTAAACACATACAGAGTCAAATGTGGCTTCCTGGTAACCATTTTTTCTCTGGTGGGCTCAGTTGCTGGTGTCGAGCAGAGGCTTGGCTCCTTTAAAAGACAGTTTCCTGACTCATCATTAGTAGCAAAAACTGTGCAGCTCATTTAAGAGACCTTGCTGCCAAACATTTATATGGTGTTTATGAGCAGCTGACAGCACACTACTCGGTGGTGGCATGGATCTAAAACCTCCCCAGAGTTGGGGGGCGACTGTCAGGGAGCCAAGGAATGGGGTGGAGCCAGAAACTTTAATCCAAGCCACTCCTGCTTAGCAGATTAAATGCTTAAGTGGTCAGAAAAAGATAAAAGATAGGCAACAAGGACAGATTCAGAAAAAAAAAAAAAAACCAAAAAACAAAAACAAAACAAAACAAAAAAACAACCTCTAGACAGTTCATGGTGTGTTCAAAAATATATGTAGGCTTGGAAGAATAAAGAAAAGGTACAGGCAGTCATAAAAAAAGAAATATATAGTTTTAAAATTAAAGTCCTTAAAAAGGGAGAAAATTAATATTTAAAAAAGGCACATAAAGATGGAAAATACACAATATTTCCAGCACTCAAGAGACAGGCAGAGGCAAGACTGTATCCTAGTTGCCTTTCTGTGGCCATGATGAAACACTCCAACCAAAGCAACTTAAGGGAGAAAGGGCTTATCTTAGCTTACAATTCTTGGTTATAGTCCATTACTGTGGAGAAGTCAAGACAGCAGGAACTTGAAGCATCTAGTCACATCATATCCACAATCAAGAGCATTCTCTCTCCCTCTTCCTCCCCTTTTTGTTCAGTCCAGGGCCTAGCTCATGAAAGAGTGTCACACAACATTCTAGATGAGTCTTCCCACTTCAATTAATCCAATTAAGAAAATCCACTGGGGCTGGAGAGATGACTCAGTAGTTAAGAGCACTACTGCTCTTCCAGAGGTCTTGAGTTCAATTCCCAGCACCCACATGGAGGCTCACAACCATCTGATATGAGATCTGTTGCCTTATTCTGTCGTGCAGGCATATATGTAGGCAGAACACTGCATACATAATAAATAAATAAATCTAAAAGAAAAAAGAAAAAAGAAAATCCACCAAAAACATGCCCACAGCTCTGTAATGAGAGCCTCAATGGTCTATCAATTTATTAAGGGGTTCCATGGGGAAAACAGAATCACTGATACAAAATGAAGTGATGCCATTGTTTCCCAGAGAAAGATGTGCCATTGTTTCCCAGAGAAAGATGGGGAAAGTTCCAGACCAGGTCACCAAACTGTGCACAAGGAAGCCTTCCACATCCAAGAGAGCTTAAGACTCCCTCCCCCTTCCTTTTTAAGAGGTCCTACAGGCAGACAAGAAGAACCACCTTTTGTGGGATGACTCATCCCTAACCTGGCCCAAACCATTAAAAATGATACTTTCTGAGAGCCAACCTTGGTCTGCCTAAGGGTTTTAGCAACAGCAGCTGAGACAGGTTCTGGAGATGACCTGGACCAATGAGAGGCAGCCATGTCACACCAGCAGATGCATATTCATCAGACCTTTCCCTAGGGTGGGGTGGAGGGTATATAAGGGTTGCCTCTTCCTGAATAAACTGAGCTTGTTGTTTCCACATTCTCCTGGAGTCTGTGTGGTTGACTCTGTATCTACTTGGCCCCCTCCCCCAATGGGAACAACAACACAGAACCCTGCCACAGCCTCTATCAGGCCAGATAGCCCTAGGTCATGGGTAGAGCCAATTCCCACTACATTTCTCCTTTTTGTCTAAATAAGAAGGTTCTAAAGCTAATACAAAACTATATACAATAAGAACGATTATCAAATACTGTCCAGGAGAAAGAAAGGGTATTAACATAAACAAAAATGGAACTACAACCAACAAGAACATCGAGTAAGAAATATGCTGAATGTCCAGATCATAGGTAATTGGCAAATTAGAGAGATTACTTCAATAGCTGTTCTATCCTGAAGAATCTAAATCTAGTACTTGATATGTCCTTAAATAAAATACAAAATGATCATAACTTGTAACTATCTAGTCTTCAACCCCATCAAAGTAGATTATTGAATCTACTTTAATCCAAAAAAACAACTATTAATCTTACCTATTTTATATTAGTATGGATTTTGGTTTATTGATACAAATTTAAATTTAATTTTGTTATACTGTATGTATAGCTATATTTCTATCCTTGATTAAGGTATTATGTATGCAACTCATTTAAAATTGTAATATATAATTAAGAAATACAGATTAATAGTTATCTATGATAACCAAAACTTATAGTTATGTTAGTTAAGTTTTTCTAGGTATACAAAGGTTTTAATTAGGTAGATAATCTTCCAACACTTCAAAGACCTACAGAATATGACAATATAAAATGTTTTAAGAACTTAGACCTTTCAGGACAGTGAGACACATCTATTCCTGGCAGCACCAATTACTTCAAAGGATATTATGAAGTTTGCTTACAATGTGGAAAAAGTTAGCATTTTGGGCAAGAAACTGCTCGTTTGGACTCCTTGACAATGTTGTAGAAACTGGACATGCAAGACGCATAGGAAAATGATTGAACTTTGCCAAAATAGGGCGAGATGGTCCTTTAGGTTTTTGCTTCACAGAAGAAACTGCCAGAAATTATACAGGACACAGAGAAAAGCGACTGACAAACTTTGCCAAAATAGGCAAAATGGTCCTTCAAATTTCCTGCTTCACTGAAAAGTATGCCAGGGACTTTAGGCCTGTAGGCTGAAGATAGATGCCCCAATGTTACAGAAGAACTTTGGGTGACTGTCCAGGCAGCCAGATGTCTGTCATTTCTAGAATTTTGGAAGTTGCTTACAATGTACTTCCTGTTTACTCAGGTAATATTATATTCTTCTGGGGTCTTTGATGGAGTTAAAGACTAGATAGCTATTTTGTATTTTTCCTTGGTTATGATAAAAGGTAAATTAAGTATGAATCTTTACACTCACAAAAAATAGGACAGATGATAGAATATTTTCCTTAATTTTGCTAAATACAAATAGGCTAGATATTGTGACTGCAATTCTTGATTGATAACTATTTTGTTACATGTGATTTTATTATATTAAAATGAAAATTTTCCTTTTTGGTTAGGCAGAAAAGGGGTAGTGCTATGGGATGGTCTTTCTGTATGCTGTGAATGTGTTGCTACCATTAGTTAATAAAGAAGCTGCTACGCCCAATGGCTAGACAGAATACAGCCAGGTGGGGAATCCAAGCAGAGAGACACAGAGAAGAAGGTAGAGCCAGAGGAGACACTGACGCTGCCAAGGAAGCAAGATGTAATGGGAGACAGGTAACATCACAAAGCTATGTGGCAAAACATAGATTAATAAAAATGGGTTGAATTAAGTTGTAAGAGTTAGCTAGCAAGAAGCATGAGCCATAGACCAAATAGTTTGTAATTAATACAAGCCTCCCTCTGTGTGTTTATTTTATAAGCTGCTGCAGGCCAGGTGGGACATAGGAATTCTTCTGGCTACACAGCTCAACCTGATCTAGACAATCTAAGACTATCTTTAGGAGATTCTAGATTATATTAAGTTCACAGATTAAAAAAAATAGCCATCACAGAGCACCAAAAATTTAAAGCCAATCTGGTATTCAGTGAATCAGGGCTACACTGCAAGACCCTGTCTCAAAAGAAAGTGAAATAAAAAAATTATACAATAATAAAAATAAGTGACATTGGAGCTAGAAAGTGGCTCAGTGGTTAAGAACAGCTGTTGCTCTTACAGGGATCTGGGCTCAGTTCACATGGTGGCTAACAACCATCCCTAACTCTAGTTACAGGGAATTTAATGACCACTTCTAAACACCACAGGCAAGTCATTTGAAAAATAAACATATATAACAAAACACCCATATACATAAAATTTAAAAATCTAAAAACAATTTTAAGTGACATATAAAATACATGACAGCATGGTGGTAGTATTGCTCAGTAGCAGAGTACTTGCTTAGCATGAATGAGACCTAGGGTTTGATACCTAGTACTATAAGAAAAAATTATATAATGAATCCAAGATGTAAGCTAACGTAGTGCTAAAATTAAGTAGTTATTCAATGTAAAGTGTCTATCTACTTCCAGATCTCTTTTTACATGGGAAATTTTCTTTTTAAGTTGAAAAAAGAGGCAGCCAAAACCATCAGCTCTGATGTTTATCATAAACAAATCAAAAGGAAATGTTTGCACATTGAGAAAAAATGTCATAATACTATTACTAACTCTTCATATATAGCAGCTGTTGTTTTTCTTTTGTGGAAATTAAACAAATTAATATGTTAAAATTTAGGGAACTGAAAAGATGGCTCTGCAGTGAAGAGCACTGGTTGCTTTCCAGAGAACCTGCATTTGTTCCCAGCACCCACACTGCAGTTCATAACCATCAAATCCTAGAGGATCCAATGCCCTTTTCTGGCCTCCAAGGGCACTAGATATAAATGTGGTACACAGACATAAATGTAAGCAAAAACACACATAAAATAAAATTTAAAAATGAATTATATGTACACTTCAAAGAACTAATGGAAAAGTCAGAAAACAGTACCAAGGACAATATTTAAAAGGAAAGTATATTACTATAACAAATTGCCAATGAGGAGGAAAAAAAAATACCAGGTAAGATTTCTGCATGCACATATACATATGTGTCTATGTGTGTATGATGTTCATGAGAACAAAGATTATAAAAGTAATATATGTGCATAAATGCATATGATCTTCTCCAACTGGGCACTTCTCATTTATAAGGGGATTAGCTTGAGAATAAGTACTCGATGGATTACATTTACTAGAAAGAAAAGCTAACTGTAGACTATACAGTCTTGGTCCTCTAAATAATTAGATTTTGTTTTCTATGGGTGATACATAAGAATTCTTTGCATTCAGATAAATTCTTTGCATTGTTATTTTTAGAACGTTCTTATCTTCATCTAAAAAACTGAACCTATTGGGGTTGGCAAGAGGGAGGAGAGGGGCCTCCAATGACAAGAACAGAGTCCTTCCTTTACTCTTGGCCACTGGGCTGCTACCCCCACACAAACACATCACTATTAAGCCACAACCCTTCCTTTCTTATTCATCCCCAAGATCTTACATTGAAATCATACTTTTCAAAGTCCCACAGTCTTTACAAATTCAAACACATCAAAATTTCACTCTTAAAATATTTAATGTCTTTTAAAAGAAGTTAAGTTCCTTTAAAAATCAAAATTGAATTAAATACTTTCTTCAAGAGGGAAGAACCAGGGCACCATTACAATCTGAACCAAGCAAAACCTAACTACAACAGTATAAATAACTCACTGTCCAATTATCTGAGATTCATGATCTTCTGGACTCCTCCAAAGAGCTTGGGTCACTTCACCAGCTCTGTCCTCTGCGGTACACACAGCTTATCTTCTAGGCTCCGACTGGTCCCACTCCACTGCTGCTGTTGTTCTTGGTGGTCATCCCACGGTACTGGCACCTCCAAAATGCTGGGGTCCCTTGCTACAACTGGGCTGCCCTTTCACTAATAACCTCTCACAGGCTCTCTTCATGGTGTCAAGCCTCAACTTCTTTGCATGACCCCTCCAGTCCTGGGGCTTCAACTGCCACTGAGGCTGCACCTTTACCAATGATCTCTCCTGGCTTCTAACAGTGCCGAGCCTCAGCTGCTCTCCATGACCCCTTCATTCCTTCAAAACAGTACCATCTAGGTGATGCTTACACATTACCAAGTCTGGCTGCCAGCATAAGGTACAAGCTTAACCAATTATGGAATACAGCTTCTCTGTGATCTCAGGAAAACACTTCCCAGATTTCACCGCAGTGATGTCAGTCTCTTCTTCATCACTACTAATTTATTAGCTCCAGCTAACCAGCATCAATTGTCCCATAATACAAAGGTTTCACTTTAGTAGTTCTGGTATCTTGTCAATACAGCTGATTCCTCAGCCCCAGCTAACCAGAACCACAGAATCTTAAATTAAAATAGCAAACAGCCCCGGTAGAGTCAACTTCCTTCTAAAACTTCCCAAGCCAGGCCTTCATCCTTGACACTGCTCTCAACAATCTTATCTTCCAAGTTCCCACAGAACATCCCACAGAGATCTCAATACTCAATGGCTCTTCTAGTCCAAAGTTCCAAACTACTTGCATAATCCTCCCAAAAGCATGGTCAGGTCTATCATAACAATACCACACTACGCTGGTACCAACTTGTCTTACTTGGGATTTCTATTGCTGCAATGGAACACCATGACCAAAAAGCAAGTTGGAGAGGAAAGGGTTTATTTGGCTTACACTTAGCATTGTTGTTCATCACTGAGGAAGTCAGGACAGGAATTCAAACAGGGCAGGATCCCAGAGGCAGGAGCTGATGCAGAGGTCTGGGAGGGTGCTGCTAACTGGCTTGCTTCCCCTGGGTTGCTCAGCCTGCTTGCTTTATTTATTTATTTATTTTTCAAGGTCCCTCCCCCATTTTACATACCAATCCCAATTCCCCTTCCCTCCCTTTCTCCGGCCCCCTCACCTCCCTCATCCCATCCCCCATCCACTCTTCAGAGAGGGTAGGGCCTCCCTTAGGGAGTCAATCAAGTCTGGCATACCAAGTTGAAACAGGACCAAACCCCTCCCCCCTGTGTCAAGTCAGCCTGCTTTCTTATAGAATTCAGGACCACCAGCCCAGCTGGGGACAGCACCACCCACCATGGCCTGGGCCCTCCCTCATTGATCACTAATTGAGAAAATACCTTACAGCTGGGTCTCATGGAAGCATCTCCTCAACTGAGGCTCCTTCCTCTCTGATGACTCTACTTTGTGTCAAGTTGACACACAAACCAGTCACTAAACCCTATCCTGGGATATAGTTGCTCCAGGCAGTATAAAAATGGGATAAGTTCAGAGCCACTGTTTACATCTCCCAGGAGCTCTGCTTCAGCTGGGCTATGACAGGAACTGCCACTACTCTTGACGTCTCATCTAAGGAAGCTGCTGTAATTTCAGCTTCCACAGAAATCACAGAAGTGATTAAATGGTCTGGCCAAGCTGTTGACAGCTCCTGCTATTCTACATACCCAATGACAGCTCCAGGAGACTTCAAATCTGCTACGACAGCTTTGAAGTGTCCCATGACCATTCCAGAAGACTTCTCTCTGTCTGCTGCATAATCCAGTTGTCATCAGTGTGGAAAAGATTTGATTGGGCCATGCAGCCACCACTTCAGATATTCCCACTCTGGTCAGAAGAAGAATCTCTCCAACCCATGACAGCTAGCAACAGTAAACCTGCAGACTGCAAGACAGTGCAGACACTGCAGACATCAGAAAAAGCAATGTCAAAATGTGGGCCTGTCCCCCACTCCCTATATATGCAGTCTACCTCTTACTCTCATTGGGTCATGTCCATCCTAGCATTACCAATTTTATTTAGCACAGGCCCTGATAAAGCCTCACTCTGGTGAATTTATGCTTATCATGTCTTCTACTGCAGACAGAAAATACTAAGTTGGTTGCACCAAGAAGAGCAGCTAACACCAGGGCTGCTGGTCCAGAAAATGCCTAGCAGCCAGAGGGCAGCTGAAGTGCTCCAGTGAGCTGCCCAGAGCAAGGAAAGAGCTGCTAGAAAAGCTGCAAGATTTGCCAAGAGAAGCTGGGAAAGCTGTTTAACACTACCTGCTGAGAGCAGCTATTACCTAAGAGTGCAGAGATGTGGACCCTAAGAAATGAGAGCTACTGGCTCTCAAGAGCTCAGAGATGTAACACTAAGTGAGCTGTAACCAGGTCCCAGTGGCAGATGGTACTAAACAAGGTGGACTGAAGAATGCTCTCTAGCCTCCACATGCATATACACATAAGTGTGCGCACACATGTATATAGACACCTGCTCAGAGTTAAGTCACAAGGTACTACACTTAAGTTTTTCATACAAACTGTAACTATAGTAGAGAAACAAAGAATATAGGATAAAATACTGACGAAATGTTTTAAGATGGTGGCTAGTAAACAAAAAAACACAAAAACATTAACTAATTCATTGTTACCAACTGATTAGCCACGGAAAGCTGTTTCTCTAACAAAAACTAACCCTAGCTCAACTAGGGTTAAGTTATATCTCAAGTCTTGTGAATGACTGCTTACTTGAAATCTAAAATACCAAATTCATCAATGGCCCAGCTGCTCAGGGTTCTATCTTTGGAAATCAAGTACCATTTATTCTCTTATTCAAATCAGTGTATTTCAGACCATTTTGATTTTACAAGACATTTTATATATCAGTGAGACACAAGTCTTATTTCACTCAATTATCTATCCTAATCAAATAAAGGAGAGATCTATGAACACATGAATATATTAAATGTTTCAAGTAAAAAAAAAAAAAACTCATCATACAATGACATAATCTTATATTTAAAGCATTCAGGACTTTCATTTTTGGTTAGACAGAGTAGCTGGTACTGAAATACTGACCTGTCACAAACACCTACAAAAGCTGGATATATGTGTGGGGTGTGTACCTATAAACATACGTGTAATGTGTCCGTGTGTATTTTTTTTAAAGAGGCAATAGAAAACCTATGATCCTTGGGTAAAGGGAACAGATGAGCCAAGTTCTACTGGCTTTGTTCTTGTGGGCATTTCCTAAACAATGGTATTAAGAAATACTGACCAAGAAGAGAGTAACAAGCAGTCTTGGCTAGGGTGATAGAATGAAAAGTATAATTGGAGCTACTAAAGCAGGTGAATTGTGTAGGTTATTAGACAAGAAAGATCAAAGAGAAAAAGCTACAAAGATCTACTTCAAAATTCTGCAGTGTCCTCATCTGTATTCTAGGACAGAAAAAGATTCAGAGGCTGCATGACTCTAGGAAGACAGAAGACTCCAGATTCAATTGGAGGCAAGAGATTTTGATGTGCATCTGAGGCATGAGTTGAGAACTCAAACACACTATCCTCAGAGTAAGGATAAAGTTGGAATAAAGGCAAAGAAAGTAGACGGCATGACTGAGGATTGTCTTGTAGTCTCCATACAAGCTTACATTATTACATTAAAAATAAGTAAATAGGAACTGGGAGGGTTGCTCAGGGTTAAAATGCTTGCTAGACAAGCATAAGAACCCAAGTTTGAATCCCTTTATCACATCATAAATAAATAAGTAAATAAATAGATAAGTAAGTAAATAAGTAGGAACTGGGAAAATGGATCAGAGAGTAAAGTGCTTGCTACACAAGCATAAGAAACTGAATTTGAATCCCTCGCAGCCACCTCAAGGATTGGTATTGTGGCATGTCCCTGTAATCTTTATAATGAAGAAGTAGGGAGAGGAGATAAGCAGATCGCAGGGGCCTGTTGATCAGTCAGTCTAGCTTGAAATGTCAAGTTCATGGTGCAAGGAAAGACTTTATCTCAAAAGTAAATAAAATATGGTAGAGAACTACAGATAAAAAAGATACAAAGTTGAACTCTGGCCTCCATATGTACATGTACATAGGCAAGTACAATCACCCATACATGTGCACACCCATATACCACACATACACATAATACCACCTATAGCTTGTGGGAGTCTTGAAGGAGGAAGGACTGCAATTAGTTCAAGACCATCCTGAGCTATATAGTCAGTACCAAACCAACAAGCACTACCCAGCAAGACTGTCTGAAAGAGAGGAGGGAGGGAGGGAAGGAGAGAGAAAAAGAAGAAGAGGAGGAGGAAGAGGAGGAGAAGGAGAAGAAGAAAGCAAGCAAGTTGGGCGGTCGTGGCACACACCTTTAATACCAGCACTTGGGAGGCAGAAGGATCTCTTAGTTCAGACTGGTGTACAGACCGAGTTCCAGGACAGCTAGGGCTACACAGAGAAAACAGGAAAGGAGGGAGGGAGGGGAGGAGGGAGGGAGGAAGGTAGGTAGAAAGAAAAAAGAAAAGATGAAAGAAAAAAAATACTTCAAACATTAACACAAAAGTGGACCAACTTGGATAGGGTAACTACCCAGAATTTTTTAGTAGAAATGTCATTTTTAGTAACAAATCAATATATTTCAAATATGACATGAGACCCAAGAACTACACTTGCCCAATGAAAATGCAATAGGCAAAAACAGGATCAACTATTCACACTATAAATCTAACTAATAGTTTTCTCATGCTTAATATACAATTACAGTTTAGAGAAAAGGACATTCCAAATTAAAAGCATGACTGTAAGTTCTATCATATAATATAAAGTTCAATTTCTCATATATTCCAAAATTCACCAATTAACCATGTGTTTTTACACTAAAATGACCATTTCTATTTAACAACTGATTTTACATTTTTGTGGGGAAGGGTTGAGATGGGGTTTGGCTGTCCTAGAACTTGCTATGTAGACTAGGGTGACCTTGAATTTACAGAGATCCACCTTGCCTCTGCCTCTCAAGAACTTGGATTAAAGGCATACACAACCAGTTAATTTTACTTTTAAAAGTTTTGTATTCAATAAACTTCTCAAGGCAGACACTCACTGTTCAAAATCAATCTAAGGGAGACTAAATAAAATGTTTGCTTAAAATAACAAAGTAGCTGATGAACCAGCCTGCCTCTATTTAGGCTTAAAAGCCTCCATTTTTTAGCTTAAAAGACATTATAGAGTAAAGACAAAGCAGGCTCATTCCTGTTTTTGATTAAACTTCTGTTTCTCAAAGATTAGTCTATGCCCCTGACCTGTAACCTTAACTACAAATGACTCTGTACTGCTTGTTCCTGGAAATAGCAACCATGTCTTTTTTTTAAAACCACCTTGCAACCCTACCTTTGTTTCAAAAGGTTGTTATGACTACCTGTTATGACTTGTTACGACTACCTTGTAATCGTGTCTTTCTTTCAGGAGGTTGCTATGACTAACTTGTTAGCTTATGTTCTGCTCCTGTAATGCCATCTATTTTGCCTACCAAATCCCCCATTTGGAAACCCCCTACCCTTGAGCTATAAAAATGTTTTCTTCATATCCAATGCTGATCTCCTGAAACCCAATTTTAGGGAGAGACAGATTGTGTACATGAATAAAAAATCTTGCTTTAATTAATTTGGCTATAATAATTTGTGATATTTTCTCCTAGCATCTTTGTGATTAACAAAACAAGGAAGAGACTACACTAACAAAAATTTCAAAAATTAAAAGCAATGTAAGTTGATAAAGCTAACAATGTGAGAAAGACCCAGGAGCAAGCCAATTTTTCTAAAACCACAAGTACAAATAATCTCTGAAAAAATAGGTCCAGGGAAGACTTGAAGATTTGAGAAGGTTTGTTGATGAGAGATTCTCCAGACCTCTACTCCCCTTCATGCACCACCACCAAACCACTGCCCCTTGTTATTAGGAGCTAAGGGTGGAAGCTCTGAAAAATAAACTTCAACTCTGGGCTAAACGACATCAGGAAGAATTAACTTTTACTACAGTGAAAACAGACAAGACTGTAGTAAGTGAATGTCTACACAATGAATAGTTGGTAACACTCAGACCCCTTCTCTCACTCACAAAGATGACAAAGCAGTTAGGCTCTCCAAACTCAAGCCAGATAATTGGAGACTTTTTTCTTCTAGAAAACACAAACACTAAACTAACCAAATATTATTAAATAATTACTATGTTTTTGAAGTGTTTGTATAAAGAAAGGGGATGGAGTTGAGATCTATATTCTCATTCTCCAAATAAATGAAAGAAAAAACTCACAAAACTAAAAACATATGTAACAATAAATAGTAAGTAATAAATAAACATTGATTATGTCTAAGGAGTAACAAAGCAAGGATCTGCTAATTTTGAACTTTAATTTTGTTAATTATTTCCTTGACTAAATTTTTTTTAAGTAATACATTATGTGTGAAAGATATTTTTAAAAGGAATTAATGTGGTGCTGGAGAGATGCCTCAGCAGTTAAGTGCACTTGCTTCTTTTGCACCCTACATGGCAGCTCACAACTGTCTGTAACTCTAGTTCCATGAGACACTGCCTCTTCTGACCTCTGAGATCTCCTGCATGCCCACAAATACCAAAAAACTTTTAAAGGGAATTCATGTATCAAATTGAAGAAGAGTTAGTTATCACTTAATAAATGCTATTTAATATTTAATGATATAACAGTGTTGTAATAAGGAAGAGAGAGAGAGAGAGAAAGAGAGAGAGAGAGAGCAAGTAAGAGGAAATTTTTTTTTGTCTCTTTGTAAGTAGCCTAATGACTCATACCATTTTTATATTTAACTAATGCATCATAACTAGAAGAAAGAAATACCCAAATTTCTCTTAAAAAATATGACTAACTAGGCTGGTGATAGAGACCTATAAAACCACTGTTGTACTCTGAATGTAATTGGCCCCCATAGGCTCATAGGGAGTGGCACTATTAGGAGGTGTAGCTTTGTTAGAGTAGGCCTTGTTGGAGGAAGTATGTCACTGTGGGGGTGGACTTTGAAGTCTCCTTTGTTCAAGCTATGCTCAGTGTTTAATGTTTTCCTTTATAAGAGCTGCCATGGTTATAGTGTCTCTTCACAGCAATAGAAATCCTAACTAAGACAACCACCAACTCAGGAAGTTACGGCAGGAAGGCAGTCAAGTTCATGGCTTGAGTGGACTACAGAACACGCAAGTTCAAGGCCAGCTCAGCACAATTTTATGAAAGTCTGTCCCCAAATGAAAAACAGAAAAGGGATTGGGAACAGAGTCCAGTGGTAGAATGTTTGCCTTGCATGTTCAAAGCCCCGGATTCAATCCACGGTACAACATAAACAAACAAATATAAAAATATGATTGTGGAGCTGGGTGGTGGTGGCACACGCCTGTAATCCCAGCACTCGGGAGGCAGAGGCAGATGGATCTCTGCGAGTTCGAGGCCATCCTGGTCTACAGAGCTAGTCCAGGAAAGGCTCCAAAGCTACAGAGAAACCCTGTCTCAAAAAACAAAAAACAAAACAAAACAAAACAAAAAAAAGATTATAGAATAGTTCTAAATAAATATTTCCTATAATTAAAAAATAAAATTCATATTAATTTAAAATAAGATTTATTAAATTTATATCTCCAAAAGAATTTTTTTTTTTTGGAGGGGGGGATTGTCAAGACAAGGTTTCTCTGTGTAACAGCCCTGGCTGTCCTAGAACTCACAGAGATTCACCTGCCTCTGCCTCCCAAGTGCTGGGATTAAAAAAGTGTACCACTACCACACAGCTTCCTCCAAAAGAATCTTAATGAGTCCATAATGTGCAAAAAGCCTTGTCAATTGTCTGATACATAGTTTATATTAATCAGAAATTTTTATGAAGGAGAATTCTCTTTACTTTTTATTTCTGCTTGGCAATCTACTCTTCATCTATTAATAGACAGTAGAAAACAAGAAATTTAAAATCTAAGTTTTAGAAAGTAGACTGAGCTGTTGGGTTAAATAATGTCATAAATAATGATATTTTCACTATTTTGCAACTTGTTTTCAAATGTGAAATGAAACTTAGGATTTTTTTTTAAAGGTAAGTTAGTGATCCCGCTACATACTAAGTAACACAGAGAAACATTTAAGCTTAAAAAACTAGTAAACAGGACTGGCAAGATGGTACATTGGACTGGATAAAGGCACTTACTTGCCTTGCAAGTCTAACAATCTGGGCTTGATCCCCAAAACCCACGTAAAAGTGGTAGAAAGAGAAAACAAGCTCCACAAAGTAGTCCTCTGACTTCCACATTCACACTATGGCACATGTGCTCCTCCTAACCCCCATGCACATCACACATGAACACCATAAGTAAAATAAAGGTTGTTTTTAAGTACTTGGTAAATATTAATATTTTAAATCACAGATTTCAAAGTATAGATAGACACAATCAGGAAATGGATGACATGTCATTGCAGAGACTTTGATATGGATATGAACTATATATTAAATAGTATCATATAAAGAATGCTAAATTATGGGGTATGACAATGGTATTGTATAAATTTAGAAGACTCTCCTGATGCTAAGTACTTACTGGTGTGTCTACCACTTACTTTCAGGGAGTTCAGGAAGAAAAGAGAAAGTAAATGTACAAATGTTAACACCAGTTCAGTCTGGGCAAAGGGAGCTAGATATTCAGTATACTATTCTTCCATTCCAACTACAGATTTGAAGTTTTTAAAATAAAAAAGGTATCTACATCCTTGTATGTCAGGGTCCAGCCCAGTGTTGGGGTCCCTTCAAGAGGGAAGTAAGGAATTGAGAAATACTAGATAGGAAATATAGAAGTAGATGAAGAAAAAAGACAGAGACACAAAATAGCTTTGGGAGGGCCCTGGGTCAATACCCAGTTGCCCTAAGTTTAATCATGATGTGCTTTTTATACATTAGCCAGGGGAGGAACAAAAGATCTCCCCCTCTCAAGGTCAAGTTACAAAGTACCAACAAGTGTAGACCCTTCAAGACCTGGTAACCATGCCCTTGGCCAAATTATCTCATTATGCAGCCCTACTGGGCAAAACAAACTCAGACTTTCTGACCTTGAATAAGGCCTTACTATGGAGCTTCTGTGGACCCCCATATTTGTATATATTACTAAGACATGTATAAGAACTTAAGAGCCTATAGTGTAAATAATCCAAACACAAAGAAAAAAATGGAATAACTAAACAGAGATAGGAACATAAATACACTATACAAAAGAATAGAATGCAGCAATGAAAATGAATGAAATAATACTAACATACCAATTCAGTAAAATTCAAATGAGGAACAACTGAAGCTAGATATTAATAACAAGAACAAATACTTGTTGGATAAATGCCTTTCAAACAATACTCATGTAAGATTGGTCTTATAACTTATCTTTGTTTAACAAAAGTTGTATTCACAGACAGTACAATAAGGCTTTAGTGAAACATATTAGGAAGGTATTTAAGACAAATTATTTTCAGACACCCTCATGCACATTATAAAACCACCTGCATACTACTAATCTGTTCATGAACTAGAATGCTCTGCTGTTTGAATAAGCAGGCATACTGGATATAAACTTGTATCAAAAAGACTTCCTGGGCTGGAGAGATGGCTCAGAGGTTAAGAGCACTGACTACTTACTCTTCCTGAGGTCCTGAGTTCAATTCCCAGCAACCACATGGTGCCTCACAACCATCTGTAATGAGATCTGGCACCCTCTTCTGTATACATAATAAATAAATAAATCTTTAAAAAAAAAAAAAGAAAGAAAGAAAGGAAGAAAGAAAGGAAGAAAAAGACTTCCTTAACTAAGAATGTTCAAACTGTACTATTACTTAATGGTTTTAGTTTTAAAATAAATCTAAATTCAGACTAATATCCAGAGACAATGGTGGTGGTGGTGGTGGTGGTGGTGGTGGTGGTGGTGAAGCTAAGGCAAGGAGGAGAAGAAAATAAAATACTCACATTAACTCTGAAAGCCTGTACAGTGTTATCCAGAAGAAGAATGTTGCAAACCACCTCTGTATGCTGTCTGTCTCGGGCCAACTCTGATGCTCGAACATTGTAGGTTCTGCCAGCAGGCAATCGGAAACGTGCGGTCATTACTGTCCACACAAGATCTAGGTTTAAAAAACAAGAATCACTAAATAAAAAGAAGAGTGGAAGATACAATATAGCTTAAAAAACAAAGTAAATATGCATTTTAAATTAAAACATTGACAGAAAACAATTAAAAGTTGTCCACACAATATGTAGGTTTAAAAAACAAGAATCGCTAAATAAAAGGAATAGCGCAAGATATGGTATAGCTTAAAAACAAAATTAATATGTATTTTAAATTAAAACATTGACAGAAAACAATTACAAGTTTTGAAACATCAAGATTAAGAAAATTAGGTATGAAATTATATATAAAGCTAAAATTACCAGCCACCCTAAAGAACTTCATTTTGAACTGTTCTACTGAGAAGATTAAGTAGGTTAAAGTTTCAGGAAGTCATATTCCAATTCAAAATATGTGCGCTTAAAGGGTGGGAGGAATATGCCAGCTCAGCACGTGGGATGTTGCTCACTGATGTGTATTCTAAAAATAGTGCAGAAGGACAACAGGGGAGAAGATTGTTTTGTTCCAACCACTATTGTTTTCTTTTTAGAAAAATACTGTAGAATAACAATAGTGAAGATTATTCTATTTCAATTTCAACCAACTACGACTCTATCTTTTTTTTTATAAGAAAAGGGAGGTGTCAGGGCCTTACTATGTACCCAGGTTGGCCTGGAACTCCTGCCTCAGCCTCCCAAACTGCTGGAACTACAGGCATATGAGATGTGCCTACCTCTCTGAGATTTTCAATTTTTACATAAGTGGAGGAAAAACATAGATCACCTATAGAAGAACAAACTTGTCAATGATAGCTATTAAAAGACAATGAAACTTTACTTTCAAAGTTCTGAACCCAGAAAACTAACAGTCATTATTAGAGAGAAAAGAACAAGAACAAAATCATTTCAGGCATTCCATGACTCAAAATTTAAAATCCATACAGCTTCCATCTTAAAGACAATGCAATGAAGGAAACTGAGCAAGGAGAAACACAGACATTTGAGATATTATTATTACTATTTTGGTTCTTTCAAGACAAGATTTCTCTGTATAGTCCTGGGTGTTCTGGAACTCTCTCTGTAGACCAGGCTGGCCTCACATTCAGAGATCCTCTTACCTCTTTGGGACACAAAACAAAACTAAATATACTTAAGGAACTGAAATTATACAAAGTATATTCCTAAGAACAGGAGAATTAAACTACAAATTAACAATAGAAAAGTCTCCAAACACAAGGAAAATAAATAGCATACTTCTAAGTGTGCATTAGACAAAGAAGAAATCTTAAGGGAACAAAAGATACACAGAATTAAATAAAACAGAAAATATAATACAGCAAAACTTGCAAATTACAGATATAGCAGCAACT
This sequence comes from Onychomys torridus, assembly GCF_903995425.1. Lineage (NCBI taxonomy): Eukaryota > Metazoa > Chordata > Mammalia > Rodentia > Cricetidae > Onychomys > Onychomys torridus. The sequence goes on from NC_050453.1 coordinate 66,272,724, forward strand.
AATAAGGGAAATTTATAAGACTGCATGTATATAACAGAAAAATGGGACATGCCTCAAACCAATAATCTAATAACCTCCTTCAGAACAGAGAACAGAAAAAAACCTAATAAAAACCACAGCAAATGGGGGAAATGAAATGCTTTTCCGCATTGATTGAAATTTATCACACATTTTTTTTTGTTTTTGTTTTTTGAGACAGGATTTCTCTGTGTAGCTTTGCGCCTTTCCTGGAACTCGCTCTGTAGACCAGGCTGGCCTCGAACTCACAAAGATCCGCCTGCCTCTGCCTCCTGAGTGCTGGGATTAAAGGCGTGCGCCACCAACACCCAGCTATCACACTTTTATAATAAAAATTCTCAAAAAAAAAAAAAAAAGGGACCTTCCTCAACATGATTAAGGGTATCTAGAAAAGCATTCTATATGGCTCCTATCCTAATTAATTGAATGGTTAGAGTCTAAACATTTTCACCCTAAAAATCAGGAACAAGGCAAGTAATTCCATGAAAGTGAGAGTGGTGAATGGCAGGGTGCATACAGAAAGAACTAAAACTGGCCATGTTTGCAAATTACCTGATGTATACACAGAATACATGGAGTTAAATTTCAAATATAACCCCATGTATAAAAGGTAAACAAAAAATAAAACGTACAAATATAACAAAACACATACAGAACATTATGCTAAAAACTACAAAAGGTGAGCTGAAGAGATACCCAGGGTGGTGAGGTGCCCCACCAAGCATGCCAATGTAAAGGGCTGTCATCTTACTGGGAGACATGAATTTTAAATTATGTTTTTCATTGAATATTTCTGTAGGATGTACTTCTCTGTAAGTACTGTTGAACCTAGTATATTTTACTCTTTAAACAAGAATTTTAGCCATTCAAATCATATAGTCTAAAGATTGTTAGACGTGTGTTTAAAATATAATTTTGAAAACTCTAAGAAAACCTGGGAATACTGATTTACTGTCCTGAAATGTCAAAAAATAACATGCCAGGAATTTGTTTTCTTTTCTTTCTGCTTTTTTTTTTGAGACAGGTTCTCACTGTTGTAGCTCTAGCTGGCCTAGAACTCTCTATGTAAACCAAGACGACCCTAAACTCATAAAGATCTAGGGCTGAAGAGATGGCTCAGTGGTTAAGAGCATTGACTGTTCTTCTAGAGAACCCAGGTTCAATTCCCAGCACTCAAAATTGTCTGTAACTCCAGTTTCAGGGGACTGGACACCCATGGTAAAACACCAATGCACATAAAATAAAAATAATTAATTAAAAAAAACTTATAGAGATCTGCCTACATGTGTCCACAGAGTGCTGGGATTAAAGGTGTTCACCACCACTCTGTTTTTTTGAACAAATATACACATAAACTTTAATGAACCATGCTTTTAGTGTCACATCTAAGACTAGTTCCTCAAACGTAGATAATAAACATTGTCTCATGTTTTCTTCTAAAAATCTCAGTTTTAGGTTCTATGTTTAAATCTGACTCAGAGTACTTTTGAATATAAAACGAGAGGTAGTGTAGACTGAGGCTCATTTGTTACTTGTTATATATACAACTCTCTATCATTGTTGAAATGCCATCCCCATTTTTTGTATTACTTTTATTTGAGGATGGGGTATGTGTGTGCCATGACACACATGCAGAGGTCAAAGAACAATCTGCAGTAGCAGATGCTCTCCTTCCACCACATGGATTCTGATTCGTAATCAAACTTGGCAGCATGTACTTTTCACCTACTAAGCTATCCAATACCGAACAATACCATAGTTGTTTTATATTCAAAAGTACTCAATGAATCAGATTTAAATATAAAATTTAAACTGCAAAACTTACACAGATACACACAGACACAAGCATATATAATTTAAAAATAAATCTTTAAAAACATTTATATTGTACTAGGTATAAATAATATACAGAAGACTTAAAAGTATACAAAGAGATATGTGCAGGCTTTATGCAAATATTACATCATCTTATATAAAGAACTTGAGACACCCACAGACTTTTACCACAAACACAAATAAATATCCTAGTATAAATAAAAACCAAATGTTAAGCATAACAACTGTATCCTCTTTAGATACAAGAGAGCAAAGGTTTTAAAACAATCTAGAGGAATGAAATAATCATGTCTTTCCTTTAATAAAGTTATACCTCTTTCTCACAAGAATATTATGTTGATTCTTAATTTTTCTTAAGAATTACCTTAAGAAATTCTGGTTTACATTACTTTCCTAATAATTAAAACAATACATCTTTATTTTGAAAACTAGAATACTAGATTGGGGCTAAGACATTTTTCTAAATGGTGTATCTCTTGAATTTGCAAATGATCAATTACATTAAAAACAGACAATCAACTGCTAGTTGAATTTCATGAAATGAGGAGACAAGAACAGAGAACCAGCACTTGATCTAACCTTCTCAGTTACCACCTCTGGCCTCTTCCTTTTCTTGCTTCCAGGGTTATAAATCTCTAATACCGACTTTCAATCTCCTGGAAGATGGGTTCTGGGGCAATAGAAGTGCTTGGATTAGGAACAGTTTAGAATGAGGAGAAGCTGAAGAGGAATGATTTCAACTTCACTTAAGAGAGACCACTGACTTTAAAGTCAAACAGTCTTCCTGCTTTACATGTAACTTTCAAATTATCAGTTTAGTCTCCTTTAAATGACCAACTCTAACAAGTATTGCCATTATTCATCTTATTTCTAAGGATTCTTAATTAACTTTATCATTAATTAAAAGAATGCTCTTCTACTGGCTAAGTTGCCTGGTAACCCTGGATTTATTTGATAATTTGTCAGTAAAATATGTCCAAACACTAAAAAAGCAAATGTCATTTAAATAACCATTTTCTCATTTTATTACTTTTCTGTGTTTCATTTGAGAAAGCTAAAACAAGAATGCTAACAAAGAAATCAGAATTAGTAATTTGACCTCTGTATAGACCAATAAAGGAATATTAAATGACCATAGTTTTTAATTATACGAAGCGAGGCAGTGACACTTAAGTGCTTCTAACAACCTTATGTACCAGAACAACAAATTGCATGGAATTATAATTTAATATCTCTTGGGTTTGACAGTTTATTACTGGAGCAGTGAGAAGCTCAAGAAGAGCCATGAAACAATGCATCCAGCAAAGCACTGACAATTCTTCTCCATCTACTTTCTTCAATACCCACAATAATAACCCACAATTTTTATTACTATCATCATAATCATATTTGCAGAAATGGAGCATCACTGAAAATTAATAATATTTGTATAAAGCAACAAAAGAAAATAAATAATTACCTTAGAAACAAGCACTGAGCTGAGTTCAGGTTGTGCATAAGTATATACTTGAACATGAAAAAAACTTAGCAACCACTTAAAAGTAATTAAGCTACCATTTGTTGAATCTTAATCTTTATAATTTCCAATTTTTAAATACAAAAAGTAGCCATCTGAAAGGCAACTGTCACATTTAGTAATCCAACTTTATATAAAAAGAATAAAGAAAAGACGGAGGAAGCATTTCTAAAAGGGGAAAAAGTCTGTTGGAAACCCAGTCCTCCATAAAAGTCAAAGAACACTGGTAAAGTGTCAAAAATCAACATTTCCAAAGGTCTGGAAATTAACAAAAAGGTTGCTTCCTACACCCTGAAGAGCTTTATTTTAAAACAAACAAGTGAACCTCACTAAGCATGAGCTTTGTAGCATTTTAATAGGATTTCTGCCCAATTCCCTCGTCCCAATAATGTAGGCCCTTTGAAAAACCAAAAGGAGACTGTCCAGAAAAACAGATAGGCTGACTGCAGAGCTTCACCTATCCCTCTGTTCCTCCAAATCCAATCCCCCAGCCTCAATTCCAGCTCTGCAGAATACCTGTGGCAGCCCCCGAGCCCCAGCCCCAATCTCCAGTGGATCACACAGATCTTTCCCTCCCAACTTCTCCTACTCCCATAGTAGAACTACACCTGACTTCTCAACAGAGACTCAAAAGGTGAGAAGCATCTGGACATATTGCTACAGTCTCTATGAGACCACAGATGCCAACCCAGACTACTATACCCTGCAAAACTTTCAATTACAATAGTTGGAGAAAATAAGACACTCTGTGATAAAACCAAATTTAAGAGATATCTATAAATCTAGCCCATAAGTACTAGTACATAAGGTACTAGATGAAAAATTCTAAACTAAAGAAGTTAGCTACACTCAAGAAAACACAGGGAATAATCCAATCTAGAGCACACACAACACACACACACACACACACACACACACACACACACACACACACCAAAGTAATAAGAATCAGCAAGCACAGCTCATTGATACTTTTCAACATCAATGGTCACAACTGCCAAATAAAAAGACACAGACTACAAGATGGGATACAAAAACAGAGTCCATCCTTACTTACGCTGCACCCAAGAAACACACCTTAACAGTAAGGAATTAGGGACAGACATCACTTCAAGATAAAATAATAGAAAAAGATATTCCAAGTAAATGGACCTAAGAAGCAAGCTGGTGTAGCCGTTTTAATATCTGACAAAACAGACTTCAAAACAAACTAATCAAAAAAAAAAAAAAAAAGGGAAGGTCACTACATGCTCAAAGAGGGGAGAAAAACACATTAAGAGGACATTGCAATTCTTAACATTTAGGTACTAAACAGAAGGTCACTCAAATAAAAAAATAAAGAACAAAAACCTACTACAATTGGGTTTTTTTCTTTTTCCTTCCTTCCTTCCTTTTTCTTTTGAGACAGGGTTTCTCTGTGTGAGGATGCTGGTGAGGATGTGGAGTAAGGTGAACACTCATCCATTGCTAGTAGGAGGGCAAAACATGTACAGCCACTACGGAAATCAGTGTGGCTGTTCCTCAGGAAGATGGGAATCAACCCCAAGATCCAGCTGTACCGCTCTTGGTCACACACTAAAAAGATGCTTTATCCTACCACAGAGACTTTTACTCAACCATGCTTATGGCTGCTCTATTCACAATAGCCAGAAATTGGAAACAACCTAGATGTCCTTCAATAAAAGAATGGATAATGTGCACATTCACATAATAGAATATTATTCAGCCATTAAAAAGAAAAAATAAAATCATAAAATTCACAGGTAATAGATGGAACTGAAAAATATCATCCTGAGTGAGGTATCCCAGACCCTAAAGGATAAATATGGTGTATGTATTTGTTTATTCGTAGATATTAGCTGTTAAGTCAATGATAATGAAGCTACAATCTGTGGAACTACAGAGGTGATGTATAGAGTAATGGACTAGGGAATACACATAGGAAAAGGAAATAGAATAGATAATCATGGATGGATGGGGGTGCTGGAATGGGAGGATCAAGTTGGGGGAGAGAATAGGAAGCTGTGGAAGGGAACACAGAGAGAGACAGCTAAAACTAAGGGCCATTTGTGCAGTAGTATGGAAACCTAATACAGATGGTAATCTAAATGAAATTGCCAAATAATAGGGGAGATAAAGTCCCAGTTGACCATCTCTTGTCACCAAATGAAGTTTCCAGTACCAGAGTTGCGTTACATCTAATTAAGTTGTTGGCCAAAGGGGTGGGTCCTGTGGGAATCCCCATACAACCCAGACTGTTGCCAAGACCAAAGGTTGCTCTCCACAAAATGACAAAGCCCACTGCTGAAGATAATACCTCACAACTCTTAAACACAGAGAAATCAAGCTGGTGCCTACATAGAGCCTTCATCCCTACAAGCTAATTAATGTCTCTGATACAGGAAAACTTTCAATATGCTACCAAAAGAGAAACATAAACACCAAGCCAGCCACAAACTCTTTGATCTATAATGCTGGCCTGCCTCCAAGATATGCCAGGGCAATGGTGACACAAAGCTTTTGGGAATAACCAACCAATGTCTGACTGGACTTAAGACAGGCTCTATGAGATGGAATCTATACCCGACAATGCTTGGGTGACCAAGAACCAGAGACTAGATAGCCCAGGACCCAGGGTAAAACCAAATACTACTGTTCTAAAACAAACAAACAAACCATAGCAATGACTCCTGATGACATTCTGCAATATTCATAGATCAGTGCCTTGCTCAGCCATCATCAGAAAAGCTTCCTCCTGCAGCAGATGGGAACAAATACAAAGATCCATACCCAGACATTATACAGTTAAGAGACTTTGGAACATTTAGCCCAAAATGGGACATCTCTATGAAATCCCTCCCCTCATGGCTCTGGGAACACCACAGAAAAGGAGGTGAAGTTTAAGAGCCAGAGGAAATAGAGGACACCAAGAAAATAATGCCCTCTAAATCAACATGGACAAGGCTCATATGAACTCAAGAGACAGAGGTAGCATGCACAGGGCCTGCACAAATCTGTACCATGTCCTCTGTATATATATATTATGGCTTCCAGCTTAGCTTTTTTTTTTTTAAAAATGGGATTCCTGAGTGTTCTAACAAATGGATCTCTGATTCCTGTGCCTTCTCTTGGGATCTTTTATTTCTGTGTGTCTTGTCTTGTCCCTTAGAAGTCTGTTGGTTTTCTAATAAGAAACAGAGAAGGGGTGGCTCCAGGAGGGAGGTGGGAGGAACTTGGAAGAGTAGAGGGAGGGAAACTGTAATCAGGTTATATTATGTGAGGAAAAAAATCTATTTTCAACAAAAGGGGTAAAATGGAAAAGATTGAGAGAAAGGGAGGGAGGGAGGGAGGGAGGGAGAGAGGGAGGGAGGGAAGAGAACGGCCAACATGCTAGCAATTATGAAAGCTATAGAAACATTCCTGCAACCACTGGATCAGAAAAGTAAGGTCATGAAGCTCCCTCCAAGTCTTCACTTTTGGAGAAACCATTATCTAATCATTCTAACAGAAACCTAAAAATTCCTACTTGCTTAGCATGCTTATTTTACCAAAGAATCTGACTGTTACAAACAGCCTTTTATCCAGAGCACTTTTTGAAAACTTTCCAGTACTAAGTATTTAATAACATAGCAGCCAGAAGTATCAGTAACTGGTGGTGGGGTAGAAGAGAAGATGACCAAAACAAAAACAGTGCAAACTGGAGCAGAAGATGCTGCTGCCCTAAAAGACTGAAAAGCTCCCCACATACTCCTGGAAATACAGAAGAATGCCAGCAGGTGCAGAACCTTGTTCATCTCAACAGACCTAGACTAAAAGGATGTATTACATTCTATATTCAGTATAGCCAAGGGCATCAATGAAAATCTCACCATTAGCGTCTTATTGGTGCTAGTTTCACATAGGCATCAAAGTCATAGATGCAATGCAAGAAAATAACGAGAGAAGAGCTACAAGTATCTTCCTTTGCAGAAAATAGGAGCTTACACAGAGAAAAGCCTAACAAGCCACACACACAAAAAGACCAATTTAGCAAGGTACAGCATAGAAACTCAATAAAATCAGCTGGGCTGCTAAGCATTAACAATGTATAATGCCAAAAGGAATTAACAATTCAGTTTATAAAAGTATCAAAGAATATATATGAATAAATTTAATCAAGAAAGAAAACTGTAAAACTACATATGAACACTACAAAATACCAAGAAAAAGAAGAAATAAAGGTACAAATGAATTTGAAAACAGTACTAAAATTATAACAAACAATTGTTCATGGCACCATTCAAAAATCCACCCAAAGTAATCTATGGACCACTTGATATAGTCTTTACAATTGAGGTCTTAATGACACTGTTTTGCAAAAACAAAATAATTTCCATCCCAAAATTTATACAGATTTCAGAAGGTACTCCAAAGAGCTAAGAAATCTTGAAAAAGAACAGAACTATTATTCCTAATTTCAAAAGTTATTACAAGGCTATCACAGCCTAAACAGTGTAATACTAGGAGGAAGACTTAGGAATAAAAGGCCAAAATAAACCCCACATTATCTATAAGGAAAAGGTGTCAGTCTACATGTGTTGCTAAACTACACTTGGATACTTTTTTTTTCTTTTTTTGGTTTTTGTTTTGAGACAGGGTTTCTCTGTGTAGCCCTGGCTATCCTGAAACTTGTTCTGTAGACCAGGCTGGCCTCCAACTCACAGAAATCCACCTGCCTCTGCCTCCTGAATGCACCACCACCGCCCACCACTGCCCTGCTTACACTTGGGATACTTAGTTGAGCAGTTTACTTGCCTTTGGAGAAGACATAAACTTCTACTTTTTCTTTGAAGGCCCCCAAAGACAAACCAAAGTAGAATTCTACATGAGGAACCAATGAGTTTACTGGGCTTCTTTACCAAGTGTGGGTGGCAAATGACCTCCAGGAGCATGTGACTCCAAAGCAGTGGCACCACTGAAATGTCTCCCCGCAGCACAGATGACGACTTCCCCGCAGCTGCACAGGTCAAGTCTCCTTTAGTCAACCTCCTATCCTCTATCTATTCTAACACCTCCTGAGAGCACAAGGCCATCAACTAGGGTAGAATTTCATACCAGCAGGCAGAAGGCTGGCCTCTCAAGTGAGGATTCAAAGACTCTCCAGCACTCCTTCCTTCTGTGAGGGAATGTTAACAGTCAGCATGCCCAGTCTCAGTGGTCTCTTCTCAGCAGTCACAGTTGCTCCGATGAAAATGGCAGCCATGAGGCTCAGAGGATAGTGCTCTACAATGTTTGGGCTCCCCATTCTGCAGGCAGGGAAGTTGGGGAGCATGTGTGGACGTGTCTTCACTTTCTGGAGAGCCTCACATCATGTCACCACATGGTGGAGGAGTGGAAGAGGCAGCAAAGAGAGAGCACAGAGGCCTGGCCTGCTGTTGAGCAGCTCTCTCATCTTAACTACCCCGACTGGAGCGCCCGACTCACTCCTAGAAGACCAAAGTCTTCAAAGAACTCACCCAGAAAGACATCAGTCCAGCACAACAATGGTGCCCCAATGGGCTAATTACTTCCCACCAAGCCTTACCTCTTAATGGTCCAAAGACCTCACAATGACAATACATAGAGGACCAAGCTTCTAGCACATGACCTTAGCACAAACAAACCTCTGCAGATGACAAGATATCAATAAAGAAAATCTATCTTTTCAACAAATGGTTCTGAAAAACCTGAATATTCACTTGTAAAAAAAGACTCATCCTTACATCAAACCATAACCAAAATAAAATAGACCTAAATATGAGACCTAAAACTATAAAACTCTTAAAAGAAAACATAGGGAAAGTTTCATGATAATGGACTGAGAAATAATTTCTTAGATATGACATCAAAATGACAGACAATAAAAAATAGGAAAAATTAATTTCATCAAAACAAGAATAGCATCAAGAAAACGATTAGAAAAAGTACAACATAAGAAAATATTAGTAATCCTAGCTCTTCCAGGTCTGATGTCCAGAACATACAAAGGATGCCTACAAAAGGAGGAAGGGTTAGAAGGGTAAAGCACTGATAATATATTTAACATGCAGGAAGCCCTGGTGTCAAACCCTGCCACATCAAAAAACAAAAAGTCTAATTTAAAATATACAACTACATTCAAATGAACATTTCTCTAAAGATATACAAGCGACAATGAGCACATTAAAAACATGTTCAGTATGACTATGACTAATCATTGGGGAGATGCAAACTACAATCATGACAAGATCTTCCTTCACACATATTTGGATAGCTACTGCTTAAAAAGGGGGTAGGGGTCTAGACATGTAGCTCAATGGTAGACTACCTACCTATCAAGAGTAAGTAACTAATTTTGAGCTTCAGCATTGAAAGAACAACTACCACCAAACAAAAAACAATGAAAAATAAATATATTAACAGAATTGAAAGCTCTTAAAGAAATGTTTAGACACCAATGTTCAGAGCAGCATTATACAACAGTCAAAAGGTAGAAGAAGCCATCTAAGGGTCCACTAAATGGATAAAGTGAAACATGATCTATATCTACATAATGAAAGGAAATTCTGCCACAAGCTACAATTTAGTAACCTTGAGATGTTATGCTGAGTAAAATACACTTATATTTAGTGGTTCTCAACCTTCCTAATGCTGAGACCCTTTAATACAGTCCCTCACGTGGTGGTGACCCCCAACCATAACATTATTTTGTTGCTACTTCATAACTGCAATTTTGCTACTGTTATGAATCATAAATATCTAATATGCAAGATATCAGTCCAGGCGGTAACCCCAGCACTCGGGAGGCAGAGGCAGGTGGATCTCTGTGAGTTCGAGGCCAACCTGGTCTACAAAGCGAGTTCCTAGACAGGCTCCAAAGCTACAGAGAAACCCTGTCTCGGAAAAAAAAAAAAAAAAAAAAAAAAAAAGATAACAGATATGTGACACCAAAAGGGTAGTGGACCAAAGATTGAGAACTTAATAAGTACTCAATCAAAACAGAAAGAGGAATGGAAATTACCTGCTATGTCTTTAAAAAAGAAAAGCACTCAGGAGATGGGAGACAGTGATGAGTCCACAAGGAAGCAGAAGCACATACTATCACAAAACTATGCACTTTAACTTTGGAAATGCCACTACATGGAGCAGTGATCTTGGTTTTTGTAGATAAAAATATTACTATACTTTTTAACTTAATAGAATTTGTAATATTAGCTTTCATCATTTATGACCTAATCTTTTATTATAAATGAATACTTAGTTGGAGATCCTACTCTTTAAAAAAAAGAAATTTGCAAACTAGCAAAATTTCAAAAGGAAAATTAATAAAAATATACAACGACCCAGTTAATTTGATGAGGGGAATCTAGATTTACTCCAGAATGTGCCAGTAGAAGAAGACTGAAAAACAAAAAGGGGGCTCAACAGGCATCCTCTTTAGAGTGACATCTTTAAACCTATGTGGTAATCCCTGACACACCACTGTGATGCCCAGGGAAGACAGGGTAGCCTGGAAGCCCAACTACTTCCTTAAAATCATCCAACTTTTGGATAATTACCTAAAATGCTTCTTCATTTGGGGGCAGACAATGTGGGCTCTGAACAGATGCAGCAGATCCACATGTCTCTGTAAGGGAAGGCTATGTTGCTAATGGGCAAGAACAACATGATATGCAAGGTCATTCGGGGGCATCTGGAAAACAACCCAGCTCTGAAGAAACTGTTGCCCCATATCTGGGAGAACGTGGGCTTTGAGGACCCCAAGTGCTTGACACCACAGAGCAGACTCTGCACTCCCACTTCCTAGAAGATGTCCAAAATGTTGCCAGTGTTTTTCTGCAGACTGGCTACCTGACTGTTTCCTTGGCGGTGTCCTGGCAATGTCTGTGGAGACTGGGTACACCTTCCCACTTGCTGAAATGAAAAGGTCAAGGCCTTCTTGGCTGACCCACTGGCATTTGTGGCTGCTGCTCTGTGGCTGCCACCACCACTGCTGCTTCTGCTGCTACTGCAGCCCCAAACAAGGCTGAAGCCAAGGAAGAATTGGAAGAATCAGAACAGGATATGGGATTTGGTCTTTGACTAATCCCCTCGGAGCAACCAACTCAGCCAGCTTAGTTTAAGAAACACAGAAATAAAGGCTTACTTCTCTTTAAAAAGGAAGTGGGGGAATGAAAATAAAAGCAAACACACACACACACACACACACACACACACACACACACACACACACACACACAAATGCTGCTTAACATCTCACACTAATTCCAAATATAAGCTTATGCTGCAGGCCAAAGAACAGAAATTCCCACGATTAATTGGATAAATAGTACACAGTCCCTAGGGGGCAGCATGCTACTTTTTAAACTTCAGTGCCTAAACTATGAGCTGGCCATGATAGTCTGGGCCTCTAATCCCCACACATGGGAGTAGAGGAAGGAGAATCAGAAATGCTGGGTCATCTAGGACTACAACACCAGCTGAAGGCCACCCTGAGCTACATGACAGACTGTCTCAAATAAATAAATTCTTAAGATCCAATACTAGTCTTTTACACAAGTAGTTTCTTCTACTTACATCTACTGAGCTTTAAAACCAGAGGTAGAAGATATACAATATCTTAGGAATGCATACCTAATACTGTCAACCTACTTTTATAAATGGTGCATGGAGAGATATTCACTTTATTTCTAAAGATGAAGAAAGAGGCTAACAGAGGGGGCACAACTCTGGCAATGTTACATTGCTAGAAAATATAAAATCTAGATGCTATGAATTTGAGGCTGAAATCAATATATCAGACCCAAAAGATTAATGTGTTTGTTTAATCAATTAAGCACCCTATGGTCTAGGAATTATTCAAAGCACAGCACCTATTATAGCTCATATATTAATTAAGGCAGTAGGAAGTACTTTAGAAACAATTTGGAGGGGTTAAGGATAAAGCTTGCCTAGCATTTAGAAGGATGTGTAATTGCTAATATTGAAAGAAAAAAAAAAGGCCTTATCAACTCTAGGATCATCAGAGGCTTTCTCTTCTATCTGATTTTCTTGGAATAATCATTCTTAGGATACTTCTCTCAAAACTCAGCTAGCATGGCTCCCTCCCTCAGCCATAATGGAGAGTTTATAAATAAGGTCTCTAATCTACAGCCTCAGCTGAGCCTATGTTTGAGTTTCTAGACATATGAACAAAGATGCCTGTAAATGGATTCTCCAGCCCCCAAACATTCTGACTCCCAGACATTCCTAGCCTAGTAAGCATATATTGTGTTGTAGAAAAGAAAACAGCAATCACTCCTGGGCCCTGTTACATTGGAATTTCTCACACACAGAATCTACAAATACTAAAATGGTAATTGCTTCATGTCACTAAGCATTGGCATAGCTTGTTAAGTACCAATAATAACTAGAATAGCTCGTGTCTGTCACTTCATTCTTAAAACAATGATAGTCTCTGAAGATGCAAAGATGTCCAACATGCAGCCCACAGGCACCTGACCAATGATAGCTATGAATGATAGTACAGATGTCATCCAGATGCCATATGCATCTGTAGGTTCATGTGGCCTGAGGGTTACTTGGGGATCCCCATGTACACTATGCTACCAGGACTATACCCCACTATGGACTCCACAGTGGCCTAAAAGTGTTGTTCTTGATAATGTTCACTAGGCTGGCAGCAAGTCTCAGTAGAAAGAACATCCCTTTGGTTGCAGTGGTTTGCTCCAGACCACAGCTCTTCTGAGAGCTCTTTAAAAAGGCATTTGTGCACATAGATGTGAAAAACAAAACAAAACGGTAAACTTACTTAAAACATGGAGGGTTTTCTTTTTTGTTGTTACTATTGCTGTTGTTTTGCCTCGTGTGTGTGTGTGTGTGTGTGTGTGTGTGTGTGTGTGTTAACTTGTGCACAGTTCTCAAGCACATACTTTGCAAATAAGAATACTGTGTTGAAATGCCAAAAGCATGGCTAAAAGGATTAGGTGACTGGTCCAAGATTATACAAGCAAATTAGAAGAAGCACTTGAAAACAGATCTACTTAATCACAAAGACACCCTTCCTACCATATATTAATGGCTTCTACTTCTTCAAGCTAAAATAATTCTTACTGTATTTTTCTGTCACCCATGGAAGAGTCTAAAATAATTGAAAAAAAGACACCACTGGTCTCCAAAACTTCAGTTTGATCCACTATATAATTTACCTCAACATTACTAGAAAACTGAAAACAGAATGAAGTCACATATTAAGATGTTAGCACACACCTTTAATCCCAGCACCTGGAAGGCAGAAGTAGGTAGATCTGAGTTCAAGGCCAGCCTAGAGAGTTCCAGGTCAGCCAGGGCTTCAGTGAGCCCCTTTCTCAAAAGCAAAAAAAAAAAGTTAAACTAAGATCCAAGATAAGAACAACTCACTGCTCCTATGTGTTAGGAGTGGGGAGGTTTCCAGGGAGGCTGACAATCAGTATTAGAGTTTTGCTATTTTACCTAACTTAGTCCTCCCCCCTTAACCTCTCAAACAACAACAACAACAGAACAACAAAAAATTCCTAAATTGACTTCCTAAGTCACTGTACAACAGAAAAATGTTTTTGATGCAAAAATGAGTAGATGCAAATGAATGAGCAAGGCAGCAAAAACAGGGCATCTATTACACCAATTATTAGGTCTGTTAATAAGTATTCTGAAGTTACTATGTTGAAGAAGAGGGTTTTCAAAGCAAAGCAGAGGTCATGCCTTTTTCTAACAGCAACATCTGGAATGCTTGGAAAGCCAATGAGATAATATCCCAAATGTTAACACCCACAGCTTCCTTGAGGTTAGCCATTCCATTTTCCTGAGCTATGATTTCTTCTTCTGTTAAAAGAATAGAATGTTTCTGTTCTGTAATCTATGTTGTCCTTCACAGTGACATAAATGTGACTTATATGGCTTAAGAATTGTCTTTAATGAGTACTGAGGACTGAACCCCAGACCTTACATTATGTACTCAAGGGCTCCATCATTGAGACAATTACCCTCAGCCTCAAATGTTTTTTAAATTAAAGTTGCCATTTCTGGTTAATGCTTACTCACTGCACAATACAGGACTACAAGATCTAACTGCAAGACTACAAGATCTCTGCATAGCCTCCTAGTCCTAATTATTTAAAAGTCTAATCTCTCTAAAATTGAGTAAGTAAATAAATCTAACCACATAATAGGTAATACGACCACAACAAGGGGATAAAACAATCCTAGTAATTGCTAAGCATGTTCTTGACCAGAACTGATAAAATAAATAAAAAAATATAAATGAATGAATGAATGAATGAATGAAGAAAGAAAGAAAGAAAGAAAGAAAGAATGAATGAAAGAAAGAATGAAAGAAAGAAAGCTCGCTCCTTCAAGGAGGGGGCTGGAAAGATGGCTTAGTGGTTAAAAGCATTTGCTGCTCTTCCAGAGGACCAATGTCTGGTTCCTAGCACTCACATGACAGGTCACAACTCTCTGTAACTCCAGTTCCAAGGGATCCAAAGCCCACTTCTGGCCTCTGTAGGCATCAAGCATATATATGGTAGCATAGACATACCTACAGGCAAAACACTCATATGTACATAAAATAAAACTTTAAAAACTTTTCCTGTATGGAGCCAGATTTTTTTTTAATTTAATTTTTTTTAATGTGCATTGGTGTTTTGCTGCATTTCTGTGTGAGGGTATCAGATTCCCTAGAACTGGAGTTACAAACAGTTGTGAGCTATCATGTGGGTGCTAGAAATTGAACTCAGGTCCTCTGGAAGAGCAGCCAATGCTCTTAACTGCTGAGCCATCTCTCCAGCCTGAGCCAGATTTTTAAAAATTGAGATTTTACAGGTAAGGCGATCTTTATTGAAACAACTTAATTCTAGCATTATAGCATCAAATCAGCCACAAATAACAAAAACAAATCAGTGTGGCTATGTTCCAAAAAATTTTACTGATACTGAAGTTTGAATTTCATATAATTTTCACAGGTCACCAGATATTATGCCTCTTTTGATTTTTTTTTTTCTTCAAGAATTAAAGAGGCTAGGGACATAGCTCAGTGCTAGAGCACCTGCCTAGCAAAGACAAAGCTCTGATTTCGATCCCCAGCACTGCAACAAAACAAATACAATTCAAAAGTTAAAGTTATTTTGCTGGGCAGTGATGGTACACACTTTTGATCCTAGCACTCAGGAAGCAGAAGCAGCCTAGTCTACTACAGAGCCAGTTCCAGGACAGCTGGGCCACACAGAGAAACCCTGTCTCAAAAAACCAAAAGGAGGGAGACACACACACACACACACACACACACACACACACACACACAGGGGGGGGGTATTAAAAACTGTTTAAAGCTGTCTTTCTTACAATTCATAGGTAATACAAATGGGTGATCAGGCTTGTCTCACCTGTCAAAGTCTGCTACTACACTATGCTCAACTCATGACTATGTAACTGTGACAGAATATGCTGATGAAATCTCAGAAAAGTATAAAAAGAAATGTGTTACATATATTAAAAACAAACGAAACAACCACAAGGTGGGCTGATGAGATAGCTGAGCAGATATAGGCAATTACCACCAAGCTTGGCAACCTGAGTTCAATCCCCAGGATCCATACTATGGAAGAAGGGAATCAACTCAACACCACGTTATCCTCTGACCTCTACATACACACCCAATTTCCACTGTGACTATGGAAATGAGGAAGAAGCCTTAGGCTTGGCCACAAAATCTAAGAGGCTAGTTTAAGTGAACATTAGAGGATATGAGGTGTAAAAAGTCAGTTGTAGCCCCAAGTTAGGAGCCATTTGTAGCTGGAGAGTTTGTCTCCAGCTCCCACCAAGTCCTGGCAGTCCCATAGTCCATTTATAAAATAAACATGTAGACTTTTATGTTATTTAAACTGTTTGGCCTAATAACTTAGGCTTTTAGTTATTTAGTTTTTACATTTTAAATTAACCCATTTTTATAAATCTATACCTTGTCATATGGTTTGTGGCTTATCAGTATCTTACATGCTGGTACTCATGGCGGCTGGCAGTGTTTTCTGACTCAGTTTTTTGTTTTTAGAATTTTTTTTTGTTGTTTTCCTAGTCTATATTTTTTTGTCTGGCTGCTGGACAATCAGTATTTTATTTATATAGAGTGATATCTATAGCAGTCAGTGCAAAATGCCAGTGGAAACACTAGTTCATACAGAAAGGGGAGGTTAAAGAACCAAAAGCCGAAAGAGCTTAAAAAATCAGAATGAGTTACCTTCATTTTATATTTAGACAATAAAGCATGCCACTCTGTTGGAAAGGACAGAGAGGGAGTCTACATATTAAAATCATAATCTTCAAGGTATATTTTGTGTAGAAAAAAATGTAATACAAAACATTCGTACAGTAAGCTAATTTCTACACGCACAAACAAGTGAACAACAATCTATCTTGATTTTTATTTGCATAAATGCTGTCCAAAGAGGGAAGGAGGCTACCTCTGAGGAGTATGGAAGGTAGAAGCAGTAGTGTTCAAACTTCTCTACACAGACCTTTTATATTATTTTGAAATCTGAACCAAGTAGCCACACTACTGATTCAATAAAGGAAGTGAGATTCTAGAAATAATAGAGCCAAGCATGGTGACTTGTGCCTATAATCTCAGAATTTAGGCAAGCCATGGGTTAGACTAGGCTATATAATAAATTCCAAGCAATAAATTCCAAGCCAGCCTGAGAAATAAAACATCTGTCTGAAAACAATGAATAAAATAAATTGAGAGGGTTCTGATGATGTATAGCTGTTGGTTAGAAACTATGACTTACCTATATATTTTGACTATATTGTTTGCATATAACTAATGATAGTGGATCTTTATCAGTTATAACTGTACAACAGATTTCTAATTTATCTAAAGAAAGACAATATAAGCTTCTTGAGAATGAACAGGAATGAAAAGTGCCAGGCATGGTGGCACACACCTTTAATTTCAGAGCTCAGAAGGCAGAGGCAGGCACTCTGAGCTAGAGGCCAGCCTGATCTACAGAGCAAGTTCCAGGACAGCCCTGTCTCTCTCTCTCTCTCTCTCTCTCTCTCTCTCTCTCTCTCTCTCTCTTTTTTTTTTTTTTGCCAGAGCTGAGATCCGAACCCAGGGCCTACCACTGAGCTAAATCCCCAATCCCTGTCTCAAAAACCAAAAACCAAAAAAAAAAAAAAAAGGAAAGAAAGAAAAAGTTAACAAATGATGCTTGTTTTATTCTAAAGACTCACTAAGATGACTGTCATCTGAAATGGGAGCAGGGAGCCATCCCATACTGTTGCAGGAAACTTGATCACACTATGATACTCCTAGACTGTTAAACAAAGTTTACCTTGAATCAAGGGCGGAGCTAGAGACTAGCCCACCCTAAGTGGCCATAGAGAAGCCAGCAATTTGGATAGAGAAGACACACAGGAAGGAAAGGGCAGGGACTTGAGTTTGGGCTTCCTTTTTGGTTTTGGAACAGACTCTTACTGGGTCTCTAGACAAAAAGCAAGGTCAGTTAGTCACTAGCTCTGCCCTGACTCAAGGAAAACTTTATTTAACAGTCTCAGAATGTCACAGTGAGATCAAAATTCCCACAAGATCAGATAGCTACCAAGTTAACTCAAGAGCAGTTTCTAATAGTAGATACTTCCATATGGTTCTGCTTACCTGCCTTCCAAATAACCTTTCTTTCCCTTAATCCCAACAAATGTTTATATACATGCAATCTTAAAAACTGATGCTTTTCTTGATGCTGTCTCTTAATCTTCGGTCCAGACAGTCCTTCTTCTCAAATTTCTTGAAGGACTGTCTGATTTGTATTTATGATGTCTAGTTTCCTCAATTGTTTCTTAATAGAGCCCTATTCTATAACTCTTTTGCTAAAGCCACAGGCCTCTAATAAGTGTAAGTCAGAATAAATTTAGCAGCATCTCAAAAGATTTCCTCTGCTATATACTACCACCTCCACATTCCCAACTATTCTGAAAAATCTATAGAGCCTGAGATGAAACCCAAAGAACTTAATGTTTAATCCATATCTCAAACAGCTGGCTTGTCAAAATCTACTTGAAAACCAATTAGCTAAGGTCACCAATAACTTTCCAATAGTCCAAATCACAGCACTTCTGGCTTAATCTTTCACTTAGCAGCACTTGACACTTTCCCAAAATTCTCTACTTTACCTTTTACATTCATTCAGTCCTCATCTAAGACCACTTAATCTTTCAATGATGATGGTTAGGACCACAATGGTCACCTTCATAAACTGACAAAACAGCATTTCAACAATGAGCTATAAAACCTACGCAACTTTAAATCCACTGGCTTCCAAACCAGACTTACATGGGTACTCAGGGTATTGCAGTATAGGAGTATAATGATGCTTTAGGAGCAACAAATCCAAATCTGAAAAATTTGTCTTGCTATTTACACTTACAGACCAAAAGCCATGTGACTTTAAAATGTATTAATCTGTATATTTGTTTTTTGTGTCTGTTTGGGAGGAGTGTGTATGCTGATACATAAGAAGTCATGCAGATATATGCACATGAATGTGGAGACCAGAGGTCAACTTTTGGTGTTATTTTGGGGAGCTGTTCACCCTTTGTATTTTAAGGCAGGGTTTCTCATTGATACTTGAAACTTGCCAATTAGCCTAGGCTGGCTAGACAGAAAGCCCCAAGAATCCATCTCTGCTAAGATCACAAACTTGTACCACTACACCTGACTTTTTACATGGGTGCTAGGAATTGAACTCAGATCCTCACATATCCACAGTAAGCAACTTACTAAGCTATTTCATCAGACTGACACACACCTTCCTGAATTTTACCTTTGTTCTCCTCCAAACTAGGTATAACTTTTCTACAAATTTTTGTTATGATTAAAGAAAAAAATTAAATGGGAAGTTTCTACTCTTACAGCATGTCCTGAGGAACTATGGGCCTGCCTCAGAAGTAGCAAGGAAGGGGACACTAGCAGGGAAGACACCAGTCTGGCGTTGGGAGAGTAGCACACACAAGATGACTGGGCAAATAAGTAGTTACACTAAAGAACGGCAAGAACCAGTTTCTTGCTGAGGGAGAAAAAGAAGTCATAAATACAGAATGGGACAGGTCATTGGTTCTTGCCTAGTTAGCATGCCTGAGTCCCTGGGTCTAAACCCCCCATACAACAGAATTAAAACAAAATCTAACATAAACACAAAAAGGGAAAAGGCTAGAGAGAATTCTGGAGTTCTAGACTACTGGTTTCCCAGTTTAAACAAACACCTCCTCTACTGAAAGAAATCAGTATACCTTGGAGGAAGGAATAATCCCACAGCTCAAACTGATTTAGAACTCACTGGAAAGTACACCAATGACAGGGACATGTCCAGAAGATAAGGAAGTCAACTTCAAAGGGTTCCACTACAAAATCTGGAACAGTGAAATAAAATTTCAAATCACAGTACCTAATAAAAACTACCAAACGGGAACAGAAGCATGAGAATTTATCTGTATTGATGAGTGAAAGAATGCCTAACTCTGACAGGGGGTAAATCTAAGTGATAATGATTAAGCTCTGATGAGAGGTATTGGTACAGTCTTAGGTGTCTCTCCACCGAAGAACAGTGGGCCTTAGTGTGTGCAAAAGACGTAGGTTTGATCCTCACCACCACAAAAGAGGGGTTAGAGATTTAGCTCAGTGATAGAGCACTTGCCTAGGAAGCACAAGGCTTTGGATTTGGTGTCCAGTATGAGAACAGGAAAATACAAAACCAAACCTAAAAGGTGAAAATGGTGACTTCTCCTGAGTTATAGAATAGAGACACTCAGCAAGCATGAGCTTACAGTGTTCAAGGTCAAACATCAACAGTGGTGGGTCAAGACTGTCTCTGGGTAGTGCACTAAGAATAGCACATCTTTCTGTGGTAGGCAGTTCTGCCAACAATGTCCTCAGTGTGCATGTGAGCAGCCACTGGGAGCATTTAACTAAAGGGACATGTTACAGAATAAAAGGACTGTACTATTTGAAACTGTCAAGGTCATTAAAGACAGGAAGGGTTACTGAAAATTTTTTCTAAATTCAAGAAGGGTAAAGAGGGACTAGCAAGATCACTCAGAAGGTAAAAATGCCTGCCACCAAGCCTAACAATCCACCCACATGGTGGAAGGAGAGAATCAACTTCCAAAAGTTGTCTTCTGACCTTTATACAATTGTCTTAGCACATAGTAAACACACAAAATAAAGGCCAAAAAACCCAGTTTAAACAAAAGAAGAGTGAAGAGACATGACAATTAAATGCAATAGATGATCCTAAACTGGCTCCTGGACTAGAAAAGCAAAAGAAATACTATTCGGATCACACTGGGAAAACATGACTGTCATCTATAGACCTGAAGTTAGTATTCTGAGTGCTCATTTCCTGACTAGGCATTTTGTAGAAGACTGTCCATATTTTGGTAAACAGAGACTAGAATATTTAGGCATTTTATCTACAACTTGCTCTCAAGAGGTTCGGAAAGTCTAATCAGATTACAAATGGTGCATTCATTAGAAATGTGGAACTAACAATGAGAATGCACCAGCAAAGAGATTAGGTAGTTTCACCAAACCTTGAGAATCCAATTAGGTACAGTGAAGAGGGCTGAGGTAAAGACGTGACTAGGTCAGTAGAGTGTTTACCTAGCATACACGAAGTCCTACGCCCCACCCTCAGCATCACATAAATTTGGCATGGTGGAACATTGCTGTAATCTCAACATTTGTAAGGTGCAGACATGAGGATCAGAAGTTCAAGGTTGCCCTTGGCTATACAGAGAGCTCACATCAATCAGCATGAGCTCCACACGAAACCCTGTCTTCAAAAAACAACAAAATAGATACAGTAGAAGAGAAAAAGTATCAACTGCAATGTCAGAAGAACCCCTGAACCCCTGAAAGGACATCGCCAAGTCCACTCTATTAAGTCAAAAAGAACTAGATGTCCCAGGCTAATCTTGAAGACACATATAGTACAGATAGTTCAACATTACAATGTGCTTTAAGGGCTTTCAGGAGCTCTTTATATATAGCTTAAGAATTTTCATTAGGTACAAAATTGCTTCAATGTGTCAATTTTCAAAAGTTCAGTGTAAACTCATGACAACTATGGTGCCCACAAAAAAACTGTTTCATTAAATATACTCAAAAGTATTTGGCCCTCCCTTCCCAAAGGAGAACTGCCAAAGGATAAATCTTAGCACAAATTTCGTATTTTTTCCTCCTTCCCCCAGGTCTAAACGGAGTCTCATTCTTTACTTCCCCATCTCTAATTCTTATCATTATACCTCACCTGCACCACTGTAACAGCATTCTTGTCTCCCTGATACTCTTATAAAACTTTGTACTATTAACTCTAAAATCAGGAACTCATACTTTTAAAACATATACTTAATTTTATTTACTTACCCAAATATCTGTAACTGCTGCATATTGCTAATGTCAATTTACAAGGCAGGAAAATGAAAGGATATTTCATATACACATTTGTACATTCATTAACAAAGAAAACAATGAATAAGTTAAGTACCAAGGGAAGTGAGTATGGAGAAGGGAGAGTGAGAGATATTTGAGCTAGGCACAGCAGCTCAAACCTATGATGACCTCCGCACTCCATAAGGCTGAGGCAGGACTATAGTTTGGGATCAGACTGAGCTAAACGTTGAGACCCTGCTTCAAAAAGAAAAAAGAGGAAGACTTTGACTTGAGTTTTAATTTATGCTTATTTTAGGGCTTCATATTTATCTTTTCTATGACATGGTAGGGATGCCAAGGTGGAGTGGATAAAAGTTCCAATATTTAGAACTTCTAAAATTCTACTTTTTCCAACTTGACATTAAATAAATAAAACAATCATTTATCACACTGGGATAAACCAAGGAGATGATTTAAAGTCAAAAGAAACCATTCTCAAGGTTCTAATATGCTCAACAGGAAGCTGCATTTCTAAAGGTAGATATGACTGACTTGCCCAAGCACAAGAGTCATCTGACCTGGTTTCATCTCCTACCAGACAGAACCCACATGGGAACAAAAACATATACAATAAGACAACTTGTGTTTCTTTAAACATACTACATAACCTTTCACATTTCTGACTTTTATACATGCTGTTCTACCCTGATAATTCCAGCTCATCCTTCAGAACCATATCCAAACACCAATTCTCATTTCCCCGAGATCTTAATACACTGTCACTCTGAATTGTGTGTGTGGATAGGTATGATCAGCCTAGAACTGGAACTCAAAAAAAAAAAGAATCAAACTGCATTTACCTTTACACATAACATTGTTCCCATTATATCCGAAATTCAAATGTTTGATTAACAGGTAAAGGAACTTGCTCCCTTGTTCACCAATGAGACAAATTTTTCAAAACTTCAATAATTAAAAGAAGGCACAACTATTTTCCCAAAATAAGAACATCTACAGTCTACTTTTATAAAAGAGATATTTGGGATAACCCTGAACCATTACCCCAGGCTTCTGGTTTTAGACTGAGAACATAGACACAATGTTTAATAACAGGCAAATGACTTAGCTTAGTAAATCATCAGGATGTTTATCATCATGTTCACGAAAATGGAACTACAAAACAAAAATTTGCTATGCCAACTGCTACGTACTTAAAGCACTGTCCTAGATGCTTCATATATATTTTCTTAGTATTCAACTACAATTCAAGGCCACACTAGCACTCAGAAGCCAGAGACAAAGAGATTGCATTTTCAAGGTTAGATTGGGCTACATAAAAAGTTTCAGGTCTGAGTTATAATATGAGGCCTTGTCTCAAAAACAAGTTAACAAACAAACAAAAAAATCAACTGGTTGGTTGGGGATTTAGCACAGTGGTAGAGCGCTTGCCTAGCAAGCACAAGGCCCTGGGTTCAGTCCTCAGCTCTGGGGGGTGGGGTGGAGGTGGGGAACCAACTGGCTTAAAGGTCATATAATATGCCACAGTTTATAAGATCAGATATTTAAATTCATTTGCTTGGTTCCAAAGTCCATGATCCTTTTCATATATTAAAAGGCCTCCACTATGCAATGTTTCCAATATTATACTCAAAATTGTATCTTGATCACAAAACTTTAACACACATACACACACACACACACACACACACACACACACACACACACGGAGGGGGGGTAGTGCTGTTGCCCAGAAAGAAACAAAAATATCAGTTCAAATGGTGATTGGGGTAAACGTTAATAATTTTTTAATTAAAACTTTCTTTTAAAAAATGCTGGGGTTGGGGATTTAGCATGGGGTTGGGGATTTAGCTCAGAAGTAGAGTGCTTGCCTAGTAAGCACAAGGCCCTGGGTTCAATCCTCAGCTCAAAAAAAAAAGCTAAACAGGGATTAAACTCATGGAGCAATACAAAAGGAACAACCCTTGTTTTAAATGTTATTAAAACATGTAAGATAAAAAGCTTACAAAAAAAAAAAATAAGAAGCGGGTCTGGGGAGATGGCTCAGTGGGTAAGGTGCTGAATTTGAACTCCGAACACCTAAAGCTGAAAATGGTGACAAGCACCAGTAACTCAAGCAGTAGGCAGAGAGACAAGCTCACTGGCCAGCCAGTTTAGCCAGAACAGCTGAACTCCTGTCCAGATTTGGTGAGAAACCTAGTGTAAAAAAGTAAGTAAAACTACGGCGGACAAAGGACTGAAGAAGACATCCCAGTGTTGCCTTCTGGCCTCTACATGAGCCTGCATGGGCTAGCACACAGCTGTGAACACACACAAGAACTTTTTTTAATTAACAAAGAATATACAAAGTTTTATCTAAACAATCACACATTAACCCCAAGGTACTTACTGCCAGGTCTGAAACCCAGATCATTGTGACTGGATTAATCAGCAGCCTTCTAACAAAAAGGTGAGTTCTGAGGAAGACTTAAGAGGAGCAGACCCTGTAAACCGAGGAAGCAAAGGTGAAGGGAAACACAATGTTGTTGTTTTAAACAAGACTAAGAAGCAAAGTCAGCAAGATCAAACTGGGAGAAGAGTCTTCAAGGCCCAGCAAAGGGGTTAAGAATCACTTTGATGAGTACCAGGAACTGCTATATAATTGCATGGGAAGGTGGCAAGGACTGTTTCTTTCCTGTGCTTCATGCGTCCAGTGCTACATTCAGCAATTCTACTTTTTAAAGTTGCTAATCTTAATAAAAATGTACTAGGATCTTTAAAGATTCTGTTTTTATTACAACATGTAGTTCAGTAGCAGAAAATTTACCTAGCATCACCTTGGCTCTATGTTGGTTTGGGTCACACAATGCTTTCACCAAACAACTGTGTATGGGAGTATGCACAGAAAATAACCCCTTATCCTCTGTGAACACTTTATATTCTCAAAACTAAATTCCTTATATGAATGGTGAACACAATGGAGAGGGAGAAAGCCTTCAGAAATAATGCTCATGAATACTAAATGCCATTGTACATTGTAAGAAGTTACTGAACTTTAAAGCAAGATGGGGGTCAGTGGTAATCCTTTCACTTCTCAACAGGTTAAACTGAAGCTCAAGAACTAAGTAAGTTGCCTTGATGTCATGACTAAACCTGTGGAAGACTGAATGCCAGACCTCAGATTTTCTAGGAAGCAAGATCTAAAAACTGCAACCACATTTGGCTATATATATTTGTTTTTTTTTTCAAGACAGTGTTTCTCTGTGTAGCTTTGGTGCCTGTCCTGGAACTCACTCTGTAGACCTGGCTGGACTCGAACTCACAGAGATCCCCCTGGCTGGACTCGAACTCACAGAGATCCCCCTGGCTCTGCCTCCCGGGTGCTGGGATTAAAGGCGTGTGCTGCCGCCACCACCACCCGGCTTGGCTAGAAATTTAAAAAGATTAAAACTAAATGCAACTTCAAACTCAGTTTCTCACATATACCAGAGTCATATGTCCAAGTGTTCTATAACCTATATATAGTTAATGGCTACCATATCTAACAGGGTAGGAAAAAAAATAGTTCCCTCATATTTGTCAATTATACTTCAATAAATCTGGGAAAGAAGGGAAAGCATTTCTATCACTACAGAAGATGTAATTTGACTGCACTGCTTTAAAGAATAAGCTTTAGTGTCAGGTACGGTTTGAATTCCACTTGGAGGGGAGCAGATGACACAAGATTGACATAACATACACCTCACAAAGTATACTTGATGACTTAACAGATAATAAATATTAACATTCTTCCCCCTCAAGATCCTCTTCTTTCTACTAGTCTACAGAACATCCTGTTAGAAGATACAATAAGTGAGCCTTCCAAATTAATGTCTTCCTCTGAAGACAGCCCATTCTGTTCTTACCAATTTCTGCAAATACTCGTAACCTCTCTTCCAATATTTCTATTTGGGAACCATGAAATCAAAGATGACTGTGAACATAAATGTCCCTTGTATTTCATATGACTATACTGAGTTGTCATTCAAAGGATATAAAATAAACTGTACAGTTTCTAACAAATGATCCATGTTGGGAAAGAACATTCTACACTACTTCTTCATTATATTACTTCTCACTATCTGTAGTGATTGAAGATTATATGAAAACATAACAACATGTTCCTCTATAGTACTTTACTGTCCTCCCCATCCCCCAAAAACCCAACTTCCAGAAACTAAATCAATCTAAATTTAACATCTCTGAACTGAACTGTATCATTTTAAAACTCTGTAACTGTAATAATCCAGAAAAACAACAAAACAACTCAGTTCAGTTGTAAAACAGTATATTTCTATCAAAAAGCAAATTTCATTTATGAGCAACAATTTATATTTAGCTACATTAAGTCACATAGACTTGCATTCCTAACAAGTTCACCATTTTTTCATTCCTAATATGAAGAATTCAAACAGACCTTTAAACCATTTGCCCTTAAACATCGACCAAACAAGATTCCTACTTTTTTTTTTTTTTTTTTTTTTTTTTTTTTTTTAAGATTTCTTGCTTTTTGCCAGGCAGAGATGGCGCACACCTTTAATCCCAGCACTGGGGAGGCAGAGGCAGACAGATCTCTGTGAGTTCCATGCCAGCCTGTGGTCAACAGAGTTCCAGGACAGCCAGAGCTGTTACAACAGAGAAACCCTGTCTCAAACAAAACAAACCAAACCAAAACAAAACAAACAAACAAACAAACAAACAAAACAAACAAAAAAAGATTTCTTACTCTTCAAACAACCTAATTCTCAGAGGAGGAAAGAAGTACTCTGAATAAGTGTCTCCTTAAATTATCTAACTCCTATTTTGTTCCTTAAAGACAATTTACTCAAAAACATAACCACTCCTCTCCCTTTTAGAGCTGAGAAAAAGCCATAAATACTAAATGAATAACCATATAAACTGTACGTCATTTTACAATTCTATGTGTAATAGATAAAATTAAAACATTTCAAAGTAAACAAACCAGAGTACTTAAGAGTCAAGAGAGTTCACATTAAGTTTTCTTAACAACTGAAAAGTCTCTATTGCTATCACATTTTTTCTATGACTGTCTCACTTTATAAATTAAAAAGGTGGCACCTATGCCTAAACTGATAAAAACTCATTTGTAGGATCTGTAATTTTTATTAAAGTTCTTAAAAATAATAATAATAATAATAATCTACACTGGTCACAGTAGAACAGTTCAAGTGAATTTTCCTGAGGCTGCATTCTAAGTACATCCGACCCAGAAAGTATTTTTAGCAAATGTGTTCAATAGATGCTGGTGTTATGCCTAGCCTAAATTAGAAATTAGTGTCATAAATTTAAAGCAACAATGTTACTAGGGACATTTTAAAGATATTCAATTAGGACACAGTGGGGGAGGAGGAAACAGGACTTGACATAATTTACCTCTACCTAGAAGCTAAGCTATTAGAAGCCTGAGGTAAGTCACATCTGTTACTACTTTTGATGGATTTGATTCTCTACCTTAACAAACTTTAACCAACTGAATAGTAAGAAAAACTATAACACAGTGATGCTTCATTGTGTTTAAAAACAGACTATACTGTCATGTACACATGTACACACACACACACACACACACACACACACACACTATGTTGATCTTATAAATCAGACAAGATCACAATATTATGGGGCCATCCCCATAATATTGCACATGGTCAATACAAAATATGAACAAAGATAAGAACACCATAGAAAATGTGAAGAGACACAAAAGTAGCTTTTGAGGTAATTGGAGTAGAAATATATTCTGACAACAGCAGCAAAAAAAAAAAAAAGGTGGTGTCCACAAGATGATTGATCTCAGATTATGAGTGAAAAAAGGGGGTTCTATATTAACTCATAAGCTTTTCCTTTCAAACCGACTTTTTTCTTTAAGAGAACACTGAATGTGTGATCCTCAAATTCAAGATTTACATAATACATCTAGCTATAGTCTATTAAGCATACTGAATAACTATTTAAGGTAACCCTCTCCCCTTCTAGAAAACATGTTTCCCCTCTGACACACTCCTGTTCACAAACCCAGGATTTTCAAAAGGCTGGGACGCTTATTGCTCCAACCTTTCTAGCCCAACTGTCTTTCTCAAGCCAGACACATCGGCTTTTTGTTTTTGTTTCCTCTCCACAGCCATGTTTTAAACGTAACCAATGAACTGAGCTATTTCATCTGGACCCAAGATCTGGTCACACACTCAGTATTTCTTGAACTGCTCATTTCAAAAGTAGCTAGTAGATAATGACAGATCCTCCTGGAACAAGCGGCTTTTAAAACCCCACACATCGTCCTTGTACACACTGATGTCACTATGTGATGCAAGGCCAGACATAAAGTCTCTAGCCTAAGTTTCGGGGAAACATTCATATGCATTATCAGTGAAATCGTAAGCTTTTCCATTATTGAAGTAACCCCAGCAATGCATCCAGATGAGTATTTTAACTGCATCTCAACTTTCTTTATAAAATAAAATAAAATAATTCCAGCTTCTCTTTAATCTCTGAATCTAATTGATTTTCAGAAGTCTGTCTTGGGACAATTCAGGTGACTAAGGTCTTGTAAGATGAGTTCCTGTCCATAAAAAACAATCCATATGCTCCATTTTTCCTGTAAGTAACTATTAACAAACATTGCCACAGAAATAAAAATTTTAAAGCCAGAAAGCCAAAGATCGCTGCGCTTACGTTTACAAAAAGTCACAAACACTGATCTGTCCTTTACTACAGACTCACACTCAATCTGAACATTATGAGGGCAGTGAAGATTCCAAAACATCATGAAAATCTAAGTGAAGGATTCAGATCTGTTCTGCATCTCAACTTTTTGGGAGCCCAACTACAGATTCCTAAAAACAAGTAGATACTGGCAGAGTCACAAGAGACTTTCAAGTTCAATGGGAGGGATCTTGTGCTCATGCAGCGTGCAAATAATAACAATAATATAATAATAATAATAATAATAATAATAATAATAATACTTATATAAGTCCATTAACGAAACAATATTAGAACAAATGGAATACTGAAGATCCTAATCCAGCCTTACCTTGAGTTTAGGAACACTGGAACATTCCCTCTCGCATCTATGCCATCCCTTACACCGTGCACTCATCCCTAGCAGAGATTTCAACTATAACCCCCAGGGAGGGAGATCCCAGTACCCGGACCCAATAAAAAAAGGGCAGTAGTCGGTCGGGTAGCTCCAGTTAGCTACCTGGCTCCCCAAGCTTCAGGTGCGCGCCCACGATCTGCAAAGGGGACCCAAGAAGGCCAAGCGAAGAACCTCCCCAAGCGCCCCTCTTACCTTCGTGATCACAGCCGCGTCTTCTCGGCTGGAGAGAAAAGAAAAAAAAAATCCAAATACAAAAAGCCAGGAGGCCCCGGGCACACAGCCGGGGGTGCAGAGGCGCGTGGTCCGCGTTGGGGTGCTCGCCCCTCAGCGCCCCGCGAACAGCCGCCGCCACAGTGGCCGCGCCACGGCCGCGGGCCGCCAGCACCCCGTCATCCTGCGGGGCTGCGGCGGGGCCGGCGTGCGCGGGGAGGCGCGCGCTCGCACCTCGCGGCTGGCGAGATGAGCTAATCCCTTCACACGCGCCCCGAAAGTGCCGCGGTGCCCCCCAACACGCGGCCCGCGCGGGCCGGAGTCACGTCTCGTTTCAAGTCCCGGAGCCCCGATTTCTGACAGGTCCCAGGAGTCCTAAAGAACAAAGTCGCGTCCGCGGAGCAGGAAAGCGCGCGGCGTGAGCCGGCGGGTGACTCCAGGGAGGCGGCTCTGTGTGAGAGTGCAAAGGAGAAGCTCGGTCACCCTCCTCCCTCGTCTCCTCCTCTCCTTCCTCCTCCTCCTCCCTCGCCTCCACCGCCTCCTCCTCCGTCTCCTCCTCCTCCGGCAAGCACACCCCGTCTCCTAGGCCGCAGCATAGCAACCGAACATGGCGGCTGCGCAGCCGCCGGCCAGTCAGAGTCCCGGAACGGCGGCCTCAGCAACAGGAGGCGGTCTCGCGAGAGGTGGAGCCACGCCCCTGCTCCGCCTCCTTCCCTCCCACCCGACCTGGGAGCGCCGCCGCCTGCTTAGGAGCGCAGGCACTCGCAGGTGCGAGAGAGGCGGGGCTTAGCGGGCTGGGAGGGGAGGGCGTGGCTCCGTGTCCACACCCCATAGCCAGGCCGGGATTGGCTCCTCGACTGTCAGTCCTGCCCCTCCTCCCTCTTCCCCGGTGTGCCTACTGACTCTAGGGACACAAAAGGAGGGGAAAGCGCAAAGTGGGGAAACTCGACCTCTTGGCTTCAGGTTGTCCCAACTAAGTGCTGATAGGGGGTAGAGGCTTTGAAGTGCACTTTTCCATCATTTCTCCTCCTAAATAGAGGCTCTCGAAAACAAAGCCTAAGCAAAAGGCGTTCCTGGGTAAAACAAAGGATGGGTGCTTCCCGTGTGCCAGCAACACTGCTTTTTAAAATCAAATTCGGTCATTCATTTTTGAGAAGGAGAGTTGGTATTATGCCAGGGCTTTGAGGACGGTATACTCTAAATTAGTTTTCTGGGTGATACAAACCTGCTGATGAGAGGACATTCCTATGGACTGGTGACCACACCTGAAAGGAGGAAAGCGTGAGTTTGAGAGTACCCTCGCATTGCCGTGGCCTCTTCTCTTTAAGCTTTTTACATTTCTTTATTTTGTATATACCCAAAACGTGAGTGTCTCTCTCTCTTTCTTTGTGTGTGTGTGTGTTTATGTGTTAAAGTCTCACAGGACAAGGTTTGGGAGTTGGTCATCTCTTGTGGGTCCCAGGGATTGAACCCAAGACTTGGTAGCAAATTCCTTTCCTTTACCCTTTGACCCATCTCGAAGGCCCTTGCCTCTTTTTTTTGCAGGGGTGGAGGGCAGTGTCAATGCCTTTTTCTATGGCAAGGCTTCTTATTGGTTCTTGATTTTAATCTTTGTATCCCCCACACACACACACCAGAGACTATCTTTATAAAAACTGTTTCTTTGAGTAGTGGTGGTGCATGCCTTTAATCCCAGCACTGGGAAGGCAGGTGCAGACAGATTTCTTGTGAGTTCGAGGCCAGCCTGGTCTACAGGGCAAGCTTCAGGACAGACCCTGTCTTGAAAAACCAAAATAATAATAATAATAACAACAGCAACAATAATAGTAATAGTAATGTTTCTTCAGGGGGTTGAGGAAAGAGTACTTGCCTAGTCTATGCACCAGGTCCAGGGTTTCATCCCCAGCACCCAGCATCCACATGCTGCAAAGCTTATCTTTTCTCCATGTCAACAAAATGACTTTGTCAATCAGGAAAATGTGTGCAAAACTTCGGAAACCAGCGATTTCTGTCCCACTTCTTCTCATTCACACTCGGTTCCTACTTTTTCTTGTCCAACTGGTGATGAGCACTAGGACACTTGGGAGGCTGAGGCAAGAGGATCAGGAGTCCAAGAACATCCTTAGCTACACAGTAAGTCCCAGGCCAGCCTGGGCTACATAAGACCCTGTCTCGGAATGCAGGAGGGACACAGCCATATCAGTTCCAGCCTGTGCTCATTTGCTCTTCCCGAAGTATGTGTTCTCTCCTCCAGCTCTCCATTTCGAAATCCTTTGTTCATGGTATTGCTAAAACGCTTCTTAGCTCACCTCTGGCAACATCCCTTCATCCTCCAACAAAAGATCAAAGAGAATTCACCAGAGTTGAGCAGTAAGAAACAATTCCTTCCTTCTGAGATACAGATAGCTGCTGTAGGTTTAAACATCCCTTTGGTGTTTTTCACGTGTTCATTTTCCTGCACAATACTTCGTTCGTAGTCCATGATCTGATCACTGTTACTATCCAAGGCAAAATCCTCTTAGTCATCTCCATAGCCCTCAGAATGCCTGAGGACACTGCCTGGCAGGGAAATAGAAATCGGTGGAAAGAACAAAATGTTGGAATCACTAGTGGATAGAATTTCAAAGAAATACGGAAATTGGGCCTGGAAAGAAAATTCAATCAGTAAAATGCTTGCTGTTCAAGCATAAGGACCGGTGTATGGATTCCCCGGGGCACACATGAAAAGCCAGGCATGTTAGCCAATCCCAGTTGTTCTGCCATCACCACTGACTCTACCTCAGAACTATCTCTACCAATTATCACCACCCCCAAAAGAAATCCCATGCCTCCCCAAACCTTTACCAGTCTATAATCTATTCTCTGTCTCTATGTGTTTGCCTACCCATGAACAGAGAAACTTTCCGAAGGGAGCCTCCACAGTGGAAGTCACCTAGATGGGCCCTTTGAAGTTACCAATACTTACAAGCATTCCTAGAGAATTCTAAGTTCGTCTTAAACCTACCTTCCTGCAGCCCTGGAAAAGAAGGAGCAAGTAATTGTCAAAGAGAAGAAGAAGAGGAGGAGAAGGACGGAGTTGCTTTACAGGCCATGTGCTCAGTCAGTAGAGCGCTTGCCTTACATTCATGAAACCCTGGACCATGCCCCAGTTCATATTTGCTCAATGAGGAATAAACTGGAAAATAAGTTTATTCAAATTTTAATCCGTATAGCCACCAGCTGAACATCTGGTTTAAAATGGAGGTTCTAGGCTGGCAAGATGCCTCAACAGGTAAAGACACTTGCTACCAAACTTAATGACCTGAGTCCAGACACAGGAGACTCTTGGTGAAAGGAAAGAATGGACTCCTGACAATTGACATCTGACATCCACAGGCCTGCCAAAACACGTGCACATCCCAGCACATGTGTATAGGAACAGACACACACAACACATTCTAAAATGCAAAAATAATTTGAAAGAAGCAGGTTCTAATTCACTACATTTGAGGGGGAGGATCAGAGGCTCCAGGGTCCTGTATGAACTGGGCAGATGAAATGCTCCTGTACTTGCAAATTCTTTAAAAAAAAAAAAAAAATACATTTTTGCTCTTATTTAAATTATATCCTTTAAAATAATTAATATATTTCAATGCCTATTCTGACCCATCTAATGATAACCTTGCAACCAAACACTGCCCTTGACTTTACATCTGACCCTAGTTATAACCACAGCAGTGAGTTTCACACTCTCAACCCGAAGAGACAACTTAATTTCAGGAATTATCTAGCATGTCACATACATCATATTAATAGAGTTTTACATTTTGGGGTTCATTTTGTGTATTGCTTACATTTTACAGATATAGGAACCTAGTGAATAAAGATTTCATTCCTAATCTAACACTATACACCTGAGAAACTTAATTAAGGTAATTAAACAGTTGGGAGTTAGCAAGACATCTTCTTCCTTTCAACTCAGAACTGGCAAACATTACTGGATGTTGGCAGCCACTGCTCCTGACTGTGATGTTTTCCTGTGTCTGCAGTCTGCCCTTGGCTGTGCTTCGAGAGGTTAAGAGCAAGGGCTCTGTCGGCACTTGGAAGCAGTTGGCAGGCAAGAATGACTGGGCCTTTTAGACTTAGTGGCCGATGGCAGGACTTCTCCTAACCCTGGGCAGCCAGGCCCTGGAGGGAACAGCCATTTGTTCTCTCCTGTACAGCCCAGCCCAGCCACCCGGGCCTTGGCAGTGCCTCCATGCAACAACAGGGCAAGAGAGACTTTGACTGATTACAGCTGACTCGTAAGCCTCCCTACCATCACTGACTGGGAAGGACCCCTTTGAAATAAATGAGCAACCCGACTCTGCATCACAAATGCAAGCCCTAACTTCTGAACTACAGAGTGGATTCAAGGCCAGGCTGAGAAACTTAGTGAGACCCTATCTCAGAATAAAAATTATATTTTATATATAAAGAGGACTGGGCTGCTGAGATGGTTTCGTGGGTCAAGGTGCTTGCCACCAAGACTGCTGACTTGAATTCTAGCCTAGAAGCCACATGGTAGAAGCAGGAAACAAACGCCCACAACTTGCCCTCTGACCACTACACGTGCTGTGGCGCAAAATTGCACCACACAGAAAATAAATGTATTAAAACAGTTCTGGTGTTGAAGTACTTGCTTAGTATGAACAAAGCCCTAGATTTGATTTCCAGTACCAGGAGAGGCAGAGACAAAGACAAGACAGAGAGACACTGACACCGTGGGGTCAATGAGGACATCCAAGGAGGTGACACTCGAGGAAAATTAGACCCCATTTGCTAGGAGCAGCTCAAGGTGATAGGAGTTTTAACATTAAAACATACCTGTGTTAAGAATGACTTAATTTTGTTGTCTAAACTTCTGAGGTGAAGCATACAAGGTACATGAACTGTCAGGGGTTGGAGTAAAACCCTCAGTAAAGTACTTGCCTTCCAAATGTGAAGGCCTGAGTTTGATCTCCAGAACCTCCATAAAAATGCTAGAGATGGTGGCCCATGCTTATAATCCTAGCATTACAGGCAGACCCCTAAGGTTTGCTGGCCATCCAGCCTAACCTAATTAGTTAGCTTCAGTCCAACGAAAGACACTATGGCAGATGGCTTTTGTAAATATGGTTGTCACATGAATGCACATCTGCACCCTTGTGTGTCTACACACACACAAACACACACACACACACACACACACACATACACACACGTCAAGGTATACAGACTTTCAAATAATTGTAAGTACCACACACGGCTCTGGCAAGGGACCTCAGTTGGATGCTTATAATCTCAGCTCTGGGGATCTGGAAACATCAAGATCTCTGGGACTCACTGGCGGGCCAACCTAACCTACTTGGCAAGCCTCAAGTCCCCGTGAGAGATCTTGCCTCACAAACAAAGCTGACAGCTGCTTAAGGAAAAACACCCAAAGGCCTCTAGACTCTACACATACATAAGCATACACATGAATGTAGTCTCTCTCTCTCTCTCTCTCTCTCTCTCTCTCTCTCTCTCTCTCCTCCTCTCTTTCTCTCTCTGTCTCTGTGTGTGTCTGTCTGTCTCTCTCTCTTACACGCACACACACATTGAACATTTTCTCAATAAATGCAGAAATATTATGTGCCTTGGTCTTCCTATGATTACAGAACTATATCAAGTTATCAAGTAAGTGTGTGTGTGTATGTGTGTGTGTGTGTGTGTGTGTATGTGTATGTGTATGTGTATGTGTTTAAGAACCTGCTTTTTAAACTCAGATGATATACAGCTCTGAGACCATTGGTCCAGATGTGTCACTCTGTCTACATGGCTCCCTCTTCTTGTGTTATCCATTTTTTCTAAAGAGCAACAGAAACCCCAAGTTAGGAATTCTGAGATCAAGAACCATATAGAAAGCCGGGTGTGGTGGTGCATGTCTGTAGTCCTAGCACTGGGCACCTCAAAGAAGGAGAACAGCAAGTTCAAAGCCAGCCTGTGCTATATACTGAGGCCACTCTGGTCTGTATAGTATATTCAGGTAGAAATTCTATACAAAAAGTTAAAATATATATATATATATATATATATATATATATATATATATATATATCCATATCTATATCTATTTCTTATACTCCCAGCCCACTCCTTAAAGATAAGCACTATTAATAGTTCTTGGGCAAGTTTCTAGAATGTATTCTGTGTTGCTATAAGGTAAACATTATATATCTCTTTCATATGGATACAAGAGGTCATACTGCATATGTTGTATTTCATTAATTTGTATGTGTGGGAGAGCCAAGAAAATGGCCCAGTAAATAAAACACTTGCCAGGCAAGCATGAAAACCAGACTTTGGATCCCCCAACACCCATGTAAATTCTGGGTGGGTGTGGAGGCCCACCTATAATTCCATCTCTGGATAGTAGAGGCACGACCTGAGCAAGCTGGGCAGCTAGATTAGCCCAAACTAGCCAACTTTGGGTTCAATCAGAAGACCCTACTGAAACTAAGAGACAATCCTCTAAGCAGATCTGTGAGGGACTTTCTTTTTTTTGGTTGTTTTGCTTGTTTGTTTGTTTGTTTGTTTCTCAAGACCGGATTTCTCTGTGTAGTCCTGGCTGTCTTGGAACTCATTCTATGGACCAGGTTGGCCTCGAACTCAGAGATCTGCCTGCCTCTGCCCCCTGAGTGGTGGGATTAAAGGCATGGGCCACTATGCCTGCTTGAGAGGGAGTTTCTATACTGGATTAATTAAGTTGTGAAAACCCATCCTAAGGATATGTGGTACCATTCCATGGGGTGGTGAGCCAAACTGAATAAGAAGGAGAACAAGATGAGTTTCTGATTGCATTGGGCCTAGCCAGGTAGTCCAGGATAAGACCCTCATCTCAAAGTCTTTAATTACATCTACAAAGTCCTTTTTGCTGTGTAATGCCACATAGTCATGGGTTCTGATGATGAGGCCCCTTGGTGTTCGTTAGTTCGTGGGCCACAGTCTTTACTGCCAGTCACTTTGGGGCCATTATAGTAAGCTTAAATATTTGAGAAGGTTAATAACTTTCCAAGATGAACATTGTAAACTTATTTTCAATCATGTGACTGTATCTATGTGTAGGTATGTGCACATCAGTGCAGTTGCCTGTGAAGTCCAGAAGAGGATGTCATATCTTCTGGAGCTGGAGTTACAGGGGCTTGTGAGCAGCTGGATGTGGGTGCTGGGAAATGAACTTGGATCCTCTATAAGAGTAGTACATGCTCTTAACCACTGAGCCTTCTCAGCAGCCCCAAGATGAACACATATTTAATTATATGATTTTTAAAATATGGGAACCTCAGATTGTGACTGAAATATTAAATTACATCAACAGCATATGTAGTGTGCCTAGTGTAAGATTAATTATTTTCTGACCCCAAATGTGAATACAATGTGTGTAGATATATTTATCTATAAGACACTAATTTGCCAAAGATAATAAACCTTTATCTAAGTCTTTGAAATTAAACATTAGTACAAATAGTCTTCATGATCACTACTCATTTTAAAAATCCCACATTGCTCACTACTTTCTAGATTTTGGGAGTGTAGATAAGAGGTAGCCTCTGTCCTCCAGACAAGTTGTCTTAGTGTTCTATTGTTGTGAAGAGATACCATGACCACAACAACTCTTGTGAAGGAAAGCATTTGACTGGGGCTGGCTTACAGTTCAGAGGTTTAGTCTATTATCATCATGGTGGGAAGCATGGAGACACACAGGCAGACATGGTGCTGGAGAAGGAGTTCAAGAGTTCCAAACCTAGAGCCTCAGGCAGCAGGAAGAGAGAGACATGGGCCTGGCTTGAGATTCTGAAACTCCAAAGCCCATCCCAGTGACACACTTCCTCCAACAAGGCCACACCTCCTAATCCCTCTCAAGTAGTACCACTCCCTAATGACCACATATTTAAATATGTGAGACTATGAAGACCATTCCTATTCAAACCACCACACAAGTATTTTTCTTTTTTGTTGTTTGGTTTTTGTTTTCTGAGGCGGAGTCTCACTGTATATCTCTGGCTGTCCTAAAACTCACTCTGTAGATCAGGCTAGCATCAAACTCACAGAGTTCCACCTGCCTCTGCCTCCCAAGTGCTGGGATTAAAGGCATGTACCCAGCATATTTTCTGTTTTTAAGATTGTGACTTATTAGTGAGTAGTGGGATCAATCGGGAGAATTATAACCCACATTTTGAAAAAAAAAATGAAATAAACTAAAATAGACAAGACTATCTTAGGGTATGTTACATATATGATAAACATTGTCTTGTGGAACTTTATAGTTGCTATATAAAATTATTTTCCTTCCTTTCCTCCCCCTCCCTCCCTCCCTCCCTCACTCTCTCTCTCTCTCTCTCTCTCTCTCTCTCTCTCTCTCTCTCTCTCTCTCTGCCTTCCTTCCTTCCTTTCTTTCTCTGGGTGTGGCAGTGAAGAATGTGAGAATGTCCCCTTGAAGGGAGTATAACAGACAGAGGTTTGGAGATGGTTCAGTGGGTAAAGTGATTGACACATACGCACAAGGACCTGAGTGTGGTCCCTAATACTCACAGAAAAAGCTAAGCATGGAGGTGTGCCTTTGTAATCTTGGTGCTAGTGGATAGAGACAGGAAGATCCTGTGGCCTTGCCTGCCAGCCAGTCTAGCCAAAATGGCAAACTCCAGATTCAGGAAGAGATCATCTCAAACAATAAGGTGGAGAACAATAGAAGAACACAGCCCAAAGTCAGCCTCAACATCTGACCTCCACACATCCCTACATGGGCACACACACCTGCATACATGTACACATATGTATACCCCCCCCACACACAACCCAAATTAGAGTGAGAAGTATGTTCACAAATGACTCTGAAAACTTCATGAAGAGAAAGTCATGGTATTTTACAAGCCATTATTTCATCACACCATAAACAAATGTCTGAGATAAAATTTCCCATTCAGTTACTTTCAAGTGAATGAATGGGGTGGGCCTAAGGAAGGCAGTAGGAAGAGAGCACATGACTAATAGAATCTGCATCATGTGTGTGTTTGTTAATTTGTTTTTCATAGCTTGGAATGGAGCCAAGGGCCTCACGCACATGAATGAAGAACATCACCACTGAGTTGTAGCCCTGTCCAGCACTCCTTTGTTTTGCAGGGCTTCCATGACTGTCAGCATACATTTTAGAGAGAAAAAAATGTCACCTATAAATGAATGCTGGAGGGTCTGGAGACACAGCTCAATTAATACAATGCTTGCCCAGTATGTAAGAAGCCCTGAGGTGAATCCACAGCACCACATAAACCAGCCATGGTGGTGCATGTGAGCAAGAAACAGAATCTAGATGGTCACAAGTTCAAGGTCATCTTTGGCTACAAAGGACAATCAGGGCTGCATGAGCTAAACAAAAACAAAATATAATTGAATGGTGGTCACATCCTTGAAGATGTAACTTTAGGGACCTTGAGTGACATCCATGGATCCTTTAACTACTTAGAAGACAACAACCTGGGCTCCTTAGGTGTGGACCTTGTTCACAGAAGCTTTGTCATCAGGTTGGAAAGTCTCCACCCGTGTTTGTAGCCTGTGGCTCAGCACCTGTATGGTATCATACAGTGTCAGGAATGCTTCTGATGCATACTAAACACCTGCTGAGGGCTGTCCGGCCTGCCTGAGTTGCACATTCAACCTGTGGACACAGTGGGGTACCACTCACACTGAAGATCCCTATCCCTGACTGCATGTTAGTAACACCTAGGGGGTTCTTGGTAACTACAACTACAGACACACTACAACCATCAACCCCACTCTCCTTTAATTGATCGAGGTGGGACTAAAGAGATTTCTGGTTTTCCTTTTTTTCTTTTTTTTTTTCCACTTTTTAAAAAAGGTTTTGTAGCTGGGCAGTGGTGGCACATGCCTTTAATCCCAGCACTTGGGAGGCAGAAACAGGCAGATCTTTGTGAGTTTAAGGCCAGCCTGGGCTACAGAGTGAGATCCAGGACAGGCACCAAAGCTACAAAGCTACAGAGACATCCTGTCTTGAAAAACCAAAAATAAATAAACAAATAAACAAATAAATAAATAAGGTGTGTGTGTGTGTGTGTGTGTGTGTGTGTGTGTGTGTGTGTGTATGGTACATAGGTGCAATGCCATTGGAGGCCAGAAGAGGGTGTTGGATCTCTTGGAGCTGGAGTTTCAGGCACTTGTGAGCTACTTAACACGGGTTCTGGGAATTGACCTGGAAGAGCAGGTCTTAACTGCTGAGCTAGCAGTCCACACCTTTGCAGTTTCTTTCTCTAGATATTGTAAATTTTTTTCCCCCAGCTCCCAGGAGTTTTTACTGTGCAGCAGAGTTTCCATTTGGACAGGCATAAACCCATACAGCGGGCTGGAGAGATGGCGCAGAGGTTAAGAGCACTGACTGCTCTTCCAGAGGTCCTGCAGTCACACATGCTGTATACATAATAATTAAATAAATCTTTTTTTAAAAAAAGGCATGGGGTGGGGTGGGGATTTAGCTCAGTGGTAGAGCGCTTGCCTAGCAAGCGCAAGCCCCTGGGTTCGGTCCTCAGCTCTGGGGGAAAAAAAACATATAGCATCAGCGTAAAATGCATCACTGCCCTCTAATTATCTTCTAAAACTATCTAGACCGATCATCTGAGAACAAATATTTTTGTTTGATCCATTGATTGTTGTTTTTTTCTGACATGGGGCCTCATTAGCCCAGATTGACCTAGTACTTGCTGTATACAAAGGATAAACCTTGAACTTCTCATCCTTGAGTATCCCCTTCCTACTTACTGGGTTACAGATGTGCATCACTACATCCAGTTCACGTGGTACTGGACATTAAAACCAGGGGGTTGGGGTATGCTAGGCAAGTACTCCATCAGCCAAGCTACATTTCTATCCCCAGTGAACCACTGTCTTTATAAAATATAAGTACAAATAAATTACTGTAACATCAAATGAAAAGCCGATGCCATCTGATAAAACACAATCCTCCTTCTTTAATAGATTCAACAGAAATAAATTACTGACAACTTTCTCTAAAAGGTTCTTATTGCTTATTCTCAATTCTCTCTCTCACACACGCACACACACACACACACACACACACACACACACACACACACACACACACACACACGACAGCTGACAGAACCCTCTACAGCGCTGCACTTTGAGTCAGACTGCTCTAGGTTACTTTCTTTCTGGAAATGGGCTAAGGAGGAAACATAAGATGTAGAAGACAAGGAATGAGGCTAGCAGGACACAGGGCGGTTCTTACTGCCTTTAAGGAGCAAGTCTGGGCTAGAGAGACGGCTCAGTGGTTGAGAGCACGTACTGCTCTGGGAGAGAACCAGAGTTCAGGTTCCAGCACCGTCTATAATTTCATCTCCAACACCTTTGGTGTCCCTTCATATCCGAATTGAATTCACATGTACGTAATTAAAAGTAATAATCTTTGGGGAGCAGGCCTGTTGACTCCTTCCCAGGGCATCCCTGTCTGCTACAGGGCTACAGGGCCCAGGTTTTAAAGAGCCGGAATTTTGATCTTATTAGAACAACATCCAAATTGAACAGGCCCTGGGATCTGTCCATGTGCTGATCTTTTAAAGGTTGTGGTTTTGTTTTGAAGACAGTCTCATGTAGCCCAGGATGACCTGGTACTTCCTATAGAGCTGAGGCTAATCTTGAAATCTTGATCCCACTATGTCTACCTTCCCTTTGCTGGGATTAGAGGCATGTGCCACCAAGTCAGGTTTCTATGGTGTTGAGAACCCATCCTGGCACTTCCTACATGCTGGGAAGCATTTGTCAATAGAGCTACATCCCCAGCCCCAGTGGACTAAGAGCGTACACTGCTCTTGCTGAGGACTAGAGTTCAGTTTCTAGCCAGACAACAGGCAGCTCACATCTGTGAGTGGAGATCAGAGGACAACTTTAGGAATCTGTTTGCTCCTTCCACCTGGACACTGAACTCAGATCCTCAGGTGTGGCCACAAGTGTTTTGACTTACTTAGCCATCCCACAGGCCCCAATTTTCTTTTCTTTTCTCTTCTCTTCTCTTCTCTTCTCTTCTCTTCTCTTCTCTTCTCTTCTCTTCTCTTTCTTTTCTTTTATGAGAGGGCATATGCCTGTGGGTGATCAAGGACAACTTCAGGCATCACTCACCATTTATTGATTGATTGATTGATTGATTAGTAAGTGGGCCATGCTGGCTGGCCAACAAAGTCCTGGTATCTGCCTGTTCCCACCTTCCCCAGCACTGAAATTACAGGTTCACACCAGCATGCCCAGTTTTTTTTCCCCCAAGGGTTCAGGGAAATCAATGTCAGATTGAATTCAGGCCCTTCTACTTAAGCACTTCACCGTCTGAGCTATCCACCTAACCCCCTTTTCCCTGGTTTTAACAGAGAGTATCTCAAGTTACCTTGACTAGATGAGTGAACCTCGCAGTTTTTAATTGGCAATGTATCTGTCTACTATACTCAGGCAGATTTGGTCTACAGATAAACTCATTCATCCTAAGCTGATGACTTCTCGCCTTCTTTATATATCATCATCTTTTTTTCAAAAGTTTTTATATTTATTTGTGTGTTTGTGTGTTTATGTGTGGGGGTGTTCATATGAATAGTATAAGTGTAGAGATCAGTGGACAACTTTTAGGAATTAATTCTACCATATGTGTCCCAGGAATCATACTCAGGTTGTCAGGCTGGGGGACAAGGGCCTTTACCTGCAGAGCCAATTCACCAGCACATGCAACCTTGTCCTTTCACCTATAATACCCACATTCCCTTTCTTTGCCAAACTCCTGTTCACCTTTTAGATTCCAGCTCTCACCTTGGCTTCCGCATGATCCCCATCCCCGAGTCTCAATTCTGTTCCAGCCATACATATAGCTGGAGGACACAACCGGCCAGTTCTTCCTTACCAGTTGACTCTTAAGCTTCTTGGAATAATGGTTCTGTCATTTACTCTTGGTTCCTCAGAGCCTCACATAGTACAGCTAAAAGGAAAAAGAGTTGGTGAAATCAACTGATTTGTCTTACACTTATTTATCTACTTTGTGTGTGGATGTGTACACCATCATATGGCATGCATTTGAAGACAAGAGGACAGCTTTCGGGAACTGGCTCACCCCTTCCAGCAGGGGTGAGTCCTGAGGATGGTATTCAGCTTGTCAGACTTGGTGGTAAGAGCCTTCACCTGTTGACCATCTCATCAGCCCCCAAATAAACAGATTCTCTAACTCCTTTTCCAAAGGCTGCTGCCATAGCAAGAGATGTGGCTAACCTCTGAGACTATTGAAGGTTGTTTGTGGGACTGTTCCCATTTGTCATAATCCCTTAGGATTGTGCTAACTTGTGTCAAGTTCCTTGAAAGTTAAGCAGTAGTGTATGAGCATTAACTGGGAAGTGACAAATAAGCGTAAGAAGGGAGAATGCTCGTGAAGCCAATGGTTTAAGAAAGATTAATTCCATGGGTGGAGGAAGGAGAGATTAGATTTGACTGAGGTTCACCCTGGTAGACCAGTTACAGTAGGAAACAGCATCTTCCCCTGCAGGTGTCTTAGAGTCTCAGTCCTGGCTCTCACCCTCCCTTCTCCACCCAATCTGATGCATCACCCACACCCTTCCCATGCCACGGGATCAGTGGTGGAGAGTGAAGTCTGCTCTTTGCCTGAGGTGCAGGGAAAGGAGATTCAGAAGTCTGTTGCAATCACCCAGATGTGAGATACTGGAAACCTGATGTCTTATCATGACATATGTCACCAGCTTTAAAATATGGCTCCGCTTCTGTCTCTGAACTTTTGCTGGAGGTAAGGCAAAGCTTCACATGGATTACAATTGGCAAAAGCACACTGCTAGTCACCTAGGTAAGGCTTATTTTAATTCTTACTGAGGTTACTAGCTCCCTATTACGTTACCATGTTCTTTACTGAATATTCAATAGATTAACACAGTACTTTACTGTTGCCCCATCATACGTATTGGAAAACTATACTATGACATCTGAACTATTTTGCAGTCATTCAATGAATTATGTAGACCTTTCTTTTCTTCAGCTGGAACAGTGGGAATGCATTACAACAAAAAGTGGGGTGGAGGAATGCAGTCAGGAGAGTGCTTGTCATGTAGGTGTGAGTGCCTGAGTTCAATCCCCAGGACCCGAATAAAAGCTGGGCCTGGTGATATC
This sequence comes from Onychomys torridus, assembly GCF_903995425.1. NCBI lineage: Eukaryota > Metazoa > Chordata > Mammalia > Rodentia > Cricetidae > Onychomys > Onychomys torridus. The sequence goes on from NC_050453.1 coordinate 66,316,128, forward strand.
CACCCATAATTCCCATACTGGAGAGGCAGGGGGATTTCACCAGGGCTCCATGGACAAATTGGTGAGTTCCAAGCCCAATGGGAAACCCTGTCTCAAAAAAATAATGTGGATAGATGTTGAGAAAGACATTGTATTAGTCAGGGTTCTCTAAGGGAACGGGACTGATAGAATGATTGTATACATTAAAGGGGATTTAGTAGATTGGCTTACAGGCTGTGGTCTGTGTCGTCCACCCATGACTGTCTCACACCAAATAGGCTGAGAATCTGGTAGTGTCTCGGTCCGTGAAGCTGGCTGTCTCAGCAGTCCTAATCCAGCACTGGAGGCAGCCTGGGGGATTCCTGCAGAGCTGCTGGTCTGAAGAAGTCGGTTCTAACATAGTTGAGGAAATGCTGCAGTAGCAGCAGAGATGAACTTGCTGGTGAGAGTGAGAGCAAACGGGCAGAAAAGCAAAGTTTCCTTTGGTGTCATTTGATCCGGGCTGCCGCCAGAAGATGCCACCAACGTTTAGGGTGGGTCTCCCTGCTTTCGATACTCTGGTCAGGAAAATCTCTCACACAAGTGCCCAGCAGCTTGTGCTTTGGTTTACTGCAGATACAACAAAGTTGACGACCATGATTAGGCACCACAACGCCCAACAGCAACCTCTGGCCTCTCTATGCACAAACACGGGTGCACATTTCCCTGCACTAATATGTACAGATGCACAGGCATGCACACACACACAGATAATTATAATAAAACACGGACTGATGCTATACTTCATTTTCTTTTTACTCAGAATTCAAATAGTATCTACTCATCATGAAAGAGATAAATAATGTTTCTTTGACCAAAGTCAGTCAAATCTTGTAATTGCTAATTCCATTTCAGTTACTAACTCCTCTAGATACTCCTAATACCAATGGTTATGTTGGGGATTCAGAGTCTCACAGTACAGTACACTGTACAACCCAGCATCCCCCTTGAGCGCCAGGCTAGAGAGACAGAGACCTAAACTTGAGGCTTACTTAAAATATATATATATATATATATATATATATATATATATATATATATATATACACACACATATATATGTATATATATGTATATGTATAATAAAAGTTTTACTTTATTGTTGTGTGGTGTGTGTGTGTGTGTGTGTGTGTGTGTGTGTGTGAGAGAGAGAGAGAGAGGGAGAGAGAGAGAGGGAGAGAGAGAGACGGAGACAGAGAATAATGCATACATGTTCATGTAGATGCCCCTGAAGGCCAGAAGAAGGTATAAGAACTCTTGAAGCTGGAATCACAGGCATTTGTGAGCTGCCTGATGTACGTGCTGGTATCCAAACATTGTTCCTAATGACTGAACAGCAAGTGCTCTTAACCACTTCCCCAGCCCACATGATTTGTTTTGAGCATTATCCTTTCTTATTAATGGCAGCATGACTAATGGATCAGCCCAAACAAACCTAAGTAATTTTCTGAAGTACAGACCCAGGTGTCCACTGGCATGAAAAACAAAAACAACAACAACAAAAACAAACAAACAAAAAATCCTGGAAACTGAAAGTGCAGGGAACTCACACAAATTTAATCTAATAGAAATTTATATATGGTTAAAGGCAAATTTATAAGTAATGAGAAGGAAATTGGAGATGACAAATATAGAACACCTAATACATCAAAATCACTTTTTTTGTGTACGTGTACATGTTCATGTGGGTACATGTCTATGTGCTTGGAGGTGTGCATGCCTGTGTGTGTGTGTGTGTGTGTGTGTGTGTGTGTGTGTGTGTGTGTCCCACAATTGTGTGGAGTCCAGAGGTCAATGTAAAGTTTCTTTTCTTTTCTTTTTTTAAGACAGCTCACTTACTGAACCTGGAGTTCACTAATTTGACTAGACTAGCAGGCCAGTAAGCCTCAAGGAGTCTCTGGTGTCTTCCTCTCCAGTGCCAGGGTGATAGGCAGACAAGGGCCACATCTAGCTTGGTTCCTGAGGATCCAAACTCAAGCCTTCATCCTTGCACAGTAGACAAGGTTACCAACTGAGCGGTCTTCTGGCCCTAACATCACTTTGTAACCAACTGAGCGGTCTTCTGGTCCTAACATCACTTTCCTTTGCTGTTCCTGCATCTGTTTACTTTGTTCTTAGAAAAACATCCATGTTACAAGGAAGGGGGATGGATTATATATATTCTCTGAAGGCCGGTGAGGCTTGCTTGGGGATGTGCTAGAGCAAGTGTATCTACGGTCTGGAAGCACCTTGTAGAATCAGTAGGTTCAGGTTTCTTAGAGACCCAGGCTAGTTGTTCGTACTTGATAAAGCTTACACACACTTTTGGGCAAATGCACACTTCAGTTATGGGTCTGGGTTATGTTGTTGAGTCCTCTACTCTATGACTTACAAAAAGAGACTAGCAAAACCATCCCAGTACCAATAGCACGGAACAGGTTGGTTTAGTTTTGATTTATGTTATTTAGACTATTAGTCTATCACTAAAAATAGAGATGATGTGGGACTGGGGGACAGCTCAAAAGTTTGACCACCAGGATCCTGCTTTAAAAAGAAAAAAAGAAAAAGGCCGGGCAGCGGGAGGCAGAACCAGGTGGATCTCTGTGAGTTCGAGGCCAGCCTGGTCTACAGAGCAAGGTCCAGGACAGGCACCAAAACTACACAGAGAAACGCTGTCTTGAAAAACCAAAAAAACAAAAAATCCAGATGGTGATGGCACGTGCCTTTAGTCCCAACAGTTGGAAGGCAGAGTCAGTTGGATCTCTGAGTTTGAGGCTAGCCTGGTCTACAGAGTGAGTTCCAGGACAGCCAGGGCTACCCAGAGAAACTCTTCCTTGAAAAATAAAAACAATTAAATTAAATTAAATTAATAAAAAACAAACAAAAAACCCCTGGGGCATGGTGGCATACACTTGTAATCCCAGTGCCAGGGAAGCAAAGAGAGCCAGCTCGCTGGAGGTCCTTGACTAGTCAGAATAGCTTAATCATAGATCCACAGGTCCCAGTGAGTGACCCTCTAAGACTGACCTCTAGGCACTACATGTACAAACATGTCACCTACACACACACACACACACACACACACACACACACACACACAAAATCTGCACATACACCACATGCACACAAGAAAAATTGGATTGAAAATACATTTTGCTGACATGCAAAGATATTTATTATAGTCACTCAGAGAATAAATATTTTAGTATATGCAGTCTGTGCTTTGCTTAGAAATGACATGCAGATGGAGAATGAACAGGAGATGCACCATGGGTATTAGAGAGGTGAAGTATACTGTATGATTCTGTAAGTGTGGACACATTGTATCTTGATCAAAATCCATAAAATGTACCCGACCGAAAGTGAGACCTAATGTGAGCATGGACTTAATGAATCAATATCAGCTCATTGATTATTAAAAATGTACTGAAGGAGTGGTTGGTGCCAATATTAGAGGAAGATGTAGGTGGGAAGGGTGGGGAAAATTTTGAGTACTTTCTGTTCAATTTTTATTTTTATATATATTTTATGTAGTGGAATATTATTTTAAGGTGTGTTACTTTTGTTTATATAGCATTTGTTTAACTCTGTGAAGCTGTGTTACTGTGCCTGTCTAAGACACCTGATGGACTAATAAAGACCTGAACAGCCAATAGTGAGGCAGGAGAAAGGATAGGTGGGGCTGACAGACAGAGAGACTATATAGAGGGAGAAATCTGGGAGGAGAGAAAAATAAGTAGCCAGAGAAGGAGGAGGAGTCCAGGGGCCAGCCACCCATCTACCCAGCTCCACAGCAAGCCACAGAGTAAGAGTAACATACAGAAGTAAGAGAACAGAGGCAAAAGGTAGACAGGATAAGTTAAGGAAAGCTGGCTAGAAACTAAGCCAAGCTAAGGCCAGGCATTCATAAGTAATGATAAGCTTCTGTGTATGATTTATTTGGGAGCTGAGTGGAGCACTCCCCCACCAGCAAAGAGCAAAAAGCCCCAACAATTTTATATATAGTATATTTTATATGTTCCTTGAGAATTTCATACATGTATATAATTATTTGGATGATTTCTCTGTTGTATGTGTATATGTGTATATATGTGCATTTGTGTGTGAGTACAAACATGCATGGTGTGTGTGTGGAGGCCCAAGGATAACTGCAGGTATGGGTCCTCAGGAACCTTTCACTTTTGACATACCGACTTTCATCAGCCTGAACTTTGCCATGTAGGTCAGGCTAGCTGACCAAAGAATTTCCAGGGCTTTACCTATGCCCACCTCTCATATTGCCAGCACTGGGAATACAGACAGGCATGTGTCAAAACGACACTTTTTGGGTGCTCACAACCACAAGACAACTGGTCTGTTTTTGCCCTTCTTCTCAGAGAAATTATTTGGCCCAGCTGGATTGGGTTATTTCTTCTTTTACTGTAAAGGTCCTTGAGGTCCTTCTACAGTGTCCTCCCTCTGTAAAATAAATAGCTGGCAAGGACACTCTCCACTGTGTGTTATCTCTTCACTCTGTACATTGTTTCCTTTGCTGTGAGAGGCTTTTTAATTTGATGTGACCTCGAGACAAATTGTACTTCCTTTGCTTATTGCTCTGGAAATTACTTGAACACTTTCGTGTTTTGTTTCCCCGCCCATTAAAATGGGACTGTGCCTGCCAGGTCTCCAGCTCTGGTCCCTATCATGTCCTCTTTCCCATCACCACGTAGGAGCTGGCCAGAGAGTACTGGGAAGGCCTTGTCTCACTGCACAGTCCTTGTCATATTCCTGCAGCCCAGTTCAAAAGGCACAGAGACTGACAATAATGTTCAGCATGACTGCTGGGAAATCACCGGCAAAATTACCTGGAACCACTCACCAGGGAACACTGGCTTTCTGAAAACCCAACTTGGTCCAAAGAACCTAATATTTTCTTCTATGATTTTTATTGTCTTATACCCATAAGCCACCAGTTCAATAAAAACAGAGCTTGGAAAGCTTACCCAGCATTAACAGGGAGCCACTAATAAACACAAGACCAGAGACGTCCTCAGAGGCTCACAAGGGACAATGGGGGAGCTTCAGTCATCAGCTTCCGCCATCTTCTCAGACCAGGAGTTTTCGGGCTCTTAGGAGCCTTAATGCATAGGCAGAGAAACTCACTGAAAGGGCTATGAGAAGGGCCTGGGGTGTGGCTCAGCGTTACAGCTTTTATGTAGCACATGTGGGGCACTGGGTTGGATCCTCAGGGCTGGAGTGGGGGAGTTCAGAGAAGTGAGATGATCCTCTTTGCGCTGCATAGAAAACCTAAAAGTCGTATGCATGTGTGGAGGAGCAGTTCATTTCTGCCCTGTGAGACTTAAGCGTGTGTGGTAATTTGAATGTACTTGGCCCTGAAAGTTCATAGGAGGTGTCACTACTAGGAGGTGTGGCCTTGTGGAGTAAGTATGGACTTGTTGAAGGAAATGTGTCACTGTGGAGGAGGGCTTTGAGGGCTCATATAGGCTCAAGCCGCACCCAGTTTCCTGTTGCCTACAAGACGTAGAACTCAGCTCCTTCTCCAGCACCATGTCTGCCTGCGTGCAGCCGTGTCCCAGAATGATGATAATGGGCCAAACCTCTGAACTGTAAGCCACCCAATTAAATGTCACCTTTATAAGAGTTGTGGCGGTCATGGTATCTCTTCACAGCAATTAAGACAGTGCGGTTAATGAAGGCAGGGCGACAGAGCAAACGCAGAGAGCAAAGGGAGTGAGAGGGAAAATGCCAGCCTCATGGAAGTGATGCTCAACCCCCTCCTTACAGGATGATGGGTTGAACTCTGGTGTCAGGGTTTCTTTTTATTGGTGTCGTTAAAACGGTTAGTTCCTGGACCAATTCAGCGGAGGAAAGCAGGAGAAGTTTGGCTTCTGTGTTGGAGGATTCCCTATTGGCTTTAGACCGACTGGAAAAGACTTATACAATGGTAATTCTATAACTAGAGCTTAGATTGCATGTCTTCCCAGCAAAAACAATTTATGTGTATTTTCTGGTGCATGTAATTAAATAATTGCACAAACTCAAATGATCCCCAGTCATGAAGTATATACCATAGTGAGTAAGAATACGGTTTATTATTTAACCTCAGCATTGGGAGCAAACCAGGGGATCTGGAGAGGTTGGCTTGCCAATCTAGCCAAAACAGCGTGCTTCTGGTTCAGCGAGAGGCCTTGTCTCAAGGCAATAACTCGGGAAATGATAGAGGAAGACATCTAATGTCCTACTCTGGCCTCTGCATATGCACACAAGAGCATACACGCCCACACACTCATGCACATGTACTACACACACTCCCCATCCATCCCAATCAGTCAGTGGAGGCCCATCTCAATGCGTCATCTCCAAAGCCACACATCATTGGGAACATATCATACAGCAACTTGATTTTTCTTTGTAGAATGGCCTGCTTCACAGACCTCTTGGGGAAAAAAAACCTACAAGGCAGTGAACAATATGTGAGAGACCTACCCACCTGTTCTTTTACCATAAGCATGACATACATCACAGATCTGTAGAAATCCTGAGAGTAATAAAACATGGGAATGAATGTGATCTGAGCTCATTCGTGTTAAGAGAAGTCAGGATGGGAGGCCAGCATATCATCTTTCCTTAAGAAGTGGCCTCAAAAAATTAGATGTTGCTGGGCGGTGGTGGTGCACGCCTTTAATCCCAGCACTCAGGAGGCAGAGGCAGGTGGATCTCTGTGAGTTCAAGGCCAGCCTGGTCTACATAATGAGTTCCAGGACAGTCTCCAAAACTATACAGAGAAATCCTGTCTCCAAAAAACAAACAAAAAAAAAAAAAAAAAAAAAGAAAGAAAAGAAAAGAAATTAGATATCAAAGGACATAGGACATAACTCAGTTGGTAAGAGTTTACCTAGCATGCGGCAAGCCTTGGGTTTGATTTCCAGAACTACATAAACCAGGTATGGCGATGTACTCCTGTAATCCCAACACTAAGGTGCTGGAAGTAGGAGCATTAGGAGTCCAAGGTACATCCTTGGCCTTAGAGACTTTGAGAGGTCAGTCTGGGCTCCGTGAGACCTTGCCAAAGTTGCTAAAAGATAACTCAGTAACTAGAGAGGATCAGAGTCCAGAACACTAGAACCCATATAAAAAATGAGTAGGTATGGCAGCTGCCTCTAACCCTGGCACTTGGGAGTCAGAGACAAGAGATACCAAGGACAAGCTGGGTGACTAGATTACTAGGTATTGGTTTTCCAAGTTCAGCAAGAGGTCCTGCCTCAGTAAATAAAGTGGAAAGTGGCAGAGGAAGACACTGCACACACCCTTGGTTTCCATATCCATGTACACATCCCCACATATATATGAACATGGATAGTATTTGCATATACATCACACACACACATGTGAAAAAAGAAAAAAGTTAGATGCTAAAGATACCAGATGGGAAACTTGGAAGCTGCCACATGTATGTCCATAATCTGAGTGCAGATTTTAAAAAAGTGCAAATAAAGAAATTATGGGCTGATGGGTCAACTCCATTAAGTGACACTTATTTTAAGAGGGCTGTCTCAGGGCTCAGCAGATCCAGCCCCCTCTTCTGGCTTCTACAGGCACCAGGCGCCAGGCATGTACATGGTCCACAGACATGAATGTAGGCAAAACACTCATAACATAAAATAAAAATAGATCTTTTTATAAAAAGGAGCCCTCAAGTGTTTTACATCTAAGACAGTGCACAACTCAAACATCTAAACTTAATTTTCATTCCCTCTACACAAAACACTAGAGAGAAACTTTGAGCCAAAATATATGTTAGCTTTGCACAAACTTTTTTTCTTTTTAATGTGCAAAATTAGGCAAGATTATTTAAAATGCATAAACTTTTATTTAAAGGATTTCACTTCATGATTATTTCACTGCCTGTCAAGGTCACTAGAGATGCACTAAAGCTGAAGATGAAGCACCTTTCAGCATGCTCTTTATTTTATTTCTAATTTTTTAAAAAATTTATGTGTATGTTTGTGTGCATGTGTGGATGTACTCCACGTGTATGCAGTGCCCCTGGTGGCCAGAAGAGGGCATTGTATCTCCTGGAACTAATGTTCCAGACGGTTGTGAGCTGCCATGTGGGTACTGGGAACAGAGGCCATATTGTCTTAAAGAGCAGCAAGTCTTGTAGCTGTTGAGCTATCTCTCCAGTCTCTAAAATTCTTTCTTTTCTTTTAATCCTAGCACTCAGGAGCCAGAAACAGGCAGATCTGTGTGAGTTCAAGCCTGGCCTAACCTACATAGCAAATTAAAGTTTCAGGCTAGCTGCATGAGACACTTTCCTCTGTATATATGCACTATTGGGCTGGCAGGATGGCTCTGCAGATAAAGGCACTTGCCACTAAGCCTGAGGATCTGAGTTCTATCCCCAGGACCAGAATGTTGAAATGAGAGAATCAGTCCCTACAACTTGTTCTCTGACCCACATATATGCACCATGGCACACATGTATCCCAACTCAATAAATAAATGCAATAAAAACATTTTTAAAAATTACTGCTATATTGGATTACATATGGCATGTTTCCATGTAAACATATTATGTATTTTGAACATATTCCCCTGACTTCCCTGCCTGGTCCTCTTCTCCCTTCCCCCACCAGTCCCCTCTGACCCTGCTTCACTTCTACTTTCATGCCATTGGTACATACATGAATCTATGTATGTCAAAAGTCCAGGACCCACAACTGAGAGAAAACATACTTGTCTTTCTGGGAGTGACTTAATTCACTTAGTATGATTTTCTCCAGTTGTATCCATTTTCCTGTAAATGACATAACTTCATTCTTCTTTATGAATGAAAAAACTCCATCTATCCATCCATCTATATAGCTATCATCTATCTACATATACATCCATCTTTCCATTCATCCTTTTTTCCTTCCATCCTTTTATCCATCCCTCAATTCATCTCTATCTCTCTATCACTATCTCTCTATCTCTCTATCTATCTATCCATCCATCCATCCATCCACCCACCAATCCATCTGTCTATCTATCTGTGGTGGTTTGAAAGAAAATGGCCCCCAAAAGGAGTGGCATATTAGGAAGCATGGTCTTTTTGGAGGAAGTATGTCACTGTAGATGTGGCTTTGAGATCTCATATATGTGTAGTGGGTAGCCATCCCAGCCTTGGCCTGGAAGTTCCAACCCCCACTGAGGCTTTGGTAATGGTTACACCCACAAGGCAGGGCGGATGGAGGAAGCTTAAGACCCAGGATCGAGAGGAGAGGTCTCTCTTGGTGCTGGGACCCTGGATGCTGGAGGTAGACCAAGCAGAGTTCTCCAGAGAACACTGCTGGACTGAGCCATACCTTTGCCAGACCCTACAACCTATCTCTTCATTTGTAAGTTACCCCACAAAATAAACCTCCCTTTTAACTATGTGGAGTGGCCTTAATAATTTCACCAATATATATACATATGCTCAAGTCATACCCAGTGTCATAGTCTACTTCCTATTGCCCATGAGTCAAGATGTAGGACTCTCAGTTACTTCTCCAGCACTATGTCTGACTGCATGCCACATGTCATACCATGCTGATAATGGACTAAACTTCTGAAAATGTAAGCCACCCCAATTAAATGTTTTTCCTATATAAGAGTTGCTGTGGTCATGGTGTCTCTTCATAGCAATAGAAACCCTAACTAAGACAGAAGGTGGTACCAGAGACTGTGGTATTGCTGTGATAGACTAGACCATGTTTTTGTTTGAAGGAATATAGACCTTGGGACTGTGGATCATAAGAGCAGCTGAACACTTTGAATGCTTCTTAATGGGCTGTACTAGTAGAGCATGGAAGACAGTAGTGCTGAGTGTGATTTGAACTATGGGTTACTGGATCAAGAGGTTACAGAGGAGAATAACAATATGTTGCCTAGAGATTTTTCATGTGATATTTTGGTGAAAAGAGTGGCTGCCTTTTGCCCTGGTCCAAAGAGCCTGCCTGAGGCCAAAGTGAAGAGTTTTGGAATAATTCTGTTAGCAGAGGAAATCTCAAAACAGCCTCATATAGACTCTGTTGTGTGGTTATTACTGGTAATGCTAATGAAGATTTATAAAGAAAAGGAATAAACTGAGCAAGGAGATAAACAGATTAAGAAATGGAAGAAAAGGAGAGGGACCTCAGGGCAAGATCCCACTCAGCTAAATCTCTAAATTGTGAAAAGGAATTAAAGATAAATTTAGATCCAGGTGTGGTGGCGGAGTCCTTTAATCCCAGCACTGGAAAGGCAGAGGCTAGTGGATCTCTGAGTTTGAGGCCAGCCTAGTCTACAGGGCAAGTACCAGAACAGCCAAGCTTAGGCACCAAAGGAAACTCGAAAACAGCAATCTGGTGAAGATGTAATTGAACGAGAGGGCCGTGTTCCAGCCCCAGCAAGCAGCAGAACTTGGCAGCTTTGGCCACGTGTTTCTAACTTCAAGGATAGAAGAAAGGCATTATGGAACCTTTCTCTACAACTGAGGAGAGCTGTTGAGGTCAGGCATGTGTCAGGGGTGTCCCTCAATGGAGGCCTAAGAGCAATTATGTGAAGCTGTGAAGGTGAGGCCTGGATTGCCTTGGAGACCCCAAGATGTTGGAGATGCCACAGTAGTGGGATACCTACCAAGGAAAGCTGCTAACAGGAAGTGGAACCAGCCCAAGAGAAAGAAGTGTGTTGCAGTCAACAAAGCTGAAAGCAGATGTAGGTCTAAAGAGCGTTTTGATATCAGACATGGAGATGCAGAGTTTGGAGTTTGCCCAGCTGGTTTTTGGTCTTGCTTTGGTCCAGTATTTCCTCACTATGCTCCCTTCCCTATGTTTTGGAATGGTAATGTACATCCTTTATATGTTGGAAGTATGTGATCTGCTTTTTTACAGGAGATTACAGTTAAGAGATTGCACGAATCTCAGAAGAGACTTTGAACTTTAGAGTTTTAAATAAGTCTAAGACTGTTATAGACTATGGGGACTTTTGAAGTTGGACTGAATGCATTTTAGTGTTATGATATGGCTACAAGCCTTTGAGGACCAGGGAGTAGAATGTGGTGATTTGAAAGAAAATGACCCTGAAGGGGCCACTATTAGGAGGTGTGGCTTTGTTGGGGTAGGTGTGGCTTGTTGGAGGAAGTGTGTCACTGTCGAGGCGGGCTTTGAGGTCTCTTATGTTCAAGTCACTCTCAGTGCCACAGTTCACTTCCTGTTGCCTGTGAGTCAAGATGTAGGACCCTCAGCTACTTCTCCAGCACCATATCTGCCTGCACACCACATGTCACACCATGATGATAATGGACTAAACTTCTTAAAATTTGAGCTACCCCAATTAAATGTTTTTTCTTTATAAGAGCTCCTGTGGTCATGGTGTATCTTCACAGCATTAGAAACCCTATGACAGTATCTATCTATCATCTATCTATCTATCTATCTATCTATCATCTACCTACCTAACTACCATCTACCTATCTGTCTGTCTCTATTTATCTATCTAACATCTATCTACCTAATATCTATCTACCTACCTATCCTCGATCACATTTTCCTTATGTTGATGGACACCCAGGCTTGTTCCTAACTTGGCAGCAGTGAATAGTGCTGCAGTTCATCTTATGAAGTTCTTCCTCACTTTTTCTGTGTTGGGCACAAGATTCTCTTTTGGCTTCCTCCTCTGTTGCTTTGCCTCAGCTGGTTGATTGTATAAGTTATAAGAAATGCATGTGGTATGCCTGGCATGTTGGCACATGCCTTTGATCCCAGCACTCTGGAGGCAGAGGCAGGTGGATCTCTGTGAGTTTGAGGCCAGCCTAGTCTACAGAGTGAGTTCTAGGACAGGTACCAAAGCTACACAGAGGAACCCTGTCTTAAAAAAACAAACAAAAAAAAAAAAGGAAAGAAAAAGAAAAGAAAGAAAATAAATGTATGTGGATACACATAGCATAGACAAATTAGTCACTAAAACAAAGTCAACAAAAGCTTTTTAAAAAGAATCAATTAGTCAAGGTTGGGGATAGAACTCAGTGGTGAGCACTTAGCATGCATGGGGCCCTCTACTCTGTTGCAGAATATTTGTTTACACTGTAAAGATGTGTCTCTGCCTAAGGTGCCTTCTGATTGGTTTAATAAAGAGCTAAATGGTCAATAGCTAGGCAGGAGAGAATAGGCAGATGTTGTGGAAATTCTGCCATTCAGTCTAATGACCAATAGAATGGAGCAGGTTGGCCCGATGGGTGTGGTCTTCTCTGAAGATATGTGACCCTTTAAGAATTGGAGAAGGAGGGTCATGCTCCACTTTTGGAAGATGCAAGGTTTCCTGATGCCATGGCTTGGTGACCTTGTCCAGAGTTTCCCCATCTTTCCCTGGTGGATGAAGAAACAGAGGCACCACTTTGTTCTGTATTCATGAATGTGTTGTATGGATTTCATCCTTTAATAAATCTGTCCTGATCCAAAACTTCTGTGCTGTACCACAATAGGTAGGACTTCTGGACAGAGAGAGGGAAACTGGGAGGAGTAATCTAGGCATGCGATTTTGCCAGTAGGCCCACAGCAAGTTGTATGTGCTGTACTAAGAAGAGGTAACCAAGCCACCTGTCACAACATAAATTTAAAAAAATACATATGGATTAATTAAGTTGTAAGAGTTAGTTGCAGAAAACCAAAACCAAAACCAAAACCAACCAACCAACCAACCAAACAAACAAAAGAGTCAGTTGGGAGAAAACCCAAACTTTCATAACTAATAAGAAGTCTCTGGGTCATTATTTGCAGGCTGGTGGTCCAAAGATAGCCCCGACAAGAAAGCTTGCTGCACTGCTCTGGCTCTGCAAACAAACACGTAAGCAAACAAAAATACACCTTTTTCTTGATTGTGTGTCCAAATACCTGCCAGAAGTAATTTAAGGGAGGAAGGGATTGTTATGGTCCACAGTTGAAGAAATAATACCTACAGCTCACTGTGGCAGAGGAAGCCTAGCAGAAGATGCCTGAGGCAGCCCATCTCTTTGTGTCTGCAGACAGGAAGTGAAGACTGGACACCAAGTTGGCCTGGACTATCAAATCTCACTTCCTCCCTGGGAGGCTCGGTTTCCTAAAGATTCCATAATCTTCGGGAGTAGTGCCTCTAACTGGGCATCGAGCGTTCAAACTCAAGAGCTTGGGGACACATTTCACATTCTAACCACAACGCGAATAAGCAAATCAAAGAATGGTGTACAGACGCAAACGGCTCAAATTATCAGAGGTAAACAATGGGAGGCCCTGTCATGCTCTTTCCAGCCACCACAAAGAAAGCATAAACCAGAGGGCAAGAGCCTGGAAATGAGCTGGCAACAGAGAGGAGCCATGGGAGGTTTTCAGAACGTGTGCATGGGGGTGGGGAAGAGGTGGTGTGGGGCGAGGAGTGAATGAAAAAAAAGAAAGAAAAAAGGAAGGGTATGACTGCTCCTAGGTATGGTGGAGGAGAACGTTTATTGTTAAAAAAAAAAAAAAAAGGAGGGGGGAGGTAAAGGGGAGTTGAGGTGGATCTTCTACCAGACTCCTTCCAAATATTATAGACTCTTTGGGTATAGGGATGCCAGGGTGCCAGAGGTAGAGACATTGGGAGAGTCCAGAGTAAACACAGACAGACGGAGCTGGGCCATGTGAGCCAAGAGGGGCTGCCTGGGCCAGGAGACTGGCCTAGCCAAAATGACTGAGTCATGTAGGGGCCAGAGGAGCTGGGGGAGGAAGCCCAGCTCAAGACCTGGGCTGGAGAGTTCAGGGTAGGGGGTGGGGTATGCCAGCTAGGAGGGCTTAGTAAGATATGTTAATAGACACCACAGTTAACCATTTGTCCCAGGTTTGAGACCTAACAGGGGCAATTATCTGTTTATTTTTGTCACTGTGATTATGGTGGACTACAGGTGCAGGGGTGGATAGGAAAAACAATGATGGAGATTAATAAGTCTTTTGCACCTGAAGGCATCAAACTGAATCAGACCAAATTGAAAAAGCCCAGGTTCAATAGGTAAAGCATTCCCCGGTGATTCCCCAGCCCCCCCGAGAGAAGACAGGACTGAGAGACTGGAAGAAAGACCGGTCTGTTTTCTGAGATGCAGCTTATATACCCTGTGGGAGTGGTCTGGAGCCTCTCTGGGGGAGGAGCTGTGTTTGGTGGGCTTTGAAGGGGCGGGTTTAGGGAAAGAGATGGGGAGGGGAGTTGAGGTGGGTCTTCCACCAGACTCCTTCCAAATATTATAGACTCTTTGGGTATAGGGGTGCCAGGGGTTAAGGTGGATTCCCACCCAAACAGAGACAAACTGTTAAACCTGAGAATCGGGAGAGAAAGATCAGTTCCACAAATTTTAAAGCCAAATTTGAAGCAAACTTTAGTTAGAAACCGGTAAGGATGATGAACTGTAGTCAGGACCATGCCGAGGTTCCCAATAGTCACTATTTGCAGAGGCTTAAAAAGGCCAGACCATAAGACCTCTTCCCACCAGGTCCAATCTGGCAAGCATACATCCTGACGTACTTCCTGCCTACATCCAATCAGGGGCAAGCATACATCCTGACATATTTCCTGCCCATGGACCTCCTACCTACACGTGTGCAAGCCCAGCTGGTGAGGTTGAGTCAAACAAATTTGTTTCAGGGAGTGAAAACAGGCAACTTGTTATCTCCCATAAACAAAAGCCTTCAGCATTTCAGGAAGTTAGCTGTCTTTAGGCAAGTGGGCTTTACAGGTTAACTTTGGCCCTTACAAAACCAGTTTCAAACCCTTGTAATAGCCAGAGAGTTGTGGATTTGGGTCTGTGTGGGGCTCTTGGCATAAAAAGCGAACCAAGATAAATTGCAGCCCTGGTCCTAAGAACCCTGCGTGGGGAAAGGTGATATTGTTCTTCCCACAGCCAACATTCCGTTTGCTTCCGTTTGCTTTCTGTGATTTTGGTTCCCCATCATGGTCTGAAGATACTTTTGGGAGTTTATTTTTGAGACAGAGTCTCATAACCCAGGCTAGCCTTGAACTCATTTTGTAGCCAAAGATGACCTTGAATTCTGATACTCTTGTTCCTCGTCCTCCTCCTCCTTCCTGAGTGCTGGAATTACAAGAAGGCCCCCCCGAGTTTTATACAATGCTGGGGGTACAACCCAGGACCTCAGGAGTGCTAAGCAAACACTCTACCAACTGAGCCGCCATACCCCAGCCCTAATTCATAATCCTAGAATGTTTATCATTACATTTGGTTATTGGTGTGCATGTACATGCATGTCCATGTGTGTCCCTATGTGTGTGAGCAGGGCCACAGTACATGTGTGGAGGTCAGAGTACCAGTCTCAGAGTTCCATTCTCTCCTTCCTCCATGTGGGTCCTGGGGATCAAACTCAGGCCATCAGGCTTGGCAGCAGACATTCTTACTGCTGGGCCAACTTGCTGGCCCATACGTTTTAATTTATAAGCCACACTGAGGAGCATGATGAACTCTTGCACCACCCTGAGCCATCCCACCTACAATGTGAACTGTATCTATCCTTGGTTTTTGTTTGTTTGTTTGTTTTTTTACTTGACCAAGCTAGAGTTATCTGAGAAAAGGAACCTCAGCTGAGAAAAAGTCTCCATCCAGATTGTCTGTAGGCCATTCCTTGGTTAATGATTGATGTGGGTGGGCCCAGCCCACAGAGAGCAACACTGCTCCTGGGCAGGTGGTCCTGGGTTCTAGAAGCAGAGGGCCTCGGGATCAGCTCCCGCCTCCAGGATCATGCCCTGACTTCCTTCGCTGTTCCCTCAAGTGGAAGATGAAATAAACTCCCCTCCCCCAAGTTGCTTTAGGCCATGATGTGTTTGTTTTGGTTTGGTTTGGTGTTTGGTTTTTCAGGACAAGGTTTCTCTGTGTAGACCTGACTGTCCCGGAACACATTCTGTAGACCCGACTGGCCTTGAACTCACAGAGATCTGCCTAGCTCTGCCTATGGAGGGCTGGGATTAAAGGCATGTGCTACCGCTGCCCAGCTTGGTCAATGATGTTTTATCACAGCAAAGAAACCCCAAGTCCGTTGTGATGGCACACGCTGGTAGGGTTGCTGAAGGAGGATCACGAGTTCAAAGACAGCCTGGCAGAAGCCCTAACCAAGACAGTCTCTTTGCCCAGAGTAGCCACACTGTGTATGCTGTCTGTTAGTCATTCAGTAGCCATCTCAGTTATCAGAGTGACTGCTGCTGTATCACGGTACTTATGTTCAATTAACCCTGATAGGGGGCTGGAGAGATGGCTCAGAGGTTAAGAGTACCGACTGCTCTTCCAGAGGTCCTGAGTTCAATTCCCAGCAACCACATGGTGGCTCACAACCATCTGTAATGAGATCTGGTGCCCTCTTCTGTATACATAATAAATAAATAATCTTTAAAAAAAAATAATAACCCTGATAGTCCTTAATAATCATCTCAAAACATAAGAGGTAGTGATATTGGCAATTCAGATATATGAAAGAGAATCCAAACCATGCTTCTTTCAAGAAAAAGGTGATATTTTGAGAAAGATACAATTCACATGACCTTTATTATGATGTAGTGTTCTACCTTATTATTAGTTACCAATTTCATACTCTGCCTAATTTATTTGTATTTGTATGTGCAGGGTGTGTCTTTGTGTGGGGGTTCATGTGCACATGTGCGTGCATGTAGAGGCCAGAATTCAACTTCAGGTATTTGTCTTTGGGCACTGTCCACTGATTTCTTCCGAGAGCAAGTCTCTCACTGGAGCCTGGAACTCATCAACAGGCTAGGCTGGCTGGTCAGTGACCCCGGGGATCTGCCCCTCTGCCTCCCCAGTGCTGGTATGAAAATGTGCTGCCATAGCTGGCTTCTTTTCCGTGTTCTGGGGATGAAACTCAAGTCCTCCTGTTTGCCATGCACTTAGCCAACTGAGCTACATCCCCTCCACCTAATCTATAAATTAAACGTTATCATACATGTGCATGTATCTGAAAAAGGCAGTGTACCCAGGGTTGAGCACTGTGTTGTTGGGGGGCTTTTACTCTTTGAGGGGAACCCACCACCCAGCTCCCTAATAAATCACACACACACAGGCTTATTCTTACTTACAAATGCCTGGCCTTAGCTTGACATTTCCTTAACTTCAAATTATCCCTTCTACCTTTTGCCTCTGGGCTTTTCCCATTCTCTTACTTCTGTAAATCTTACTCCATGGCTTGCTGTGGAGCTGGCTGGCTGGCCCCTGGTGTCCTCCTCCTTCTCCAGCTACTTCTTGATTCTTCTATCTCTGCCCCATCCCACCCCGACTTCTCCTTCTATACATTCTCTCTGCCTGCAAGCCCCACCTATCCTTTCTCCTGCCTTGCTATTGTCCGTTCAGGTCTTTATTAGATCATCAGGTATTCTAGACAGGCACAGTAACACAGCTTCACAGAGTTAAACAAATGCAACATAAACAAAAGTAATACACCTTAAAATAATATGCTACTACAGCACTGTCTGTGGTTTAAAGTATCCACTGAGAGTTTTGGAACACACCTTCCCTAGCAAAGGTGACCCCACAAAGGAAAGAGCCCTGTGGCATGAACCCTGATATAGAATAGTCTGTGAGTAGACCAACTAGAAACATGCAGTCAGGGAGCTCTGAAGAAAGCCAAAGGAGACAGGTGCTGGGCCCCAGGAAAGGGATCCTCCAGAGACTGTGGGAGGGCCGGCCACACCATGTACTGTGACACCCAGTCTCTTTAACTACACTTCCTGTTGTGCTATAATACATCCTGACAAACAACACTTAAGAAAGGGAGAGTTGATTTTAGCTCACAGCTTAAGGTATCATCCATGATTGTGGGGACAGGACGTGCAGCACTGTGAGGCCACTGCCCCTATTGTATCCATACCAGGAAGTAGAGAGTTGAAATGCTGGTGCTCAGTCCAAGACACCAGCCCATAGGATGGTTGCTACCCACCTTTAGAGGGAGTCTTCCCACCTCAATTAACCCAATCTAGAAACTCCCTCATGGGCATGCCCAGAGTCTAACCTAATCCAGATAACCCCTCTCAAATGAGCCTAGACTTATTCTTTAATCTATAATTAAAGCCCTAGAGCAACTGTTTGAAAACTGTGGGTGGTGTTTGAATGACCCTTCCACAGGGTCACATATCAGATATCCTGCATATCTGGTATTTACAGTATGATTCACAACAGCAGCAAAATTACAGTTATGAAGTAGCAACAGAAATAATGTTGTGGTTGGGGTCAGCACAACATGAGGAACTGTAAATAAAGGGTACCAACATTAGGAAGGTTGGGGACCACTGACCTAGAGCCTAGAGACTTTTCTCTTGGTGATTCTAGGTCCTTGTTGAGGTAACAATTCAATATTGACCGTTGCTTGGAGTGTGTGCTGGGTAGAGCTGTGTTCAGGGATTTGAGAAGCTTCATATCCATTCACAACCTCAGCCAGATGGGTTTAAAACATGTTTTAATTTATGGTTTGTGTGTGTGTGTGTGTGTGTGTGTGTGTGTGTGTGTGTGTGTGTGTGTTTATGGAGATAAGGGAACAACCTCATGGTGTCTGTGGTGATATTTTGTTTGTGATCTAACAAATAAAGCTTGCCTGAAGATCAGAGTGCAGAACTAAGCCACTAGTTAGCCACAGAGGCCAGGCAGTGGTGGCACACACCTTTAATCCCAGCACCCGGGAGGCAGAGGCAAGTGGATCTCTGTAAATTCAAGACCACCCTGGGCTACACAAGATTGATCCAGTCTAAAAGAGAAACAGAGCCGGGCAGTGGTGGCACACATCTTTGATCCCAGCACTTGGGATCTCATGTCTTTAATCCCAGCACTAGGGAGGTGGAGACAGGAAGAGATATGGCTGAATAGAGAGAGGAATATAAGGCAGGAGGAGACGGGATCTCACCCTCTTTCAGGCCGAGGATTCCGTAGAGGTAAGAAGTCTTTTCTGGTAGCTGGCTGCTCTGCTTCTCTGATCATTCAGCATTTAACCTGATAATCTGGCTCTGGGTTTTTATTATTAAGACCAATTAGGATTTGTGCTACAGATGTCAGACCTCAGGTGCTTTCCACCTTGTTTTTGAGGCAGGGTGAACTTAGCCACATAGCCCAGGCTAGCTGGCCCATCTCTACCTCCCATCTAACCAGGGATGTGATTATAAACAGGAACTACCACAGTGGGCTTTTTGCCTGGGTTCTGGGGATTAAACTCAGGCCCTTGAGCTTGTGAGACAAATGTCTTACCAAATCCCACCAACCCAGCTTTGGCACTTTATTCAGCACTGAATTCCTTTACTGGAGATGCTATTTAACAGTTTACATTTTAACAGTGTGGTCCCTACTGTTTATTGACCTATTATTCCTATAAATACTTTATGATGTTTCTCTTGCTTCTCTCCCTTGCTCTGTGAGAGGTGTTCCATTATTTCTCCTCCTAAAGAGGAGGAGCCCAAGTCAGAAATGCTTGGTGTCACAGCTGGTAGGATTCCTGAGATAAATGGCTTGCACTGAGAATTGAGTAATGTTGTACCCGTGTTATGAAACCCCCAGAGACCACCAAGGAGCGGCTTCCAGTGCAAGCAGGTGTCTTTTTTATCATTAGTTTGAACCTGGGCCACCACCCAGCAGATGAAGGGAAATGCAGTGACCCTGGGCTCAGGGGTTGGAGGGTTTTTAAGGGAAAAAAAAAAAAAAACAAAAAAACAAAACACAAGCTGGGAATTACATGCTGTGGCAGTTTTGGGGATTGGGTAGAAGGGATATGGAGCAAGGTGATTTTGTTTTTGAAACTATTGGTCTAGACTTTTGGCACAAAACCACATTTGAAACTATTGGGTTAGACTTTTGGCTTGAAACCACAACCTGCTGACAGGATATCTGGATGTCTGCAAGGGCCATAAATGGCCCACAGGATGTCTGCAGGAGCATCTGGATCTTGTTAAACTTTACACCCTGTGTCTGTTCGAGTTGTCACGGCACATTCCTGAGGTTCTTCCTGGAACTAAGTACAGCACCCCACTCCCTGTCACCAAGTGGTCTAAGATGGTGGCCCTTCCCTAAGATGGAGTCTGTAAAGTCAAATCTAGGCCTTCATATTGCCTTCACATTAGCTGCATTGGGAGCCTTCCTCAGCCCATTGAAGAGAGTTCTTGAAGATGCTGGTGCTTTTTAAACTCTGAGCAAGCAGCCCCCAGAGCTACTGCTGAGAAACATGTCTGTCAGGAATGCATTGTGGAGCTGGGCAGTGGTAGCCCACGCCATTAATCCCAGCAGAGCCAGGTGGATCTCTGTGAGTTCAAGGCCAGCCTGGACTATAGAGCAAGATCCAGGACAGGCACAAGAGCTACACAGAGAAAGCTTGTCTCAAAAAAAAAAAAAAAAAGAAAGAAAAGAAATGCAGGGGATGTAGCCCAGTTGATAACATACTTGTCTAGTGAGCATGAAGCCCTGGGTTCAATCAGCACCATGTAAATTGGCATCAACTGGGTGTGATAACGTTTTCCTGTAAACCCAGTACCCAGGAAGTAGAAGCAGGAGAATTCAAGGTCATCTGGGTTACATAGTGAGTTCAAGGTAGGACTAGAGTTCCTAGCTAGTTCTCGAAGAAAAGACAAATACATTTTTAAATGGTCAAACATTTTTATTTGAATCCATATTGATGATAACAAAATTATTAAGAACACTGCATCATTTATTTTTTATATAGTTCATGTATTTTTTGTTGTGAGCCTAGCCTTTAATGGCTGAGTCATCTCCAGGCTTGTTTATATATTTCTTTAAAATTTTTATATGAGAGAAGAATGAATAAAAAGAATAAAGAAAAACATTTTACTATAATATATTTTGAGGGTATTCTTTCCCCTCCCCCACCAGATCTTCCCTACCTGCCCAACTTCAAGATCCTTCTCTCTCAAAACAACAGCACCAAAAGTAAACATCAAAACAAACTAAACACACACACACACACACACACACACACACACACACACTATAAGACAAAATACCAAAATCAAACAAAAAGTGCATTAAAAAATAACAACAGGGGCTGGGGATTTAGCTCAGTGGTAGAGTGCTTGCCTAACAAGCACAAGGCCCTGGGTTCGAGCCTCAGCTCCAGGGGGAAAACAAACAAAAACAAAAAACAACAGTACGTTTTGTGTTGACCAGCTACTCCTGGGCATGGGGCCTGTCCTGGGGTGTCTGTATGTCCAGTGATACTCCATTGGAGAAAACTGATTTTTTTTCCTTTCCCAGCAGTTATCAATTGCAAATAGCTTCTTGTTTAGACATGGGATTCTGTCTACTTAGAGAAACATGAGTATTTCTTTCCTTTGGTGTTTTTTGCAAGAGGATACCCTGTAGAACAGGCTGGCCTTGAACTTGCTCTGCAGCTGCAGATGACCTTGAACTCTTCTTACTCCTGCCCCCACCTCCTGAGTGCTGGGGTCACAGGAGTGAGAAAGGACCTTGCCATGCTGCTTGGGCTGCTCTTGAGTGTCTGGGCTCCAGGATGTCACTTCAGCAGGTACTACAGGCACACTCCAAGCTTGGCTGGAGAGGGGGACATTTAGGTACCAATTCTGTATGATGTCCCCTCACACTTAACTCTAGTGTATAATTTAGAAGCACACATAAGAATTACTGTTTTGAGAAAGACCCAAAATTACTGAAATGAAACTTCTTTCTTTCCGAAATGTAGGAGCAAAGTGCTCCCAGAGGCACCCATGCCGGGGGTTTCTCCCCGTCTTGCAATGACTAAGAAGTTTGTTTTGCCCCCTCCG
This sequence comes from Onychomys torridus, assembly GCF_903995425.1. NCBI lineage: Eukaryota > Metazoa > Chordata > Mammalia > Rodentia > Cricetidae > Onychomys > Onychomys torridus. The sequence continues at coordinate 66,337,905 of NC_050453.1, forward strand.
TCCTCCGTGCCTTTCTTTCGGGCACTACCGGGAACAGCCTCTCTGGAGAGTTCTTTCCTTTCATTCCGAATGCTCCTCCCCAACCTGCCCTCTGAAAGAAACCCAGGATTATTTTAAAACATAATTTGGAGACTTCCAAATAAAACAAATATCTTAACTGCCTATGGTTACAAGTCCTAGGTTGGTGGTGGGGAGCCCAAGGACATGGAGCCAACAAGGCTGGCCACGTGAGCCTGGCTCGGCCTTGTTCTCTTTGCACAGCCGCCTCCTCTTCCTCCTTTTCTTCTTTCTCCTCCTTCTGCCCCTCTTCTCCTCCCTCCTCCTCTTCTCCCCTCTTCTTCTCTTCTTCTTCCTCCTTCCTTCTCCTCCTCTTCTTCTCACCAGTTGGCTAGACTGGCTGCCCAGCAAGCTCCAGGAATCTGACTGTCTTTGCTTCCTTAGCACCGAGGTTACAAGCGTGTGCTGCCATGCCCAGCTCTTTTATGAGGGTGCTGGAAACTGAACACCCACAGTGCTTATGAAAGAAAAGAAGGAAGAACGGAAGGAAAGAATGTCATACAAATTGTATGACAGATGACAGAAATTGTCTGGTCAAAGTTTACTACTTCATTGTAACATCTAATGAAAGGTGAGCAAATCTCACAGCCTAATCTGACTAGAAGAGGCAGAATTGTAGGGCCCTAAGGATGTCCACTTTCTAAACCCCGGACCCTAAGAATATGTGACATGATATGAATTTGTAGTCTGCAAAAGGGACTTTGTGGATGTGATCAAGGTAAGTATTTTTAGATAAGGAGATTATCTGTGTTGGCTCCATTGAATCACACAGGTCCTTAAAGTAGAGAGTAGGGGGCAGGGGAGGAAGCTCAGTAAGTAACCATGCTTTCTGTGCAAACATGGGGACCTGAGTTCGATCCCCAGCACACATATAAAAAGCTTGGTGTGGTGGTGTGTGTCTGTAACTCCAGTGCTGTAAGGACAGGAGGTTTGCTAGCCAGTTGGTCTTGCTGAACTGGTGCGATATATTAGTTCAGTAAAACAAGGTGGAGGGTGATGGAGGAAGATATTTAACACTGGCATCCACACACATGCACACACACTCATGTATGCACACCAGCACATGAACACACACACACACACACACACACACACACGCACACACGCACACACGCACACACGCACACATGCACACACACACAATGCTCCCCCCCCCCCCCCCCCGAAAAAACATACCAGCTGAGTATGATGACATGAGCCTATAATCCTAGCGCTGGGAAGCAGTGACAGCAGGATTCATGGGACTCAGTGGCCAGCCAGTCTAGCTGGATCATTGAGCTCCATGATTGATGAGAGACCCTGTCTCAAAAAATAAGGCCAACAAGAAGGATCAGGGACCTGAGTATGATTCCCAGAATCCATGTGGTAGAGAAGGCAAGAACTAATGCCTATAGGTTGACTTCTGACCTCCACATGTGCATGAACTTGAGGTGTGCAGGCATACACACAAACACACACACACAATATGCCTATATATGAAAAAAAAATGTGTGTGTGTGTGTGTGTGTGTGTGTGTGTGTGTGTGTGTGTGTGTGTATGTAAAAACATAAGGTAGAGTGGAACACAAATTCCTTTCCTGTAGTATCAAAGGCTAGTAACCAGTTTTCATTAGACAGCAATGATGTCTTACAACTCTCCTGTAGCAAGAAGTCAACTTGATTTTGTTTATATACATTTCTCTGGCATTAGAGTTCATGCATTTTAATGTAATAATGAGTTCTCATCTCACAAGCTACCACAATGCAATGCAAAGCAAGCTTCATAGTAAATGACACAAAAAATAAAAAGTGGAGGACACTGACGAAGGCATCTGAAGCCAGCTCTGGCCACGCCCACATGCACACATGTGCCCCCACACAAAATAAAATAAAACAAATAACAGCTAGAGGACCATGGCTGACTGTGGGCGTGAGTAGAGACGTGGCGGCCTGAGATAGGGCCTGTTGCTGGTTCTGGAATGTTCAAGGACCAGCGAGGGGTCTCGAGGATGGAGCTAAGCAGCCCCCCCCCCCCCAGCTGCTGACAGCCCACAGGAAAACCGTGCCACAGCCTCAAGGCACAGAATCCCACTTGCTGACCGGGAAATGGATATGTCCCTACATCTCCTGTGGCCCAGGAGGAACTGGCCTACAGCTCTAATAATAAACTGTGCTGTGGGAAGTCACTGAGTCTGTGGTGCTTAGTTGTGGGGAGCATTGGAAAGCGAGTATCCTGACCAGAACGTCTTCCCTTGTCCTTTTCAGAGAAGGGCCTGGTGTGTGCCTCCCATGGAAAACCAGCTTCCCAAAGTTGTCACGCCCAGACGCTGAATACTGGCCAGAAGCAGTTGCTGTTTTCTGAGAACAATGGTTTGCCTGTATGCCTGAGAACCGAATGGGAAATCCACTTTGCAAACCGCCCTGAGTCTGACTTCCAGGCTGCAGGTTGGTTGTGGAATGATCCCTCCATGTTTCTCTTGCCCTTCTTCACAGGTGGCTCCTGTGACTCCACAGTTGTCTAAGAAGTCACTCCAAATCTTCAATATTTGCTTTATTTTTAAATTCTCTCTCTCTCTCTCTCTCTCTCTCTCATGGGAAGGAAAGGGAGGTTACTGAAGGCATGTCCTTGGTAGACATTTTGGGATCCTAATCACTTTTCCTCTCTCCTCTCCTTCCTGGCCACCACAGGGCAGTCCCTCTCTACCACACTGTGCTACCATGATTTACTGTTGCTACAGGCCCAAAGAAACAGGGCCAAGCAATCGCAAGCCCACCTTCTGAAACTGTGGGCAAAACACACTTTTCTTTCTTCTTAGTTATTATCGCAGTGTTTCGTCAAGTTTCAGATTCTAGGGTGGTTGCAGGAGATGTCCCCCTTAGCTTTTCTTCCACAAGACTTGAGGGCCGAGACAGCTCAGTCCATGAAGTACTTGTTACAGAAGCATGAGGCCTTGAATTCAACCCCTGTATCCCAAGACAAAGGCCAGGGGCAGCGATGCACGCTTGTAACCCCAGAGATGCAGAGACTGAGGTAGAGAGAGGTGGATCCCCAGAAGCTTAGCGAACCAACTTATTCAGTTTCAGTCCAGTGAGAGGCCTTGCCTCCAACAAAAAGTGGAAGGCTCCCGAGGCCTGAGAATGTCCTTACCTGTACCCCCCACCCCTCCACCCCCCACCCCATCCCCTGCCACACACACACATAATCACATACACATAACATTAAGAAAAATAAACAAAGGGCTGGAGAGGTGGCTCAGTGGTTAAGAGCGTATGTACTGCTCTTGTAGAAGACCAGAATTCTGTTTCTGCCAGCCACTTACAGCCTGTAACCCAGCTCCAGGAGGGTGGAGCTAGCTTCTTTGGGCATCTGAACTCATCTGTGCTTGTTTCTCTCTCTCTCTCTCTCTCTCTCTCTCTCTCTCTCTCTCTCTCTCTCTCTGTGTGTGTGTGTGTGTGTGTGTGTGGTGTGTGGAAGAGAGAGAGAGAGAGAGAGAGAGA